>NC_056729.1:568521549-568821549 GCF_019279795.1 Protopterus annectens
ATTGCTTTCATCAAATTCCAATTTTTTTCTAAGGATTTTTTAAGTCTTGGATAAGGACAAACCTGCTAAGTCATCAAAAAACTATCTTCCAGCTTGTCCTCTGAATTAGAGCCAAGAAAGAGCTCATCAATATCCAAATCTGGCCGGACTACCACCTCAGCTCCAATCCCTATGGAACCGGAGGTTGTCATTAGGAGCCGGTCCCCAGTATTGGAACAGACATCTCCTACTCTAAAGATTGCAGTTTTACAGTCAGAGGTCTTTTCTATAGCTTCCTGTTCCTCAAGACTCTCGGATAAGGATGTGGATCGAGTGGTGCAGAAGCTTCAGCAGTCACAGGTACTAGCAAAAATTCTGTCGGGATCAACCGTTGGGGCTTTGGAACCAAGACCCAGCCCATTTCCTCTGTTCCTCCTTCAATTCGACCCGAAGTTTCAGAGCCAGAGTATTAGGAACTAATGATGGTGGAACTGCTGGAGCCAACACCCCTGGGGTTTTCCGTTCCGACTAATCTGACTTCTTCGGTACCTACCATAGAGTATAGGAGCCGACACTCGCCGATGCTGTCTGGAGAGGGTAGTCATACCGATCTTTTGGTGCAGACTCTGCCTCTCTGCTCAGGTGAGTTCAACACCTATCTCGGAGCCCATGGCTTTGGTGCCGCAGAGACTGCCTGCTTCTACAGATCCAGGCATCTCTTCAGATCGAGAGCCGGGGGGGGCCTTCGATGCTGTGAGGAGAGTGTTGTCCCCTCCGGCACCCATGTCATCCTACCAGAAATCTCCTCCCCTAAAGCTCCTGTGTCTGCATCTGCTTCACTGATCCCTCAAAAGCGTAGAGACCCAGAGTCTCAGGTCCCCCCATCTGGTGAGCCCTGCTCTTCCAGGACCTCCCCAGAAGCTCCCACTGAGGCAGTTTCCAGGAAGAGGATTTGTAGGAGGAAGCATCTGGATTCCCCACAGGAATCCATCACATCAGATACTGACTTAGATGAATCAGAGTCCCCATGGTCCCCCTCTCTTTTGGTAATGTCTTAGAAATACTGAAACAGAGGGGTTAGCTGGAAGCCCCTTAACCCTACTGATGATGAGTCAGTACTCCTGAAGGCTTTCAGGTCTCAACCCTCCACTTCTTGGGTGAATCTACCTTTTGATATGTTGATAGACCTTCTCTGTTGAAAGGCATGGGAGTCCCCGGATACCATGGAACCAGTACCATGGAGGCCTAATAGATTTATAACGTCACCCCAGGACAAGGTTTTCCTTACCAAAGGAGTACCCATTGATGCTATGGTGGTGACGGCTGCCACCAAAACTGAGTTATCCGAGACTTCCACATCTGTTCACCCTCCTTATAGGGATTCTAGGATCATGGACAGATATGGAAAGTGCATGTTTAGTTCAGCGGCTTTTACTCTTCAGTCCCTGAACTACCATACACATTTTACTAGACTACACAGAGATCTCCTTAAGGAGTTGGGAAATGCTCTACAGGGTGCAGTAGCTGCAGGGGTCTCAGACAAGGTAACTTCCCAGCTTGTTACCCTAAATTCCCTTATAAACTCTTCCATGCATCTGATTTCATATGGAGATGATGGAAAGTGTAGGGCAGCAGGTACAGGAATTGCTCTTAGCAGACACTCCTGGATGCGCTTATGTTCCTTTGCGGAGCCCTACGAGTCATCCTTTGTGAACACCTCCATTTGATGGTTCATCACTTTTTGGACCGAAAGTGAAGGAAACTCTTACCATGTGTGAGTAAGATGGAAAGGTTCTGTCTGCTGTAGGAATCCATTTTTCCACCCCTACCAGAGCATATCCCAAAGGTCGAAAAAGTAGAAAAATGTGGTTCCGTAAAACCCAAGGAGCTTTCTTTGACACACATGGTGAAACCCTCTCTAGAGGCAGAGGAGGGGGCGATAATGGAAGACGCTGTCCACGTTGCAGAGGGGGTCCGCAAAATCAGGGTGACCAGGATCAGTTCTTTGGAAAGTCCTACCAGCTCTCCTGAAAGGAGTCCTGTCTGTCCATCTCTGGAGGCAGTCAGGAGGTGCTCATCTTTGAACCAGACACCTGGATAAAAATCACAAAGGATCGTTATGTACAAAGCGTAATATCCAGAGGATACACTATTCCCTTTGCTACCCCTCCACCCCTTGTGAAAAAAATCCCCGGCATCCTACACAGTCACAGGGAACACGCAACCATAGAGATTGCAAGGTTGCTAGAAAAAAGTGTAATCCAACTAGTCCCAGCAGACCAGAGAGGGATCCAGAACTTACTCAAGGTTCTTTTTAATTCCAAAGAAAACGGGGGACTGGAGACCCTTTTTGGATCTCTGCAGATTGAACAAATCTGTCAAAAAAAAAAAGTTTCAGATGGTCACACTACAGTCTGTACTTCCCTTTCTAGGGATGTGCTCAGTAGATCTCCAGGATGCGTACTACCATATAAAGATGGCCAGACCATCCAGGGATTATCTGCACTTTCGGCTGAGAGCCAGTCACTTTTCACTTTCGAGCTCTGCCCTTTGGTCTTACTACAACCCCCAGATAGTTCACCAAATGCATGTCAGTAGTCACGGCTCACCTGAAATGCTTAGGATTCCAAGTGTTTCCATATTTAGATGACTGGCTCCTCACCGCCACCACCAAGCATCAACTCAGACAAGCAAGGGATACGACCTTAGATCTTTGCAGTCGATTGGGGATTACTATAAACTGGGACAAATCTGCTTTACAGCCATCCAGACATACCGTTTTTATAGGAGCAGATCTTGACACAGTTTCCATGACCGTAAAACTTCCAAAGCAAAGAATGGTGAGCCTTCGACAAGTTCTGGACCTCATCCCCAAACAGAGAGCCCCAGCTTCAGTAGTGCTCAAATTACTAGGGACCATGGTGGCAGCCGTCATTGCCATTCCAGTAGGCCGAATGCATATGTGGATACTGCAATGGCTTGTATTCACACAATGGTCCTTTCAGGAACTTACAATGTCTCTTCCCATTATAATAACAAGGTCATGCAAGAGGGATCTTCTTTGGTGGCTGACCTCTCCTCAAGTGACAATAGGACATTCCTTTGTTCTACCATCCCCTTTTGCAACTGTGACCACGGACGCCTCCCTGATAGGGTGGGGGGAGCATTTTCAGGGAGTGACAGCCCAAGGCACATGGGAGAATCACGAGGCTCATCTGCATATCAGTGTCCTAGAGATGAGAGCGGTACTTCTAGTGTTAGTCATTTAAAATCATTCGCCTTCTAGGGACTATTGCAATACAGATGGACAAACGTGTCAGTGGTCTGGTACATAAACAAGGTGGAACCAGATCCTACCCCTTATGTCGAGAGACCCTGAGAGTATGGCAGTGGGCAGTATCCACCCAGCGCTTTCTGATAGCAACGCACATCCCGGGAAGGTCCAGTGTGATAGCAGACAAGCTGTGCAGAGCAGTTCTGTTGCCTCACAAGTGGTCCATGAAAGAAGTAGTAGCGGAATGGATATTCCGCAGATGGGGCCAGCTTTGCTGCGCCCTTTTTGCAGCCCCCACCAACACCAAATGCAGCAACTACTTTGCCCTGATCCCCAACCTGGGGGATACCCCAAGGGATGCACTTTTACACAGTTGTCCCCTGAGACTTCTTTATGCCTTTCTCCCCCGTTTCCTCTGATACCCAAATTCCTACAGAAAGCCAACACTCTGGGAAGGACCATTATTCTAATAGCCCCTTACTGGCCTCGTCAAATTTGGTTCCCCTTTCTTCAGCATCATCTACTGGAAAAAACATGGATTCTGGATTCAGTTCCAGATCTTCTGATGGATTCATCAGGGGCTCTTCATCCTGCACTTCATACCCTAAAGATGACAGCTTGGCTGCTCCAGTTCCACGCATAGCCAGGTTCCACAGTCTGTCACCTGCAGCACAGAACATCCTAATCTCTTCTCATAAATCTTCTACCAGGAAACTATACTTTAGCAAGTGGAAAAGATTTTCCATATGGGCGTCAGAAAGCAATGTTGACCCATATATGGTTTTGATTTCATTCATTTTAGAGTTTCTGACTAAACTGTTTAATGAAGGAGTGGCTGCAGCAGCCCTTAGGGTTCAATTGGCAGCAATCTCTAATTTTCATATTGGCGATCAATATCCCATCATGTCACACAGACTTTCTAAAGCCTTCCTTAAATGTACTATTCACTTGAGACTACCTATTAGAACCCCAGCTTCTCCATGGAACCTGAATTTTGTGCTCTCACAGATCATTTTACCCTCCCCTTTGAGCCTGTATCATCCTGTGACTTGAAATGCCTATCATGGAAGACCATTTTCCTAGTAGCTTATTACTGCCGCTCGAAGAATCATGGAATTACATGCCTTGTCCATCAAAGCCCCATACTTGATTTTTTTTAACAACAGAGTCATTCTGAGAACAAATCCTTCATTCCTACCTAAGGTTTGTTCTGAAACAAATCTTAACCAGACTATAGAATTACCTGTGTTTTTTCCCAAATATACTAACAAAATGGAACACATGTTGCACAAACTCTATGTCCATAAGCTACTTCGATTCTATTTAGACAGGACTAAGGACTTCAGAAAGTTGGGTCAACTTTTTGTCTCCTTTTCAGATTCAAAGAAGGGTACTCTGGTGGTAAAAACCACTTTGTCAAAATGGTCGTCAGATTACATTTCTTTCACATACAGCTCTATGCACATGGCACTAAATCATAAAGTTAAGGCTCATTCAACCAGGGCAGTTTCCACATCTTCAGCTTTTCTAGCAAGGCTACCTATAGATACCATTTGTGCAGCAGCCACGTGGTCCTCACCTCGTACCTTTATCACTCGTTACAAATTAGATAGGACCTCTAGGGACAGAGCCTCCTTTGGTTCCATGGTTCTGAGGAATATACTTCCATGAGCCACCCAAGAAAATGGTGCTTGGGACACTAACCCAGCAGTGAGAATGAAGGCGAGATCGAACAACTTCACATAAAGAAGTTATGTGCTCACCATAACGTTCCATGTGAGTTGCTCATCTCGCCTTCATTCTTGCGTCCCACCCACCAACCCCCTACCTTTAATGTCTTGAGGGCCGGGAAGTTCAGACAACTCTTAGTGATACTTTGTCCTTATCTACAGTATCCTTATTTCAGTCCCTCAAAATCTGAGGGAAGCATTATTGCATCATGGGATATGGAGTAGGTCACGAGCCGTTTGAAGACCTCAAGCTCTTGCATCTGGCCGAGTTGGAGCCGAGGATATGCTCCGAACCCATCAGTGAGAATGAAGTCAAGATGAACAACTCACATGGAAAATTATGGTGAGTACATAACTTCTTTTTTCAGCTGATCCACATAAGACAGATATTGAACGTCTTGAATTCTCCTTGAGGAACTTTTGTGGTCTCTCCAATTGCTGCAGGTACATGGAAAGGTACATACCAAAAGGGGTGTTGTACTCAGTTATTGGCCTGATGAGAGAAGATTACAGGGAGGTTATAACTTTTTTTTTTCTGGAAGGCAATGCCCTTACTTGTGAGATAAGCAATACAGAATGCCCTTCTTACCACTGTGGAGACATGGTGATCAAAGGTAAGGTTGCTGTCAACCTGTGCGCCCAGATCTCTCACCACTGAGTGTATGCTTAGGGTGTTTCTATTGATGTAGTAGTTAGCAGGAATGTTGCTCTTACCAAAAGGGATGATGAAACATTTTTTTTGCATTGGTTTTAAGACTGTGACTTTGGCACCAGTCATTTGTTGTGTAAGACCCTGTTGTAGGATGTTGACGTTGTTTGGGGTTTCTGTGACTGGTCCCAATTTGCAGCAAACTTTGTCAGCGACAGACCTTTAGTTTTTGCTTGTACTTCAGAGAAATAGATTCTGAACAGTAGAGATCCCTGCTGAGCACCAGTGGTTACCGTTTGCTTTTAAAGGTAGATTCCCCTATTTTGACTGTATGGGCTCCATCAGTGAGCCATTTAGCGACCCACCTAAAAATATAAGCGTTGATACCAGCTGAGTGAGTTTGTTAATGCCTGAGTGGGGAATAGTGTCAAAAGCTTTGGCCAAGTCCAGGTAGGCTGCATGCACAGTTTTTCCCCTTGTCCAGGGCTCTGGTGACTCTCGAAGTCCACCATGTTTAACAGGCATGATCTCCCTTTGACAAATCCAAACCGAGTAGGGTCAGGTGTTTGGAGATTACCTATATCTTTGTTGATGAGGTCCATTATGATTTGCTCCATGGCCTTGCAGCTAAGGCTAGTCAGGCTAATAGGTCTAGTTCCCGAGGTCAGTGGAAGCACCACTCTTGTGCAAGGGAATAACGGTGGACAATTTCCATTCAGCTGGGATGAAGCCGGTGCTTAGACTATGATTGAAAGAGAACCCAGTGGTGTTGCTAATTCTTGTTGGACCCCATACAGGATGCAGCCTGGGATGTTGTCAGGTGACATAGATGCTGTGTTTTTGGCCTTGGAGAGGGCACTTACAACCTGCTGTCTAGAGATGCAAAGTGGGGGGACAGGTGGAAGGAATGTCATGGGGTATGGGTGATGGAGACGGGAGTGAAGTTTTCACAGAACCTGTCTAACAGGTTTGCTATGTCCACAGGTTCAGTGTATGTGGTATTGTTAACTACCAGTTCGGTGCATATCTGGGTCTTGCCTTTTAGGCTATGGCTATAACTAAAGAATGCCTTATGGTTGTCTTGTTTGAGGATGTTAATTTAGATTCGTAGATGTTCTTCGTGTTTCACTGTTGCAGTCATTACATTTGGGTTATCTGCTTGCAGTAGCCCTCCGTCAGCCTGATTAACAAAGTCTTGGGTCCTGTGTCAGTTGCTGTCCCTTCTTCCATGACGTCAGGACGTCAGGGGTATAAAACATGCAGCCGACGCCATTACATCAGTCTTTCTTGCCGTGCAGTGCCCGAAGCCAAAAGCAGTTTGCAAGTGCCGGTCGGCCGACTCCTGAAATTTTCATTTTCGAGTTTCAGAACCGAAGTCTTCAACGAAGTCTTAAACTAAAGCCAAGTACCCCGTTGGGGAAATCTTTTCTTGCTCCTTACCGATGTCAGTAAAAGTTAATAATTGCATTACTTGTAGAAAGCAAATACCTCACAAAGATTTCCATTTGTACTGTATTCCTTGCCTAGGCCCTGACTACGACATATCTTGCTGTTGGTTTTGTGCTTTATTTAATCAGCGCACTATCCGTCATCTGTATATTTTTGATTCTAAATATTTCAGTTCTCTGTTTAGTTATCCAGAAATGACATCGGCTAGCCATCAGACTACTGGGATTCCAAAAAAATGCAAAGATAGAGACAGGCCGCTGAGGTCCAAAGCTGCCGACGACACTTCTCCTAAGCCAGTTCGCCAGTACTCGGTGAGGTGGATTTGAAGCCCCTGATACCCGCTGCTTCTAACTCACAGGCCTCTACTGAGACCCATTTGGAGTCCAGTATGCCGCGAGATGCTTCAACTGTGGAACCTGCGGATGTCTCTACCTTGGATGTGTCCAGAGCCACTGTGCAGGCACCGGCTTCTGAGGGTGTATTCAGGCCTATGGACTTGCATATTAAACAGATGCCTCCTTCTTCATTTAGGCCAAAATCTCAAACCATGCCTAAGAAACTGACTCCCAGGCCGCATGCTCAGGCCTCTATTCCTAAAAAACAAATAAGAATGACTGAAGCTCTTATAACTCTAATCGGGGGAAGCCAACCCCCCCCCCCTTCTAAGAGACCTAGGGCTGAAGTTGTTTATGAATCTTCTGATTCCTCTGATGGTCTGGATTTGCCCTTATCTACTTTTGAGGAGTCTGATGCAGATGACTCTATTCCCTCTGCTTCCCCTCCAGAGGATTTTTCTTTTGGTGAAACCTTACATATGGTAAGGGAGCATTTCCACTGGGAGAGCCAGGATTTTTCTGATTCAAAAAAGAGGCTTAGGGATTTCTTACTCCTGCCTCAGCATAGGCCTTTAGCTATACCTTCTGTACTAGACGTGGTTGATGCCTTTTCAGAATCTAGTTTGGCCCCTGATTCTTTGCCTCCTGCTCCCAGAAAACCTGACAGATATTACAGGGTTCCTGATTCTCACAAGTTCCTTTTTAAAAATCCTATTGCGGCTCCAGAGCCTATTTCACAGGGACCCAAGGGCATTAAGGCTTCTACTGCTAAAAATCCTACCCCCTCTGATAGAGACTCCAGGGCGCTGGATAGATGGGGTAAGAAAGTTTACACTTCTGCAACCTTGGCCATTAGGGCTTTAAACTGACAGATGTCCTTCAAGGATGCATCTGCAGTCATCACATATGGGTTGTCCTGCCTCAGGCAGCCCTTCGGTTGGCCGGATTCCAAAGTCTGGGTCTGGCGTCGGCTGATGTCACCCTTTCCTCGACGTCAGAGCACCTGGGGTATAAAAGCGTCAGCCGACGCCATCTTCCTCAGTCTTTCTTGCTGCATGGTGCCCGAAGCAGAAGCAGTTCGCAAGTGCCGGTCGGCCAGCTCCTGTAATTCAGCTACCGAAGACTTCAAAAGCTAAGTACCCCGTTGGGGACTCTTTCTTGCCTCAGCCGATGTCAGATAAAATTAATTGCTTAACTTGTGGGAAACAAATACCTCATAAGGATTTCCACTCTTACTGCCTCCCCTGCCTAGGCCCAGACCACGACGTCTCGGCCTGTTCAGCCTGTGCTTCCTTCAACCGACGCACTCTTAGACGTCGGGCGGAGTTTGCAGAGGAATTTTTTGGGGCTAGTTTTGCTTACAATATGCTGTCGAAGACTCCGACTTCTCATTTAATTAAGATACGGAAGGACAAGGACCGACACACGTGAGCCGCGGTTTCGGCTGAACCCACGGCCAGGCCTACCGCGAGTGTCTCGGTCTCGGCTGAAACCGAGTCCTTGGTACTTCCATCCACCGAAACCGCTCAACCGACAACCTTGGCCCCGGAGGCCCCTGCTGAGTCGGTTATTGAATTTCCTTCAGAAACTGGTGTTTTGGAAACTTCTGACACCATTCCTCTAGACAAAACTACACCAGCATGTGGTGCAGCCAGGCCTCCTGCATCCATGTCCATAAAGGCATTCACCAGGGCTAAAGCTGCTAAACACACAAAAACTATGCCTCCCAGGGTTATTCCTCAGGGACCCACTACAGGTTCACAGATTCTAAGTTTAGCAGAGGACCTAATTTCCTTAATTAGGGGCTCTCAGCCCCATCCGGACAGGGGCTCTCAACCTCCTCCAGACAAAAGGCCCAGGGTTGAGCCCTCTGATCCCCACACCTCAGAGGTGGCCTCTGATGGTTCTGCTCTCTCGGACTACCAGGAGGAGGCCTTCTCGGCCTACGAAGATTCTGATGCAGAGGAATCTATCCCCTCTGCCTCTCCTCCTGAAGAACTTTCCTTCGGGGAGACCCTGCACACTATGAGAGAGCATTTCAAATGGCAGGGCCAGGAATTCTCTGATTCCAGGAAGAGATTAAGAACTTTTCTGCATTTACCTCAGCATAGACCTTTGGCTATTCCTCCTGTTTTGAATGTCATTGATGAGGTGTACTCTGAGTCTAGCATAACCCCTGACACTCTTCCTCCGGCCCCTGTCAAACCCGATAGGTACTACAGGGTCCCGGACTCGCATCACTTTCTTTACAAGGCCCACTCTGCTGATCCAGAAACTTTTTCCCAGGGCCCTAAAGGGGTTGCAGCTGCCACTGCTAAAAATCCACTCCCCTCTGAAAGGGAGTCCAGGGCTTTAGAGAGATGGGGTAAAAAAGTGTATACTTCTGCTACTTTTTTTATGAGGGCATTAAATTGTCAATTTCATATGATACAGTACCAAGAGTATTTGTTAGATGAATTGCATAAGAAACTGTCTTCACCTGAACCCCTAGATCGCAAATCACTTCAGGATCTGGTACATAACTCCCAGCAGGTTAGCAACCATTTCTAGCAGTGTGGTTATGATGCATTGGAAGCTTCATGTAGGTCAGCTATGACTGGTGCAGTCATACGTAGGCATGCTTGGCTGAAGGAACAATCTCTGCCAGGCCATGTTAAAGCTAAGCTTCTGGATGCCCCACTGGAAAAGCAAAAGTTATTTGGCTCCACTGCTCAGGAGGTCTTAAAGAAAGTTGAGGAAAAGGCAAAATCTGTACAAACAGTCAAAGATTTTCTACAAGTCCAACCGCCAAGATTCAGCAGAAATTGGCCTGCCAAGAATTGCTCCTTTCCGGACACAGAAAGATTTCAGAGAGGCAAGAACAGGCGTGCCAGAGGTAGAGGGCAAGCTACAGGCTCCTACTGAGGACGTCAATGGCAGCCTCCCAACCAGAGAGGTAGTGCAGGACCTACAACTGCTGCACAAGGACAGACTCAATGACTTCACTTTGACTCCGCCAACCAGGGCTCAATTAGAAGCACCTTTGGGCGGAAAGCTTTCTTTATTCTCAGAAAATTGGCACAGTATTACAAGAGACAAATGGACACTGCAAATAATAGACAAAGGATACAGGTTCCATTTTCACACATTACCAAACAGAAAAGGCATGCCAGACCTGCCACCAAATCAAAGGGCAGAGGCTTTAAAACAAATCTCCAACTTAATGCAAATGAAAGCTATAGAAAAGGTTCCTATTTCAGAACAAGGCCAAGGATTTTATTCCAGACTATTCCTTGTTCCAAGAAAAGAAAAACAATGGAGGCCTATTCTCGACTTGTCCGCACTGAATACTTATCTCATTGTGCCAAAATTCAAAATGCTGACTCTACAGCAACTCCTTCCCATGCTGGGTAAGGGGTCTTGGCTGGTAACTCTGGACCTCAAGGAGGCATACCTGCATGTCCCTATCAGACAAAGTTGCAGAAGGCACCTCAGATTTCTTGCAGGTTCAGAGCATTATCAATTCTCAGCATTGCCCTTTGGCTTATCTACTGCGCCAAGAGTATTCACGAAATGCCTGGCATCAGTAATTGCACACTGCAGACTTCAGGGGATTCAAATATACCCATATCTGGATGACTGCCTTATACAAGCGGACAGCCAACAAACTTTGGTAAAGCATTTGAATTATGCCATCCACCTACTTCAGGCCTTGGGATATACAGTCAACATTCACAAATCAAGACTTGTTCCATCCCAAAGAATAACTTTTCTGGGTGCGGATCTAGACACAACCACCCAAATGGCTTTTCTCACAGAAGAAAAACAAAGACAACTACCGGATTACTTCAAGAACCTGACAAGACAAACTCAGCTGACTGCAAGGGAAATCCTGCAGGCCCTGGGTTACATGGCATCTTGCATTCTTCTGATTCCACAAGCAAGGCTGCATATGAGGAAACTACAATGGTACCTAAGGAGTTTATGGACTCAGCACAGTCACAGCTTAGAAGCTTTGATCCCACTCATTCCATGCCTCCAAAAGGAATTTCTGTGGTGGGCTCAAGCAAGCCAGTCAAACAGGGGTCTGCCCTTCAGCAAACCAATAGCCAGACAAACCATTACAACGGACGCTTCAGACCACTGTTGGGGAGCACACATGGAGGGCAGATGTAATCAAGGACTATGGTCACAAAAGGAGCTACGCATGCACATAAACTAAAAGGAAATGCTGGCAGTGATACATGCAATTGAGGCCTTCAAACTCTTTCTGCATCAAGGCCACCTGTTAATAAGGACAGACAACACCACAGTTATGTGGTACATAAACAAACAAGGAGGTACCCATTCCTACCCTCTTTGCAGACTGGCAGTGAATCTATGGGAACTTTCCCTGAAACCCAATATAGAGCTTCAATCACAGTTTGTGCCAGGAAAAGACAATATACTGGCGGACAGCCTAAGCAGAAAGATCATGGATGCACACGAATGGATGCTGCACCCAGACATCTTCTTTCAGATAACACAATCATGGGGGAGGCCGGACTTAGATCTTTTTGCCTCACACCACAATCATCAGCTGAAGAAATTCTGCTCAAGGACATACCACCCACAAGCATGGAAAGTGGACGCCCTCTCTTTCAGCTGGAGAACTCTAACAGTGTATGCATTTCCACCTCTTCCATTAATGACCAAGGTCTTACTGAAGATCAGGACAGAGCAGCCAAAAGTGATTCTGATAGCTCCGGACTGGCCAAGACAGCACTGGTACCCATTGTTAAAGAGCATGTCACGCACAAAACCGTGGCCTCTTCCTCAATGGCCACTTCTCCTGACACAGCATGATTACAAAACTCTGCATTCCGACCTGAAAACCTTGCAACTAACAGCCTGGAGAATACCTTGACTTCTTCCCAGGATAAGCTATCCAAGAGAGTGAAGGATATCATCATGGAAGCTCGCCGCCCTTCCACAAGAAAGGCTTACTCAGCAAAATGGAAAAGATATCGCACTTGGAGCACCACAAAGGGCCTAGATGCGACAGTGATGAACATGGCACATATCCTGGAATACTTGGCAGAAATGCTCCACAATGGCCTGTCTTACTCCTCCATTAAAATCCATGCTTCAGCAATTTCAGCAGAATACAATACTGATCCACCTGTCTTCTCTCATCCTCTCCTAAGGCAGTTTCTAAGAGGAATTAAAAACATCAATCCTCCAAGGAAACCACCAGTGCCTACATGGGACCTTAACTTTGTGTTGGAAAAACTAACACTGCCTCCCTTTGAACCAGCAGCATCTTCGGAATTACAGTTCCTGTCTTGGAAGACTGCCTTCCTTCTAGCCATAACGTCAGCAAGAAGAGTAACTGAGTTACAGGCCCACATGGCAGTACAACCATTTCTTATTTTTCATCAGGACAGTCTCATTGAGAACCAATCCTTCATTTATGCCAAAGGTGGTATCCAGGGTCTCATTGAACCAAGCTATTCACCTGCCTACCTTCTTTCCAAATCCACAAAACAAAGGGGAAAAACTTCTGCATACCCTGGACATTCACAGGCAGTTGCGCTACTACTTGGACAGAACTAAAACTTACAGAAAAACTGACCAGCTGTTTGTAGCATATGCTGCTGGTGCGCAAGGAAAAGCAATTTCCAAACAGACAATTTCAAAATGGATAGGGAATTGCATTCGATTTTGTTACTCCTTTCATGGAAAAACTGTGACAGCTAACATTAGGCCTCATTCCACCAGAGCCACAGCCACCTCCACAGCTTTTTTAAAAGGGGTGGCTACCAAGGACGTTTTAGAAGCTGCTACATGGAGCTCCGTGCATACATTTTCCAAGCATTACAATTTACCTTTATATTCCAGATCCAGAGCAGGCTTTGCTACGGCAGTCCTGCAGGGAATTTTAGCTACACCTTCTTTTACTTAGTTCCTACCACCCCCAGATTGGCTATGGTATTCTACCCATATGTGATGACTGCAGATGCATCCTTGAAGGACATAGTACAGTTTTGTACCTACCATAAATGTAGATGTCCGATAGGTATGCATCTGCAGTCAGGTTTTCCCTCCCTCCTTCCCCTCTGTGGTATTTCTTGGGTACTTATCCCTCTCGTAGCTAGCTGGGGTTATCTATTATGGTGTATTTGTTTGATATACATATATATGTATATATATATATATATATATATATATATATATATATATTTATATATATTTCTGTGCATGTTTGGAATTTATTGCATTTCTCCAAATTTAGCCTTCCTTAGAGGGTACCTGGCATCTGGGGCAAGAAAAACTGAGGAAGATGGCGTCGGCTGACGCTTTTATACCCCAGGCGCTCTGACGTCGGGGAAAGGGCGACATCAGCCGACGCCGGACCCAGACTTTGGAATCTGGCCGACCAAAGGGCTGCGTGAGGCAGGACAACCCATATGTGATGACTGCAGATGCATACCTATCGGACATCTACATTTATGGTAGGTACAAAACTGTACTTTTCATATGTTAAAGTGTCAACAACATGTTGGATTGCTTAAACAGAAAATGATGTTGATTCCTGACTGTGCTGAAAATAAAGAATTACAGGATTTAATGCATTCTGCTGAACAGGTTAGAAAACATGCTTTGCAATGTGGATTTGATTCTGTGCTCAGAAGGCATGCTTGGCTTAAGGAGCAATCTTTGCCTGATCATGTTAAAGCTAAATTGTTGGATGCTCCCTTAAATCAGGACCGCCTGTTTGGCAACAAGGCTGAGGAAGTTCTTAAAAACATGGAAGATAAAGCTAAATCTATGCAAACTGTTGAAAGATTTCTTACAAGTTCAGCCTCCTAAATTTAGTAGGCACTGGCCCTCCAGAAATTGGTCCTTTCCAGCCCCTTCCAAGTCTTCTCAAGCCAAACCCAGACACAGCAGAAACCCCAGGTTTCAGTCCCAAGGGACACACAAGACTAGGCAGTGGGGGGTTTCCGCACCCAAATCTGGGAGTAGTAAGACTCCCCCCTATGGAAAACTGTCTCAATTACTTGCTTTTAAAACTTCCAAGCACTTCTCAACTGAATGCTCCTTTAGGCGGAAAGATTGGTCTACAGGCCAAAAACTGGGAACTCCTTACCAAGGACAAATGGGTTTTAAATATAGTGTCCCAAGGATACATATTTCACTTCCACACATTACCAACACCAAGTGAGTGACCAGATCTACCCCCAAATCAGTGGGCAGAGCCTAAAATCAAGTACTCTCTCTCTCTCTTAAACATGGGGGTTATTCACTTGGTACCAGAAGAGGAAAAGGGACAAGGTTTCTATTTGAGACTTTTCCTGGTACCCAGAAAAGGCAATACATGGTGTCCTATCCTGGACCTGTCTACTCTAAACACCTTTCTGGTTATTCCAAAATTCAAAATGCTGAGTCTTCACCAGCTGCTTCCTATGATAGGCAAGGATGCATAGTTGGCAACACTAGACTTAAAAGTAGCATACCTGCACATATTCTTATCATGGAGTCTTACAGAAGATACCTACGCTTCAAAGAAGGCTGCATGCACTATCAGTTCTCTGCACTGCCCTTTGGCTTATCTACTGCGCCCAGGGTATTCACAAAGTGCCTAGCTCCAGTCATTGCATTTTGCAGGCAAAGAAATCTTCAAATATACCCATACCTGGACGATTGTCTAATTCAGGCAGAAAGCAAGGACATTATTTTGGAACATCTGGCCTTTGTTCAAAGGGTACTAAATTGTCTGGGGTTCACCATAAACGAAAAGAAATCACACCTGGTACCCTGTCAACAAATTATATTCCTGGGAGCAAGCTTGAATACAACTTCCCAGATGGCTTTCTTCACACCCGAGAAACGGATTCATTTGGCAACTTACTTCAAACAAGTGGCCGGAAAAAAAGTTATCTGCAAGGCAAATACTGCAAGCCTTGGGGTTCATGGCCTCCTGCATTCTTCTAATTCCATGTGCAAGGCTGCATATGAGGAAACTACAATATCTCAAAAGCCTATGGTGTCAACATTCACAGGATCTAGAAGCAAGGATTCCTATCATACCTTGCCTACGCGTAGAGTTCCTTTGGTGGGCAGAGGCCTGCCACCAAAACAGGGGACTACCATTCACATTACCCCCTGCTGCCCAAATCTTAACAGACGCATCAGACTATGCATTGGGTAGGGGGGCTCACCTGGCAGGGAAGTGCATTCAGGGCAAAAGGAACCCAAGTCAAATGCACCTGCAAATAAATCAAAAGAAAATGTTAGCTGTACAGAATGCTCTGACAGCCTTCAAGGACCACATTCTTCCAGGACAACTAATGGTAAAGACGGACGGCACCACTGTCATGTGGTACATAAGCAGGGGGGTACACATTCTTACCCCCTTTGCAGACTAGCCATGGCATTGTGGATCACAGTCTTGAGCTACCAAGTGAATCTACAAGCTCAATTTCTGCCAGGAAAACTAAATGCACTGGCAGACAGACTAAGCAGAAACCTCATGGACCTACACGAGTGTAAACTGGAACCAAGGATTTTCATCATGTTGACAAGCAAATGGGGGAGCACAGATAGACCTGTTTGTCTCCCCACAGAACCATCAACTGGACACATTTTGCACAAGGATTCCCCACAAGCTAGCTTGGAAAATGGATGCTCTATCCTTCAGCTGGAAAAACCTATCAGTTTATGCCTTTCCTCCTCTGCCTCTGCTCTCCAAGGTACTACTAAAGATCAAACATGACAAGCCAAGGATGATTTTAATTGCACCAGACTGGCCTCGCCAACACTGGTACCCACTCTTGCGCAGTGTGTCATGCTTGGCTCCATGGCACCTGCCTCAGAATCCTTCCCTGTTGTCTCAGTAGGAGAACCTGATTCTGCACCCTCAGCTGCAAACCTTGAACCTAGCAGCCTGGCTAATTAAAAAGTAAGAGATGCACCAAGAATAACACACATCAAACCACTTGGTTTTCAGCCTGGCTAATTACCTAGGCTCTCCTTTACCATCCCTCAGTAAATCAGTGATGGATATCATTTTAGAGGCAAGGAGGCCTAGTACTAGAAAATCGTATGCTGCAAAATGGAAAAGATTGTGTGCCTGGAACCAATCTCAAGGAATTGAACGCAGCAGTGCCCAATTTACCTCAGATTCTACAATACTTGACTGAGATACTTCACAAGGGCTTGTCCTTTTCCTCCATCAAAATTTATGTCTCTGCCATTTCAGCTCATTATAGCACAGAGCCTCCCCCTTCTCTCACCCACTGCTCAAGCAGTTCCTCAGAGGGGCCAAAAATTTAAGGCCGCCCAGGAGAGCTCCAACTCCAGTCTGGGATCTTAACTTTGTATTGGAGAAATTCACTCTTCCTCCTCCTGAGTCAGCTGCTACTGCAGATTTAAAATTTCTTTCCTGGAAAACAGCTTTCCTTTTAACAATCACTTCTGCAAGAAGGGTATCTGAATTACAGGCCCTTATGGCAGTGGAACCTTTCATCATCTTTCATGCAGACAGGGTGTCCCTCAGAACCATTCCTTCCTTCATGCCCAAGATGGTATCCAGTGTGGCTCTTAATCAGTCCATTCATTTGCCTACCTTCTTTCCTAACCCACAGAACAAAGGGGAATGGACACTGCCTTCTTTAGATGTGCACAGACAGTTAGATTCTACTTGGACAGGACTAAACCTCAAAGGAAATCTGACCAACTGCTGGTGGTGGCATTTGCTGCAGGGACAAAGGGGAAAGCTATTTCAAAACAAACCATTTCAAAATGGATAGGCCACTGCATTCATTTCTGCTGTAAGCACCATGGAAAACCTATCCCACAGGGCATCAGACCCCATTCAACCAGGGCTGCATCTACTTCTACAGCCTTTCTCAGGGGCGACCCTACTAGGGACATCCTAGAAGCTGCTCCCTGGAGTTTTGTACATACTTTCACCAAGCATTATCATTTGCCAGTTTTTCTCTAAATCCAGAGCTGGTTTTGTCACTGCAGTCTTGCAGGGCCTTATAGCTGGTCCTAATTCCATTTAAATTCCTCCTCCCAACCTTAGCTGTGGGAATCTGCCCAAATGTAATGACTGCAACAGTGAAACACGAAGAACATAGCACGATTGTGTACACTTACCATAAATGTCGATGTCCGAGTGTATTCACTGTTGCAGTCCTGGTTACCCTCCCGCCAGCCACCTTTTTTCTTTTGGCTATACCTCTACTCTCACTTACTATGCTCAAAAAGCTTTTTGGTGTATTTGCTTTTTTGTTAGAGGTATATCCTTATATTTATAGATTTAATTGCTTCCCATTAGGGGGGCACCTGACATCTGGGGCAAGAAAAACTGATGTAATGGCGTCTGCTGCATGTTTTATACCCCTGACGACCTGGCTTCATGGAAGAAGAGAAAGCAACCGAAGCAGGACCTAAGACTTTGTTAATCAGGCCGACTGAGGGCTACTGCAAGCAGATAACCCAAATGTAATGACTGCAACAGTGAATACCCTCAAACATCTAAATTTATGGTAAGTGTACACAACTGTACTTTTCCTTTGGAGGACTTCACAAGAAGTCTTATTTGCTTGTTTAAGCTAAGGAGGGAGTGTTTAAAGTTTAGGGCACACTACCTCTTACTTTTGGACAACAATTTCTTCCTCTTATTGTAAAGCCTGTTAATGGCACTTTTCCACTAGGCAGATTTGCTCTTCCTTGAAGAGATTGCTTTGGGTCCTCTCAGTTATGGCAACATCACTGCAGTTATATGGGTGTTTGAAAAAGCATTGGTGTAGGGCTCTGCATAATTGCCAGTTACGTCTGAGCGGGGCGGTGCAGTGAAGGTATTTATACCATCCCTTAGAAGGATGTAATCTGCTTTAGAGAAGTTTTTTAGTTTAATTGTGGGGGTCTGTTGTGATAGTTACTTTGAGTGAGACTGATTTGTGGTCAGATCTGACAAGGGAAGGCCTCAAATTGGGGGTGCTGCAGTGGTTCCCCCATATTGGTAAGCACTAGATCCAAGATGTTGGCACGCCTAGTTGGGCTGTCCACCAGCTGGTCCAGGATGTTGGAGTTAATGAACTTGAGGAACCTTTTGGCAAGTGAGTTTGAGCACGAGTAATTTACCCAGTCAATAAATGGGTAATTTAAAATCATCCAGAACCATGGTGTTCGGCTGTATCTTGATGGATTCCAATAGATCCAAGTAGGCAGAGTGGCTGTCTTGATTTATGGTGGGGGTCCTGTAACTGGCAAGGACTGGAATAGGTGTCCTACCAGCAGTTAGTTGCACCTGAAGTGTCTCCAGCTAATCATACTCTCTAACCAGTTTGGAGGTGTATTTATCTTTAATGAATATTGGTGCACAACCTCCTTTAGTTTTCATGCTTCTTGTTCGTGGTCTGACCTTATGGTAGGAGATGTAACCCAGTATGGCTGGGGTGCTCTTCACTGCCTTAAATCAGGTTTCCGTAACTGCACAGATGTCAGCGTCTAATAAAGTTAGGACCGCCAATGAGTGCAGATGTCCTTCATGGATGCATCTGCAGTCATAACAAATGGGTTGTCCTGTCGTCAGGCAGCCCTTCGGTCGGCCGGATTCCAAAGTCCGGGTCTGGCTTCGGCTGATGTCGCACTTCACCCGACGTCATCTCTGCTGGTCTTCGGGTATAAAGGCATCAGCCGACGCCATTTTCCTCAGTCTTTCTTGCCGCGTGGCGCCCGAAGCAGAAGCTGTTCGCAAGTGCCGGTCGGTCAGATCCAGAGATTACTACTACCGAATACTACTTCGAAGACTTCTAAAAAGCTAAGTACCTCGTTGGGGACTCTTTCTTGCCTCAGCCGATGTCAGAAAAGTCAATAACTGTTTAACTTGTGGGAAACAAATACCTCATAAAGATTTCCACTCTTACTGTTTGCCTTGCTTAGGCCCAGACCACGACGTAGCAGCCTGTGCTTCCTTCAACCGACGAACGCTTAGGCGTCGGTCGGAGTTTGCTGAACAGTTTTTCGGCTCAGATTTTGCGTACATTATGCCGTCGGATCCTCCGACTACCCAAATTGTTAAAAAACGCAAAGAAAAAGACCGACACTCGCGGTCCGCGGTTTCGGCCAAAACCATGGTTAAGCAAGCCGCGAGTGTCTCGGTTTCGGCCGAAACCGAGAAAACTGGTCAATCTTCAGCCGAATCCATGACTACTACTGAGGCTCCTGCTACTTTATCTGAATCAGCCTCAGAAATTTTGCCTACTACTGTGGTTCCTACTGATCTATCAGACACCATCCCCTTGGATATCTCTACCCCAGCACGTGGTGCTGCTAGGCCTCCTGCAGCCATGTCTATTAAGGCCTTTGCCAGGGCTAAAGCAGCCAAATCAGCTAAAACAGTGCCTGTTAAACCACCCTCACTCAGGCCCACTTCTAGTTCTCAAATGCTTACTCTGGCAGAAGATTTAATATCCTTAATTAGGGGATCCCAATCTCACCCAGACAGGGCCTCTCAGCCCCCAGAAAAGAGACCTAGAGCAGAGCCCCCCGAGCCTGTGTCCTCTGATGATTCTGCGGATGACTCAGACATTACAGACCAGCCAGAGGCTCCTTTTTCCAATTATGAAGATTCAGATGCTGAAGAATCCATTCCAGCTGCCTCTCCACCAGAGGAATTCTCCTTTGGGGAAACCTTGCATGCCATGAGAGAACAATTCCAATGGCAGGGACAAGACTTCTCAGATTCTAGAAAAAGGCTTAGGACTTTTCTGCACTTACCACAACATAGGCCCTTAGCTGTACCTCCTGTCCTATCTGTTGTGGACGATGCATTCAATGATGTTTGCACTGCTCCTGATTCTTTACCTCCAGCCCCTGCCAAACCAGATAGATTTTACAGGGTGCCAGACACTCATCACCACCTATACAAGGCCCCACTTGCAGACCCCGAAACTATATCCCAGGGGCCTAAGGCAGTAGCCTCGACCACAGCTAAAAACCCTATTCCCTCTGAAAGGGAATCCAGGTCCTTAGAGAGATGGGGGTAAAAAAGTCTACACCTCTGCTACTCTCTGCTAGAGCTTTAAACTGTCAGTTTCACATGATCCAATACCAAGAGTTTATGCTTGATCAGTTAATTAAAAAACTGTCCTCTGATGAATCTTTAGATAAGAAATATGTATTAGAAATGGTAAATAACATCCAACAGGTTAGTAACCATTCTTTAAAATGTGGCTATGATGCACTGGAGGCTTCATTTAGATCAGCCATGACTGGCACAGTGATAAGAAGGCATGCATGGTTGAAAGAACAGGTCTTGCCGGATCATGTTAAAGCTAAGCTATTGGATGCTCCTATGGATAAGGCCAGTCTATTTGGGGAACCTGCCCAGCAGGTAATGAAGAAAATGGAAGAGAAGGCAAAATCTGTACAAACAGTTAAAGATTTCCTACAGGTTCAGCCTCCAAGGTTTAGCAGGAACTGGCCTGCCAAAAATTGGTCCTTTCCTGACTCCACAAGATCCCAAAGGGGCAGGAACAGATGCTCTAGGGGCAGAAATCAATCCAGAGGAGGTGCCTACAGAGGATGACAGTGGCAAGGTAATAACCGAGGCACAGACGCAACCACTGCCACTGCAACAGGACAATCCCAGTGACTTGGCTCTGACTCCGCCTACCAGGGAGCAAATAGCAGCACCATTAGGCGGAAAGTTAGCCTTATTCTCGAAAAATTGGCACTATATTACAAAAGACAAGTGGATTTTGCAAACCATAGACCAAGGCTACCGGTTCCACTTCCACACTTTACCAGTAAAAAGAGGAATGCCAAACCTGCCCCCAAACCAAAAAATAGAAGCCCTGCACCAGACAGCAGAATTAATAAAAATGAGAGCTGTGGAAAGGGTACCAATAACAGAACAGGGCAAAGGATTCTACTCCAGACTCTTCCTAGTACCAAGAAAAGAAAAAACTGGAGACCTATTCTCGACCTGTCCATCTTAAACACATACATCATTGTCCCAAAATTCAAAATGCTGACCCTACAGCAACTTCTTCCCATGCTGGGCAAGGAGTGTTGGCTGGTAACTCTAGATCTCAAGGAGGCATACCTGCACGTCCCCATTCGACCAAATTGCAGAAGATACCTCAGATTTCTTGCAGGATCAGAGCATTATCAATTCTCAGCATTGCCCTTTGGCTTATCTACTGCCCAGAGTATTCACAAAATGCCTGGCATCAGTAATCGCTCACTGCAGAGTACAGGGAATCCAAATTTATCCATACCTGGACGACTGCCTGTTACAAGCGGACAACAAAAGCAAGCTGACAACAGATTTACAAAGGGTCATTTACTTGCTACAAGCCCTGGGATACACAGTCAATTTTCAAAAGTCAAGACTGATACCATCCCAGACAAGAACTTTCTTGGGCGCGGAATTGGACACAGTAAAACAGATGGCATTCCTAACTGCAGAAAAACAAAAAGAACTCCCTCTTTACTTCTTGGCATTAACAAAGCAGAACAAACTAACAGCAAGAAAAGTTTTGCAGGCCTTGGGCTTCATGACATCATGCATAATCTTGGTCCCACATGCCAGACTGCATATGAGAAAGTTACAGTGGTACCTAAAGAATTTATGGTCTCAACACAGGCACAGCTTAGAAACAGAAATACCACTAATCCCATGCTTAAAACAGGAGTTCCTATGGTGGGCCCGGGCATGCCAGTCAAACCCAGGCTTACCCTTCCACAACTTTCGAGCAAACCAAACCATCACAACGGATGCCTCAGACCTAGGATGGGGGGGCACACATGCTGGACAAATGCGTACAAGGACTGTGGACTCAGGACCAGCTGCACCTGCACATAAATCAAAAAGAAATGCTGGCAGTAAAACTGGCAATCCTAAAATTCAGACCATTCCTCAAAGAAGGCCATTTGATGATAAGGACAGACAACACCACAGTCATGTGGTACATCAACAAACAGGGAGGCACTCATTCTTACCCCCTATGCAGAATGACTTTGGACCTGTGGAATCTGGCTCTCAGCTACAACATCCAGTTACAGGCAATATTTGTACCGGGAAAAGAGAACACCCTAGCAGACATTTTAAGCAGAACCACCTCGGATGCTCACGAATGGATGCTACACCCGGACATCTTCAAGGCCATCACAAAGAAATGGGGAATGCCACAAATAGATCTATTCGCTTCCCCACAAAATCACCAGCTCAAAAAATTCTGCACAAGGACATTCCACCCACTTGCATGGAAGGTGGACTCTCTATCCTTCAGCTGGAAAGGCCTGACAGCATATGCATTCCCACCTCTTCCCTTGATGCACAAGGTACTACTGAAAATCAAAGAGGAACGTCCAAGGATAATCCTGATAGCTCCGAACTGGCCAAGACAACACTGGTACCCATTGCTGAGGAGCATGTCTCGGGAGAAAATGTGGTCAATACCCCTGATGCCTCTGATGCTAACTCAGAACAACTACAACATCATACATCCAAACCTAAAAACCTTGCAACTGACTGCCTGGAACATCACATAGCAGTAACTAACCCAGACCTGTCACAAAGAGTTAAAGACATTATCCTTGAAGCCCGCAGACCTTCAACAAGAAGGAACTATGCAGGAAAATGGAAAAGGTTCGTCATTTGGAGTACTGAAAGAGGAAAAGATGTGTCGAACATAGATATTGCTAACATTCTGGAGTACTTGGCAGAGCTTCTACATACAGGCCTGTCCTATTCCTCCATCAAGATACATGCATCAGCTATTTCAGCAGAATACAGCTTTGATCCTCCTGTCTTTTCACATCCTCTGCTCAGGCAGTTTCTCAGAGGGATCAAGAATGTAAAACCTCCTAGGAAACCACCATTACCAGCATGGGACTTGAACTTTGTACTAGAAAAATTGACACTCCCTCCGTTTGAACCAGCAGCAACAGCAGATCTACAACACCTGTCATGGAAAACTGCTTTCTTACTGGCTATTACTTCAGCAAGGAGGGTTTCGGAACTACAGGCCCTAATGGCAGTGTAACCCTTCCTAATCTTCCATCAAGACAGGGTGTCCATGAGAACTAATCCTACATTTATGCCTAAGGTGGTATCCAGAGTGTCTTTAAACCAGGCAATCCACCTACCTACCTTCTTTCCCAATCCACAAAACACAGGTGAAAGAATAATGCATACCTTGGATGTACACAGACAGTTACGCTACTACCTGGACAGAACCAAAGGTAACAGAAAAACTGACCAGCTCTTTGTAGCCTATGCAACAGGAAGGGAAGGAAAAGCAATTTCCAAACAGACAATCTCCAAATGGATCGGAAATTGCATAAGATTCTGTTACTCCTACCATGGAAAACCAATTCCACAGAACATAAGACCTCATTCTACAAGGGCTACAGCCACTACCACAGCTTTCTTAAGAGGAGTGGCAACCAAGGACATTATTGAGGCGGCTACTTGGACCTCCGTGCATACATTTGCCAAGCATTATAATTTACCTCTATATTCTAGATCCCGAGCAGGGTTTGCCACTGCTGTACTGCAAGGGATCCTGACTACACCATAATTATTATTCCTCCTCCCTAGTTTGGCTATGGTATTCTACCCATTTGTTATGACTGCAGATGCATCCATGAAGGACATAGTACAGTTTTGTACCTACCATAAATGTAGATGTCCGAACTGGATAGCATCTGCAGTCAGGATTACCCTCCCTCCTTCCCCTCTGCGGTACTCCTAGGGTATTTACCCTCCTAATAGCTAGCTGGGGGGGGGGTCTCTTATGGTGTATTTGTTTGTATATATGTACATACATGTTTATTTTTTGTGTTTGCCTTCTACTATTTTGGAAACATTGGCATTTATCCAAAATTTAGCTTTCCAAGAGGGCAATTGGCATCTGGGGCAAGAAACACTGAGGAAAATGGCGTCGGCTGATGCCTTTATACCCGAAGACCAGCAGAGATGACGTCGGGTGAAGTGCGACATCAGCCGAAGCCGGACCCGGACTTTGGAATCCGTCCGACCGAAGGGCTGCCTGACGACAGGACAACCCATTTGTTATGACTGCAGATGCTTTCCAGTTCGGACATCTACATTTATGGTAGGTACAAAACTGTACTTTTCATGCTAAGACTCCTAGCATTTAGCAGCATACCTTGAGGTTGTTTTTTTATGAAATTTTTACTTCGAGAATTTTGTCCTTGTGACACTGCTTTTGTCAAGTGGTTGGGCATTCCATCAAATGCAGTTATGATGTTGGAGATGCTCCTAGGGCTGGTGCTTTTAGCTCTGTGATGAGAAGTTATTCTTGACTTAGGCTTCAACCTTTACCTGATGATATCAAGGCAAAATTGATGAATGTTCTTGACAGTAAGCTTTTGTTTGGTGAAACTGGTGCTGGTTTATTTAAGTCTCTTCAGGATAAAGGTAAAGCCTTACAAGAATTTAAATGTTTTTCTCTCTCCTGTGCATAAATTCTAAATAAGCTATCCTAACAAACTTGCCTTTGTTTGCAGGCAATCTAGGCCTTTCCTGTAAGAGCAAAAAGAGTGGTAAGAGGCCTCCTCCTGCTAAGGCTACTCAGACCTTAAAGATTCAAAAGCCTTCCTTTCCTAATAAACCAGGGGCTGTGTTACTGTCTCTTCCCAAGCAAATTCCTCCTTCTGTTCACCTTTCTTTCTCTTCCTATCTGGCTTCAGGTTACTCAGGATTCTTGGATCCTTCCCATCATTCGCCAGGGGTACTACATGGTGTGGAATCCCTTCCTCTTTTTATGGGCATTCCTCAGCCACCTCATGAACAACTCCCTTTTTTCCCCAGAGGTGCTTCGAGATCTTCTGACTTAGGGCACTATCCAAGAAGTACCTGCGTCCCAGAGAGGGATGAGTTTTTACACCAGAATGTTTCTAGTGCCCAGGAAACCGAGTACTTGGAGACCTGTTCTTAGACCTCTCTTATCAAAATGACTTTCTAGAGGTACCCACCTTTCGAATGTTGTCCCTTCAAACTCTTTCCCTTCCTTTTCCCTCAGGCCTGTATGTTATCTCTGGATCTCAAGGATGCTTATCTTCATATTCCCATTCATCCTTTTTTAGGAAGATTTTACATTTTTCTGTGGTTTCCTGGCATTTTTAGTTCTCTGCTTTGCCCTTTGGTCTTTTCACAGCCTCTGGGGTATTCACAAAATACCTGATTCCTGTTGTAGCTTTTTGCAGGCTTCAGGAGATCCAAATCTTTCCTTACTTAGACAATCTTCTGATTCAAGCCTCCTGTCCAGAGATTCTGTTGCTGAACCTCCAATTTGTAATCTCTCTTCTAAGCCTGGGATTCATAATTAACTTCACTGTCCTCTTTGGAACCTTCTTAAGATCAAGTCTTTCTAGGGTACAGGATTCAAAGAGTGCCCATGTTGGCATCCCTGCCAGCTCCAAAGACACTAACTCACTTCCTTCTTTTAAACCTGAATTCTTCTAGCATTTGTTACAGCCAAAGATCTTCACAGAGCTCTAGATTTCATGTCATCCACCATTTCTATGCCTGCTCTGGCTAAACTCCACATGAGAAAGTTTCAGTAGTATCTGAAGTCTGTTTGGCTTCAACATATACACCCGCTAGAATTTGTAGATGTTCTTCGTGTTTCACTGTTGCAGTCATTACATTTGGGTTATCTGCCTACAGATAGCCTTCAGCCGGCTTGAATACCAGAGTCTTGGATTCCTGCGTCGGTTGCTGTCTTTTTCCATGACATCAGGTTGTCAGGGGTATAAAACATGCAGCCGATGTCATTACATCAGTCTTTCTTGCCGCGTGGTGCCCTAAGCAGAAGCAGCTCGCAAGTGCCAGTCGGCTCACTCCTGAAATTTTTGTTTTCGATTTTCAGAACCGAAGTCTTCAAAAAAGCTAAATACCCCATTGGGGATCCTTTTTCTTGCTCTTAACCGATGTCAGTAAAAGTTACCAATTGTCTTAACTGTGGAAAGCAAATGCTTCATAAAGATTTTCATTTGTACTGCATTCCTTGCTTAAGCCCAGACCACAATGGCCGTTGTTGTCAGTTTTGTGCCTTATTCAACTCCCGAACTATTTGTTGTCTCTATTTTTGCAGCAAATTGTTTTGTGTTCGGTATAACTATCCAGAAATGGCTTCGGTAAGCCATCTGACTACTGATATTCCGAAAAAACGTAAGGATTAAGATAGACCTCATAGGTCCAAAACTGCTGACGACGCTTCCGTTAAGCTAGTCGCCAGTTCGCCGGTACTCAGCTGCTTTCGCAGCCCCTGATACCCGCTACTTCAGATTCGCAGGCCTCTACTGAGACCCATTCGGAGTCTGGTATGCCGCGAGATACATCTTCGACTATGGAACCTGCGGATGTCTCTACCTTAGATGGGTCCGGAGCCGCTGTGCAGGCATCGGCTTCTGAGGGTGAATTCAAGTTGGTAAACATACTTTGCAATGTGGTTTTGACTCTTTAGAAGCATCTTGCTGGGCTGCTGTCACTGGGTCTGTATTTAGAAGGCATGCTTGGCTTAAGGAGCAAGACTTGCCAGTTCATTTCAAAGCTAAATTACTGGATGCTCCCTTAAACCAAGATCGCCTGTTTGGCAACAAAGCAGAAGTCGTCCTCAAAAATATGGAGGAAAAAGCTAAATCTGTGCAAACTGTTAAGATTTCCTGCAAGTGCAGCCTCCCAGATTTATTAGGCATTGGCCTTCAAAGAATTGGTCCTTTCCAGTCTCTTCCAGGCCTTCTCAGTCCAAACCCCGTAACAGCAGACCACCTAAGTTACAGTCTTAGGCTACGCACAGGCCTAATCAATGGAGGGGTCCCACTTCCAGAGTAGGAAGTAGTAAGACACCCCCTTACGGAAAAATGTCACAATGACTTAACCTTAGCCCTTCCAAGCCCTCCTCAACTGCCAGCTCCCTTAGGAGGAAAGCTCGCCCTGCATGCAGAAAACTGGGAACTTATTACCCAGGACAAATGGGTTTTAAATCTAGTTTTCCAAGGATACAAATTCCACTTCCACACCCTACCAACCCCAAATGGTTGGCCAGATCTACCCCCAAATCAGTGGGCAGAAGCTCAACAGCAGATTCTCTCTCTTCTAAGTATCAGGGCTATTCAACCTGTCCCAGCAGAAGAAAGGGGACAAGGTTTTTATTCAAGACTTTTCTTGGTACTCAGAAAAGACCACTCTTGGTGTCCTATCGTGGACCTCTGTATTCTAAACACCTTTTTGGTAATCCCAAAATTCAAAATGCTAACACTTCAACAGCTGCTTCCTATGCTAGGCAAAGATGCCTGGTTGGCAACCTTAGACTAAAAGGAAGCTTACCTGCACATTCCAGTAAGGGAATCTTGCAGGAAATAACTACACTTCAGGACAGGCTCCATGCACTATCAGTTCTCTGCACTTCCCTTTGGCTTATCTACTGTGCCCAGGGTATTCACAAAGTTTCTTATCTCCAGCCATTGCATTTTGCATGCAGAGAAATATTCAAATATACCCATACCTGGACGATTGTCTGATTCAGGTAGAAAGCCAGGACTTGCTGTTAAAACATCTGGCATTCATAAAGAAACTTCTAACCTCACTGGGGTACACCATAAAAGAAAATAAATCTTACCTAGTACCCTGCCAACAGATTGCATTCCTGGGAGCAAGCTTGAATACAACTTACCAGATAGCTTACCTCACTCCAGAGAAACAAGTGTATTTGACAACCTACTTCAAACTACTGGCCACAAAGACCCAGCTATCTGAAGGAAAATTTTGCAAGCCCTGGGGTTCATGGCCTCTTACATTCTACTAATTCCATATGCAAGACTGCATATGAGGAAACTACAGTGGTATCTAAAAAGCCTATGGTGTCAACATTCTCAGAACCTGGAATCAATTATTCCTATCATTCCTTGTATAAAGACAGAGTTCCTTTGGTGGGCAGAGGCCTGCTACCACAACAAGGGTCTCCCTTTCACTCTACCCCCTGCTGTCCGAACCCTAATAACAGACTCATCAGACTATGCATGGGGGGCTCACTTGGCAGGGCAATGCATTCAGGGCAAATGGAACCAGTCAGATGCACCTGCACATAGCTGTACAGAATTCCCTGACAGCCTTCAAAGACAACATCCTTCCAGGACAATTATTGATAGACAGACAACACCACAGTTATGTGGTACATAAACAAGCGGGGAGGAAACCCACTTGTACCCGCTTTGCAGACTAGCTATGACTCTGTGGAACACAGCCTTGAGCTACCAAGTGCACCTACAAGCTCAATTCCTGCCAGGCAAGCTAAATTCACTGGCAGACGACCTACGCAGAAATCTCATGGACCCACATGAATGGAAACTGGAACCAAAAATATTCAACCTCTTGATGAACAAAAGGGGGGGGGGACTCCAGAGATGGACCTGTTTGCCTCCCCTCAGAACTACCAATTGGACAAATTCTGCACAAGGACTTCCCACAGTCAAGCTTGGAAAGTGGATGCCCTGTTCTTTACATGGGAAAGCCTCTCGGTTTATGCCTTTCCTCCTCTGCCTCTCCTTTCGACGGTTCTGCTAAAGATCAAACAGGACAAGCCAAGGACAATACTGATTGCACAAGACTGGCCTCGCCAGCACTGGTTCCTCCTCTTGCGCAGTATGGTACTGCTGGAGCCATGGCACCTACCTCAGACACCTTCCCTGCTGTCCCAGCAGGCGGGCCAGATTCTGCACCCTCAGCTTCAAACCCTGAACCTTGCAACCTGGCTAATTCCTTGAGCTCTTCCCAAGCATCCCTCAGTAAGCAGGTACTGGATGTCATTCTGTAGGCAAGGAGGCCTAGTACTAGAATATCCTATGCTGAAAATTGGAAAAGATACTGTTCCTGGAGCCTGGCTTAGGGGATGGGCACAATGGTGCCCAGCTTACCTCCTATTCTACAGTAAACAGAAATGCTCTACAAGGGCCTATCCTTCTTGTCAATTAAAATTCATGCCTCTGCCATTTCAGCACATTATAATACTGAGTCACCCCTCTTCTCTCACCCCTTGGTAAGGCAATTCCTTAGAGGGGCCAAAAATTTAAATTTAAGAGAGCTCCCACTCCAGCCTGGGACCTTAACTTTGTATTGGAAAAGCTCACTCTTCCCCCCCTTTGAATCAGCTGCTACAGCAGAGTTGAACTTCCTTTCTTGGATAACGGCCTTCCTTCTACCCATTACTTCAGCTAGAAGAGTGTCTGAATTACAGGCCCTCATGGCAGTGGAACCCTCCATTATCTTCTATGCGGACAGGGTTTCCCTCAGGACTAATTCTTCCTTTATGCTCAAGGTGGTGTCTTCTGTGGCCCTAAATCAGTCCATTCATTCGCCTACTTTTTTCCCCAAGCCACAAAACAAAGGGGAACGGATATTGCGCACTCTGGACATGCACAGACTACTTAGGCTTAGTCCTGTCCAAATAAAATCCATCATAAAATCTGAGCAGCTGCTAGTTAGCTTTGCTGCAGGGGCAGAGGGGAAGGCTATTTCAAAGCAAACCATTTCCAAATGGATAGCCCATTGCATCCATTTCTGCTACAAGCACCATGGAAAAAAACTACCCCACAGTGGATAAGATCACATTCCACCAGGGATGAATCTACCTCTGCGACATTTCTGAGAGGGGTCCCTACCAGGGACATCCCAGAAGCTGCTACCTGCGGCTCTGTACATACCTTCACCAAGCATTAACACTTGCCTATCTTTTCTAAATCCAGAGCTGGATTTGCCACTGCAGTCTTGCAGGGATTAATAGCTTGCCCTAATGCTATTTAACTTCCTCCTCCTTTCTTTAGCTTTGGGAATCAACCCAAATGTGATGACTGCAACAGTGAAACACGAAGAACATAGTACAGTTGTGTACACTTAACATAAATGTAGATGTTTGAGTGTATTCACTGTTGCAGTCCTGGTTACCCTCCCTCCAGCCCCCTGACTTCTCTTACCTCCACCTTTCCTTCTTGTTTGGCATACATTATATCATGTGTATTTGCTTTTTGCTGGGGGTGTACCATACCATATAATTGCTTCCTATTGTGGGGGCACCTGACATCTGGGGCAAGAAAAACTGATGTAATGGCATCGGCTGCATGTTTTATACCCCTGACGACCTGACGTCAAGGAAAAAGCAACAGCATCCGATGCAGAAATCCAAAGACTCTGGTATTCAGGCCGGCTGAGGGCTACCTGCAGGCAGATAACCCAAATGTGATGACTGCATCAGTGAATACACTCGAAAATCTACATTTATGGTTAATGTACACAACTGTACTTTTTGTATTACCATATTTCTTTTTAATTGTGTAAGACTCGCATACCTCCTAAACTGAATTGTTATTGGCTGTAGTGCGAGGATCTTTAATATTGATGATATAATGCCTCCCCCCATTTATTAGGTAACTAAAATCTAATGATTATAATCTGGCCTGTAGAACAGAGGATTTTTTCCTTTAGCATTAATTTGAAATAACCAAAGAAGTCCTGCAGCTTTGCAATTCAAACTGGAATGAGATTTTGCTTCCTATTTTACAGTAATCTGTGCACTTTGTACTCAGACTAATGTAGTGGTTAGAATGTATGCAAAATTATGTCAAATTAAGCTGGGACCAAACGTCTAGTCCTGATGCATGCCAATGGTAAAAGGTTTTCTTCAGACAGGGTTCCTAATACATATACTTAGTTTCTGTAGTTATCCATCTTGTGATATATTTGATAGGGTCCCTATCAGTGTGCACTGAATGCTCAGATGAGTGAACGTTACAAGATCGAAGCCAGAAATTTGAAATCCCATAAGCTGAAAAGGAATGGCCCTTTACTGTGATGGATCATGGTACAGTGGGGATCAGTTTTGCTCCTTTTCCCTACTTGCAATCTCAAATTTGTTATATATAATTGGCAGGGATTATTGTGGGGAGTACAGGGGTGCTTGGCCTCCTGCAGAAAGCAAGTGTCGAGTATGTCTCTCTTCAAGCTTCCGGATTTTTGAGTTTCTGGGCTTACTATTGTAACGTTAACTCATCTGAGTGTTCAGTATATTGTTAAAGACCTATTTGAAAATGTATGAATTTTAGCTGTATGTTTATTAAGCTTGGTAAAAACAGCTGGAAAACGACCACCACGAATCAGGAATCAATCAAAAAAGAACTTTATTTGAAATAACATAAGTGCTTTCGCGTATCACATATGCTTCTTCAGATTTGATAAATTACAGGTTCAAAACCCTTCTTTATATAGCATCTCATTAAAACTAATTGAGTACATAATTGAATGATTAATCAATTAAAATCTGTCTAAAAACCAAGCGAGAGTCACCAATCGCTCAATAATTCAGCCTTTCTTTTAAGCATTCATTATATATATTATGTACATCTGAATAGACAATGTTAAGTTGTCTATCTCGCCTTCATTCTTGCTGGATGGGTTCGGAGCCGAACCTCGGCTCCAACTCGGCCACTCTAAAAGCTCGAGAGCTAGTTCCACTGGCTCGAGGCTCCCCTTTTATCCCACAATGCTAGGCGGTAATACCTCCGATCTTGTTTGCCGCTATAGCGATCGAGGTGCGTTGTTCCAACAGGCTTCAGGTTAGTTTATTTAGAGCAATCTAAAACTTATTTAAACCCCTTTAACTTAGTTTTTTTTCTTATATTTACCAAACTTAAGTAGTTTTCTATCCATCCCCTCCAGTTTCTTCCCCTTTTTCCTTCAAGAACTTAGGAGTTCTTTCCTTAGGCCTTCTGGCCCTTCCCTCCCCCTCCAAGTAGTGGAGTGTGTGTGTGTTTTTTTTTTTTTTGTAGGGAACAAATTACTAATTTTTGGCTTAATTAGTTTAATTTAATTTTTCATTTAGTGTAATCGGTGTGTTTGTGTCAGTGTGTGTGATTACACTTTCTATCTTTAGTAATGTCTAAAGAATCAAAGGTCTCAGGCTTTAAGAAGTGTGACTCGTGCTGTCAGAAGATGTCTCTGACAGACGGTCACACTTCTTGCTTGTACTGCCTGGGACCTTTGCACCTGCAGGAATCTTGTGCTGTTTGCCATGGCTTCAGCCCTAGAGTCCTGCAGGAAAGGAAAAATAAGCTTATTTTACGAGGCTTATTGAAGCCTGAGGGTCTCCCGACTCCATCTTCGGGCAAACCCTCAAAGCCTACCAGGTCGTCGTCTCCAGCCTCCGAGTCGTCACCTGGGGCTTCAAAGTCTGTTCCAACATCGGCTCCAGCTGGAGCCGATGGGGCTCGAACACGTAATTTCTTCCGTTTCCTCGGCTCCGGACGGAGCCGAGGTGTTAGACATCACTGAGTCGGCTCCGATAAGGTTATCGGAACCGACAACTAGGAAAAGGTCTAGGTCACTGTCTATTGGCTCCGTTCATTTGGCTCCAGCATCTCCTTTGCTGTCTGAATGGAGCCATATGTCTCACTCCTCTAGGTCGTCGAGACTTTCAGATCATGACCTTCAGAGGGTAGTGAGTCGACTTCTTAAGTCCGAGGCACTGGCCCAGATGCTTCAGAGCCCGACTCATCAGTCGATGGTTAACCCTATCACTCAAAATGTTCCTCCTCCGACTCCTTTGAGTTTGGAGCCGGGGCATTTCGGACCCGAGACTGTGGCGGCGTCGGAACCGATACAATTGTCTTCGGCACCGTCGTCTGCTCCGATTTCTTCTTTGGAGGAATCTCGGCGCCGGACTTCCCTCGTCGGCTCCGAGGGGGTGAGTGGCATCAGACCCTAGTCCGACCCCGCTCTTCTTCTCGGTGCTTCGGCGTTGGTGAGTTCGGCTCCGACATCGGCCTCGGAGCCATCACTATCAGTGCCAGGGGAGGTTTTCAGCTTTTCGGAGCGGAGACCTCTGGCTCTGCCTGACAGGGGTGCCTTCGAGGTCATGCGGAGTGTGTTAGAACCTGGTTCAACTCCACAGTCGGCTCCGTCCGCCCCCTCCCTCCATGGTGCCTCAGGTATTTTCTGCTCACTCCCTCATCCCGGGTCGCAGAGAGCCAGCTCCACAAGTATCCCCAGTGGGGATCCTCCTCCTCTTCCGAGGCCTCTCCTGACCTGGCAGGAGAGCCCCCTAGGAAGAGACAGTGCAAGGGGAAGCACATTGACTCACCTGAGTCTGTCACCTCTGACACGGATTTAGAGGATTCTGAAGGTTCCCCCCATTCCCCCCTCTGAAGATGTCTCCTTTGCAGACATCCTGGAGATCTTAAAACAGAGGGGGAATTGGCCAGCCCTCAACCCTTCAGAGGATGAATCTGTGTATCTTGAGGCATTCGGCTCTCGCCCTTCCACCTCCTGGGTGTCCCCTCCCTTTGACCCCCTCATGCAGGTGGTAGCAAAAAAGGCCTGGACGGCTCCTGACTCTGTGGACCCCACCCCCAGGAGACCTTCAAAGTTTATTACGGCCCCAGCAGACAAACAATTTTTGACCAAAAGAGTTTCTGTGGATGCTGCCACCAAGAAGGGACTAGCTGATCCTTCAGTGCCCGTCCATCCTCCTAACAAGGAATCTAGGACTATGGACAGGTACGGGAAGTGGATGTTCTCGTCAGCGACCTTTTCTATGCGTTCGCTGAACTACCTCTGTCATTTCACTCATCTTCAGAGAGACTTGATCAAGGAAGCGAGTGAGATGTTAAAGGATCCAACAGCTGCGGGTTTTCAGGATAAGATGAACTCTCAGCTGGCTACCCTCAATTCAATAGCTAACTCCTCCATGCGCCTCCTTTCTTATGCGGCGGATGGAGCGAGCAGAGCCACAGGTACAGGTGTGGCCTTACGCCGGCATGCCTGGATGCGGCTATGCAATTTTGCGGACCCTTTCAAGGCGTCTTTCTCTAACTCCCCGTTTGATGGATCGTCCCTTTTTGGTCCTTAAGTGAAAGAAACCCTGATGAGGTGCGAGACTGATGGTAAAACTCTCTCTGCCGTGGGAGTCCGTTTTTCTACTCCTTCTAGGCCTTACCCCAAGGGCCAGAAGGGGGGAAAGATGTGGTTCCGCAAACAATCTCAAGGAACTTTGCCTGACGCACAGAGTCGGTTCCCCTCTAGAGTCAGAGGGGGGAACAATAATGGTAGACGCCGCCCTAGAGGCAGGGGAGGTCCGCAGAATCAGGGCAGTCGAGAAACCTTTTCTGACAAGCCCTTTCAGCATCCCTGAGGTGTTGCCCGACTGTCCACCTTCGGAGGCAGTTCGGGGGAAGATTATCACTGTACCCAGAAGCCTGGCAATCCCTAACTCAAGACAAGTGGGTACAGTCTATCATTTCCGAAGGCTATTCGATCCCATTCTTTCGTATTCCAAAACAATCAAAAAAATCCCTTCCAGACATTCCACCCACTCAAAGGGAGCAAGCAGCATTAGAAATATCAAAGTTGCTTGCAAAAAGAGCCATTCAACCAGTTCCAGCACATCAGCAAGGATCCGGAATCTACTCCAAATTCTTTTTGGTTCCAACGAAAACAGGGAACTGGAGACCCATTTTGGATCTCAGCAACTTGAACAAGTCTGTCAAGAAAACAAAATTTCTGATGGTCACGCTGCAGTCCATCCTACCCCTCTTGGGGCAGGACAACTGGATGTGCTCTATAGACCTCCAGGATGCGTACTACCATATAAAATGAACAGACGCTCCAGGAGATTTCTCCGCTTCAGGCTGGGAACCAGTCATTTTCAATTCAGAGCCCTGCCCTTTGGACTCACCACAGCCCCCCGGGTGTTTACCAAATGCATGGCAGTGGTTGCCTCTCATCTGAGACGTCAAGGATTCCAGGTGTTTCCATACTTAGACGACTGGCTCCTTACAGCCCCCACCAAGCATCTTCTGCTACTTGCCAGGGACTACACTTTTCACACATGTCGAAAGCTAGGTATCTCAATAAATTGCGAAAAGTCTGTTTTGTCGCCTTGTCATGCTATTACCTTCATAGGCGCAAATCTAGACACAGTCAGCATGTCAGCCAGACTCACAGACCAGAGGATAGCAGACATACACAAACAAGTCTCTCTTCTCCTCCACAGCAACAAAATCAAAGCCCGACTGGCCCTGAAGGTATTGGGGATAATGGCGGCTGCTATCCCTCTCCTTCCATTAGCCAGATTACACATGAGAATTTTACAATGGATGCTCTTCACACAATGGTTATACCAACAACTTCCGATGTCACACTCCATTGTGATAACACAATCATGCAGGAATCACCTTTCTTGGTGGATTACATCCCCCCAGCTCTTCCTAGGAAGACCCTTTGTTCCTCCCCCTCCGGTTGCTACTCTGACAACGGATGCCTCCCTGATTGGGTGGGGGGGGCATTATCAGGGCAGGACAGTCCAGGGCACATGGCAACCTTACGAATGCCACTTGCATATAAATGTTCTAGAGATGAGAGCAGTGCTTTTAGCATTGCAGGCCCTTCAAGACTCTCTTCCCATAGGAACGATAGCAATTCAGACAGACAATATGTCTGTAGTGTGGTACATCAACAAACAAGGCGGAACCAGATCCTACCCCCTATGTCAAGAGGCACTCAGACTGTGGCAATGGGCGATTTCTTCTCAGCGGTTTCTGATAGCAACACACATTCCCGGGAAGTCCAATGTCATTGCGGACAAATTGAGCAGAGCTATTCTCATGCCTCACGAGTGGTCTCTGAAAAATTCAGTGTTGGAGAAAGTTTTTCTAAAGTGGGGCCGGCCTTGCTGCGATCTTTTTGCTACTCCCCAAAACAGCAAGTGCGAAAATTATTTCACTCTCTTTCCCCAACCAGGCCATCCCAGCAGAGACGCTCTAGTCCAAGATTGGCCCCGGGGACTTCTGTATGCCTTTCCTCCCTTCCCACTGATTTCTCAATTGATGCAGAAAGCCATCGCTCAGAAAGCTTCCATGATCCTCATTGCTCCATACTGGCCTCGACAGGTTTGGTTCCCATTTCTACACCATTTTCTGTTGGAGCAACCCTGGCATCTGGACCCAGTTCCAGATCTTTTGACCCTTCAGTCGGGTCAGTTACATCGCTCCCTCCCCTCTCTGAACCTCACTGCATGGTTCCTCCAGTTCCAACCCTAGCCAGACTTCCTCTAATATCTCACTCAGTTCGAGATATTTTAATAGCTTCTCATAAAATTTCCACTCGGAAGATTTATCTTAGTAAGTGGAAACGTTTTTCCTATTGGGCGCAGGGAAGGGACATAGACCCGTTCACTGCTTCTATTCAATCAGTCCTTGATTTTTTAGCCGAACTTTTCCACTCAGGTTAGTCTCCTTCTACAATTAAGGTCCAACTGGCAGCCATATCTAACTTTCATGTTGGAATTTCAGAGTCTACCATCATGTCTCTCAAACTTTGCAAAGCCTTTTTAAAGGGAGTTTTTCTCCTCAAGCCTCCTATTAGAGATCCTCCTCCTCCTTGGGATCTTAACTTGGTTCTGACATCTTTGATTCTTCCCCCCTTTGAACCTGCGGCTTCGTGTTCAATGAAATTGCTATCCTGGAAAACACTCTTTTTGGTAGCCATTACTTCGGCTAGAAGAGTCTCTGAACTTCATGCACTGTGTAGTCGATCCCCTTACCTTTTGTTTCATAAGGATAGAGTGTCCTTACGTACCAACCCATCCTTCTTACCTAAAGTAGCCTCTCCGGCAAACCTAAATCAAACCATTGACCTTCCTGTGTTCTTTCCTAACTATTCCAACAGGTCAGAACAAAAATTACATTGGTTAGATGTTCATAGGCAATTAAGGTATTACTTAGACAGGACCAAACAAGTTAGAAAGTCTGATCAGCTATTTGTTTCTTATGCAGAAGGCAGAAAGGGCCTTCCAGTTTCTAAAGTATCTCTTTCCAGATGGCTTACTTCTTTGATTTCTTTTGTATATGAGATCAGGCATCAACAGTTACCAAACAAACCTAGGGCTCATTCAACTAGAGCTTTGGCTACATCCATAGCTTTCCAAGACAGGCTGCCTATTGACTCTATTTGTGCTGCAGCTACTTGGGCTTCTCCCCATACGTTCATTTCTCACTATAAGTTGGACTTAGCTTCTAGACACAGAGCCAACTTTGGTTCCACTGTACTCAAGAGTCTGTTCCGATAGGCCACCCGGGACAAGGTGCTAGGGACGCGGTCCCATCCAGCAAGAATGAAGGTGAGATAGACAACTTAACATATAGAAGTTATGTACCTACCATAATGTTCCATGTTAGTTGTCTTCTTCTCGCCTTCTTTCTTGCATCCCACCCTCCCTCCCCCTAGCCTGGACAGACCTAGAGGAGTTTAATTGTGACCTTTATTTTTTCTACCATCTCTATACGTGTATATATATATATATATATATATATATATATATATATATATATATATATATAATGTATTATATATATATATTCCCTCGTCAGGTTTAGGTCACCTTCTTTCTGTCACTCTATAGAGGTGGGTTACCCCTTTCTTCCAATTTCTGGATTTTTCCTAGCTGGGCTTAGCTTACAAACGAGATCTGAGGTATTACCGCCTAGCATTGTGGGATAAAAGGGGAGCCTCGAGCCGGTGGAACTAGCTCTCGAGCTTTTAGAGTGGCCGAGTCGGAGCCGAGGTTCGGCTCCGAACCCATCCAGCAAGAAAGAAGGCGAGAAGAAGACAACTAACATGGAACGTTATGGTAGGTACATAACTTCTATTTATAATACAACATTTGATCTGTGATGTATGGAATGCTTCTCATAAAAATCATTAACATATGAGAGAGAATAATGATGGTATGTTAAAATGTAAAATAACTAAGTTAAATATTTTTATTTACAAAATCCTGGAAATGCTGGAAAGTTTAAATAAATTCTATAATTGATTAATTCTGTGTTAATTCTATATTGACTCTCATATGAGAAAAGTATAAATAAATCTTGCTAACGGCGACAAGACAACAAAATTCAACAGAAAATCCTATAGTCTTTAAATGTATATCATCAGGAACAAAAACCAAGATTTTTTGGATTGTATGACATGGCTAACAATTTTTCTCCTGTATAATATAAAACCATGTTACTTTAACAGTCTAAAAGCAAAGATGTATTGTGAAAATATACTTGGCCTCCTGCAGAAAGCAAGTGTCGAGTATGTCTCCTTTCAAGCTTCTGGATTTTCGAGTTTCTGGGCTTACTATTGTAACGTTAACTCATCTGAGTGTTCAGTATATTGTTAAAGACCTATTTGATAATGTATGAATTTTAGCTGTATGTTTATTAAGCTTGGAATAGTACTTTTACAAGGAATGGAATTAAGGCCTAGCTACATTAGTTTAGAAAATATTGGTTAGTCCATTTTGAGTAGCACATTAAGTATGTTAAAGGAATTTACTATGTTCAGTATGCAAGCTTTTTTTCCATAAAACTAAATTTGGTGGTGTCATTATGTTGAGATTGACCTACTTTGTGAGAGGAGCATAAATGATTTAGTGCCTCTTGACATAAGATCTACTGTTCTTTTTATTCATTCCTCAATGATTGGGTATCGGATCCGACCTCAGATCCGAGCTGACTGCATACACTAGACTTTTGGATCCAACTCTCGGGTAATGCTCCAGTTGAATAGCAATACCTCAGATCTCATTTGTCTCCATAACACTCAGATGCAGAGCCTTCTTTGAGAGCTTTTTTGGGTGTTTTAGTCGTAAATTATTTTTAAAACTTTTCTTCTATCCTTCTGTAATTACCCACCTCCCCCCTAATTAAATATTCAGGTTTTCTTTCCAATAACCTTTTTCTACCCTTTGGTAGTTTCTGCGATAGCATAGCTGGTACTTCTTGTTTCTTCCCCAATTTTTCCCACACTTTAGAGGGTGTTCTTTTCTATACAATTGTTGGTAGTCTGCTTAAAAAAATCTTTACTTATTCTTCTGCCATTTTTCCTTTTCTGGGCTGTTACTATTTTTCTTCAGGAATAGCAGAAAAAGCAAAATGTTTCAAAAAGTGAACGTCCTGTGGGCATAAGAATCTCAACTCTTGATGGCCTACAGGGAGTGCCTCTACTGTCTTGGAGCATCAAACCTCGATACTGACTGCTCTGTTTGTGTTGCCTTTAGTTCTAGAGAACTTGGTGATAAAATAAGTTGGTGCTTAAGGGTTTGCTGCCGCCTTCTTCCTCTTCTTCAGGGGTTCAAACCACCAGTAAACCTGCAAAGTCCTCTTCTTAGGCAAAGGAGTCTCGTAAAAGATCCCCCAACCTGTTCTCCGAAGGCTACTGCGTTTACCTATTCAGATCCTCCATAAAATTTCAAAAAGCATTGGATCCACCTTCTTCGCATCCTAAGAGGAAGCATTCATATCCTACGTCCTCAGATCTGACTGGTCTCCTCAGTCTTCTCAAACCTACCCACCCAGGTTGACTATTGAACTGTTTTCTCCTATGCTTCATTCCCCTTTTCTCTAGGGGACACCAGGTATAGATTACATTTAAGCAAAGGAGTCTGCTGATGCTCTGGTGGTGGCAGTAGATAGGCGACTCCTTACTCCATCCCACCAGTAGGGAGTCCAGGGTGTTGGACAGGTTTGGAAAGCACATTTTTTTCTTCATCAACCTTTACCTTGAGGTCTCTGAATTACTTAGCACACCTCACAAGACTACAGTGGGGTATGACCAAGGAACTGTCCAAATCCCTTTGAGTACATGTCCATGACTACAAGAGGTCCTCTTGTTAGCTGGGCACTCTGTTATCCATTTCCAGTGTATCCATGAGGTTAATATTACATGCTGTGGAGGGTACCTCACAGGCTGCCAGTTCAGGCATAGCCATTAGCAGACATGCCTGGATGCATTTATGCGACTTTGTTGAGTCTTTCAAGTCTTCTTTTATCAGTGCTCCTTTTGATGGAACATCTTTGATGTTCTTTGTGTTTCACTGTTGCAGTCATCACACTTGGGTTATCCTGCCAGGGGTAAGCCCTCAGTCGGCCCGAATACCAGAGGCTTAGTATTTCTGTGTCAGTTGCTGTTGCTTCAGGACTGACATCGTCATCAGTGGTATAAAATCAGGCAGCCGACGCCATTACAGCAGTCTTTCTTGCCAAGGAGCCCGAAGCAGAAGCAGTTCGCACGAGTGCAGGTCGGCCGCTTCCTAAGTTTTTGTTTCAGAATTGAAGTTGAAGTCTTCTAAAGCTAAGTACCCTGTTGGGGATCCTTTTTTCTTGCTCTAACTGATGTTAGAAAAAGTTAACAATGGTCTCACCTGTGGAAAGCAAATACCACACCGAGATTTCCATTCTTACTGTGTCACCTGTTTAGGCATAGACCATGATGTCCCTCGCTGTCGGTTTTGTGCTTTCTTCAACGCCAGAACTATACATTGTCGGGATCTTATTTTAGCTAAACATACTGGAAAATATTAATATACAACCAAACACCCTAATACTGGGTGATTTCAACTACCCTGCCATTAACTGGGAAAACTATTTGTGTACCAACACCTTTGCCCAACGGGTCTTGGAATTCATAAATTACAATGCCCTGGATCAGCTAATCCATAGTCCCACCATGTGCACCAATATCCTAGACCTGGTCATTACCAACATGGGAAATTGATGCTCCACAGCTATGGTCTCCCCCTCGTTGGTCAGGTCAGACCATAAGCTAATCCCCCTTAACATCCACATCCCACTCCCACCCCCCCCCCAGTAAGGAAACCTCCATAAAAAAACTTCTCCATAGCCAACTTCATGCTACTCAAGTCAGAAGTTACAAACTTCATGACACCCATGCAGACGGGAACTGAATGTTCGACTGATGAGTCATACACTAAGGTACTGTATGAGCACATCCACTCATGCATGAATCATGCCATCCCAAATAGAACCAGGATGCTCTCCTCCAAAAAAAAGGAAGCCAATCTGGTGGTCCCCTGCCATAAACAAACTTTACAACAAAAGGAAGAAACTGTTGTAGAAAAGAGGAAAATCCCAGGGTGCAAAAAACTCCCTTACCAGCCTCAGTAAGAAGCTGAGCTCCCTCATAAAATCCTCCAAAGCTAGTTACGAAAATAAAATTGCCAAAGATTCCAAAGACAACCACAAGGCATTCTATAACTGTCAAGAATCTAAATGGCAATGCTTGGATCTGCTCTGAGCTGCAACAGAATGGCACTAAATATACTGATCCAAGGATATTGCCAATATTCTGACAGATCGATTAAGTGCCAACTTCACCCCCCTCTCACCCCTTAAAGGGCCCATCTCTGTACTGGAAGATTGCCAAATTCCAGTAATAACAGCCACACAGGTAAAAAAACGCACTCTCCAAAGCTAAGAATACAGCAACCATGGGACCAGATGACATCCCAGGCTGTGTACTACATGAACTACAAAATGAACTGGCACCTCACCTAAGTGTCATGTTTAATCATACCCTCACCTCAGGCTTCGTGCCCACGGCTACAATTATCCCACTCCACAAGGGGGGATCCAACTTGGATGCCGGGTACTACCACCCCATCAGTCTGACGAGCCTGATCTGCAAGGCCATGGAACATATTATCATGGAAGTTATAAACAAAGACATTGGCAACCTTAAAACACTGGACCCCACCCAGTTTGGGTTCATGAAGGGCCGATCTTGTCTCCTGAACCTGATTGACTTCTTTGCATCAGTCTCCAGAGCTGTGGACGAGGGTAAGGCAGTCCACACTGCCTATCTGGACCTCGCCAAGGCCTTTGATACCATCTCCCACTCTGGAATCATATATAAACTTAGTAAGCTGGGCATTAATCTCTACATCACTCTATGGGTTGCCAATTGGCTTACTGACAGAACCCACACTGTAAAAGTAGCTGACTCCAAATCCAGCTCCAGACATCTGACAAGTGGAGTACCTCAGAGTTCAGTCCTGGGACCTCTCTTGTTTGGCATCTACTTCTCTGAAGTACAGACCAACACTAAGGGACTTTGGCTAACAAAGTTCGCAGGTGACTGCAAACTGGGAGTCATTATTGAATCCCCAAATGATGTGGATACTCTGCAAAAGGGCCTTATAGAAACATATGCTTGGTGTCAGAGCCATGGGTTCAAGCTCAATGCCAAGAAATGTATAGTTATCCCCTTTGGGAAAAAACATGCACCCGTGAATTACCACATAGGTGGCAGTACACTAAACACCGTAAGTGTGATAAGAGACTTAGGGGCACAGGTGGACAGTGGTCTCACCTTCGATAACCACATCGCCACAACAGTCAGGAAATCCTTCTGTGTGGCACACCTCATCACTAAGGACTTTTCATCCAGAAAAAAGGAGGTCATTGTCCCACTGTACTCATCCCTCCTTAGACCCATTATAGAATACAACGCCCCATTTGGTATGTACCTCTCAAGACATCTGCAACAACTGGAAAGGCCGCAGAAAAAGAATCACAGGCCTAAAGCAGATGCTCTATGCTGACTGCCTTAAAAATCTCCAGCTATACTCTGTCGCATATCGTCTACTCCGAGGCGAGCTCTGCTTAACATACAAGGCCATATCAAACCCAGAGCTGTTGGACATGCTACACTTAAAGAAATCCCAATTCCTCAGAGCCACACGCTCCAGGGATCTAAACCTTGTCATCACAATAAACAAAACATGCTGGAGGGATAGGTTCCTGACCCAGAGACTCCCCAGACTCTGGAATAGACTGCCCATACATGTCAAGCAGTGTGCCTCTTTGACCTTCTTCAAAAGGAACCTTGATGATTGGATGGGAGAAAGGAAATTCACCCCGGGGATCACATCAGTCGCCCTGTTAGACAGGCGTCCAGGGCAGTAAATAGTGTGGGAAGAAATAGCCAGGGAATTGTTATGGCTAGGCTTGTATAGACCCAAGGGCCGATAGCCTAGTACCAACCTATGAACCTAAATATTTTCGCTCTCGATCTCCGTATTCCGAAATGGCTTTGGTAAGCCATCCGACTACCAATCTTCTGAAAAAAACGTAAGGATAAAGACAGAGACAGAATGCACAGGTCCAAAACTGCCGAAGACACTTCCGTTAAGTTAGCCGTCAGTTCTCCGGTCCTCAGTGAGGCTCTGTCGCAGCCCCCTGATGCTTGTTTTTTGTGGATTTACAGGCTGCTACCAAAACCCTTTTGAAGTCCAGTATTCCGCAAGACTCTTCTTTGACTAAGGATCCTGTGGCTATCTCTACCTTGTATGCGTCCGGAGCCGCTGAACAGGCACCGGCTTCCGAGGAAGTTCTTCGCACTACCGATACTAGACACAAACCGTTGACTTCTTTCACGTCTTCAGTTCTTTCTAAAACTACCAAGTTAATAAGTCCCAGGGTACGAACTATGCCTAAAAAAACGACCGAAGCTCAAGCACCTGCTTCCATGCCTCAATCTCAAATGCTTAAAATGGTGGAAGACCTTATCTTGCTTATTAGGGGAAGCCAGCCTACCCCTTCCAAAAGAAAGAGACTTGTCCCCAGCAGTTTTATCTGACCAAGAGTCCAATGACTCTGAGGTTTCTGAATATGAAGACATGCAACCCTTGTCTGCTTATGAGGATTCAGATGCAGAGGAATCCATTCCTTCAGCCTCTCCTCCAGAGGATTTTTCATTTGGTGAAACCCTACATACTTTAAGGGAGCATTTTCAGTGTGTGTGTCAGGACTGTTCTCAGTCCAAAAAGAGACTCGGGGAATTCTTAGATTTACCACAGCACAGACCTTTAGCCATTCCTCCTGCCCTGAATGTTGTGGATGATGTTTTTATGGAGTCCAGTTTAACTCCTGGCACCCTTCCTTCTGCTGCCAGGAAACCTGACCAGTATTAGAATCCCTGACTCTCACAAATTTCTATTCAAGAATCCTACTGCTGATCCAGAGGTCATCTCCCAAGGACCTAAAGGAATAAAAGCAACCACAGCTAAGAATCCCACCCCCTTGGACAGAGATTCCCGAGCTTTAGACAGATGGGGTAAAGAAGTATACACCTCTGCAACTCTTGCCATCAGAGCACTAAATTGTCAGTTTCACATGCTGAAATACCAGCAACATACTATGGAACTCCTTAAACAAAAAATATCTACCTTTCTGGCTTGTGCAGAAAATAAGGAATTACAGGAGCTTATGCATTCTGCAAGCCAAGTTACTAGACACACATTGCAATGTGGCTTTGATGCCCTAGAAGCATCCAGCAGGGCGGCAGTCACAGGTTCTGTACTTAGAAGACATGGTTGGCTTAAGGAACAGACCTTGCCAGACCATGTCAAATCAAAACTATTGGACGCACCATTCAACAAAGACAATTTGTTTGGCACAAGGCGGAAGAGGTTTTAAAAAAGATGGAAGAAAAAGCTAAATCTATGTAGACAGTTAAAGACTTCTTGTAGGTCCAGCCTCCGAGGTTCAGTAGACATTGCCCCTCCAAGCACTAGTCCTTTCCGGCCCCCTCAAGACCAGCTCAGAAAAGACCTAAGGGAAGCACACCACCCAGACAGCAGCCCCAGGGAATGGAGAGATGTAAGCAATGGAGTTCCTCCACTTCAAAAACGGGGAGTGGTGGTAAGCCATCCCCTTATGGAAAGAACTCACAATGACTTTACACCTCCACCACTTACCTCTGCCCACCTGATTGTGCCCCTAGGAGGAAACCTCTCCTCCCATGGGAAAAACTGGGCCTCTATCACCAACTACTCAGCAACAGCTCCTCGTGGTCCTGCAGAGTGGTCCTAGCAGCAGAGAACTGAAAAAAGCGACTACTTTCCCAAGTATTTTTTGCTGTTTTTGACCTGAAATACCTTCTCTTGCTTACCTTGAACAAGCTTAAACTGTTTTTTTAACTGTTTGTTGCATTATATATTATCTGCACTTAGTTTCATTTAGTCGAAAATTGGTCGAAAGTTGTTTGTTTCTTTAATTTAACTGTTGAGGCTGCCCACTAAAGTGTGCTAGCCTGTGTAACTGATTTATTATTGTTTCCTGCATTTCTGTGTGCTTTCTATCTCAAAAACAAAAAAAATCCTTGTTTTCCTGCCTCTCTTCGACTAGTTTAGACCAGTGTACAGGCTTTGCTGTATTCTGGGCTGTGGTGTAGTTCCTGTGGTGTCCATTGCCTTACTTGGATAGAAGGAAGTTTCTTTGCTCACCAGTGGGAGTGGGGAGCCTTGAGCAGCTTATCTGTCCCTGAAGGAGTGACCTCAGTACAAGAGCTTGTAGTAATTGGTTGTTTTGGACCATTTCTAGCTCTTTTGAAGTTCCCTGTTTAAAATCTGCCTCTGAGCGTTTTTTTCTGGCTGTACTACTCAGCGACAGCTCCTCGTGGTCCTGCAGAGTGGTGCTAGCAGCAGAGAACTGAGAAAAGCGACTACTTTCCTGATTTAAGTATTTTTTGCTGTTTTTTTTACCTGAAATACCTTCTCTTGCTTACCTTGGACAAGCTTAAACTGTTTTTTAAACTGTTTGTTGCATTATATACGATCTGCACTTAAAGTTTAATTTAGTCGAAAATTGGTCGAAAGTTGTTTGTTTGTTAATTTAACTGTTGAGGCTGCCCACTAAAGTGTGCTAGCCTGTGTAACTGATTTATTACTGTTTCCTGCATTTCTATGTGCTTTCTATCTCAAAAACAAAAAAAAAACAAAAAAATATCCTTGTTTTCCCGCCTCTCCTTGACTAGTTTAGACCAGTATACAGGCTTTGCTGTATTCTGTGCTGTGGTGTAGTTCCTGTGGTGTCCATTGCCTTACTTGGATAGAAGGAAGTTTCTTTGCCCACCAGTGGGAGTGGGGAGCCTTGAGCAAGCCTATCTGTCCCTGAAGGAGTGATCTCAGCACAAGCTTGTAGTAATAGGTTGTTTTGGACCATTTCTAGGTCTTTTGAAATTCCCTGTTTCAAATCTGCGTTTGCACGGCTTTGCGCGGTTGTGCGCATAAGGTTAAACAAGGTTTAATTTTTTCTGGCTCCGCCAAGTCTGCTCTTCAAATTTTCCCTTAAGAAAGCTCTACTCTTATAATAATGTAGTCTAATCGCTTTATTATAAGCCTAGCACTTGTTCTCAAAACCTCTCTTCTAAGTAAGCACTTGCTAACTAAAGTAAGCACTACATCCACCTACCTTCCCTGTGAGTACCCACTTCCCTTAAAGGCACAGCGCACTCCCTTATAATATTCTAGCATGTCGAGTGGTAGATTGCTGGCATCCTCTCCGGTTCAGCTGGTTAATCTGGGAATCTTGAGACAATGCTACAATTGTCTCATGTACACAGACAACCCTCTCCTCCTCCCAACAAACACAAATACATGTGAGAGATGCAACTATATAGCCAAACTGGAGGTTGAACTCTCTCAACTCAGGACTGGCAAGACCAGACAGGAGGAGAAGGTAACCACACACACACCAAACCCAGTCCCACATAGACCTACCACAACTGCAAACCAAACACACAAAAACACAAAGGCACACTCGGAGGCTCTAACAAATAACTTACCAAAACAACATAGGCTCCCAAAGCAGACACCCAAAAATCCACCACCTCAAAACATAACACATGCATCACATACTTCAATAAATCAGTGTGTCAAACAATCACAGCCCTTAAGGCCAAACACCATGCCTGATACACTAGTAATAGGTGACTCTATAGTCAGACACACTGACGTTCTGCTTACCAGACTGAACAAGGAGAGGGTAATGGTGAGCTGCTTATCGGGAGCTAGGATCCACCACATAACAAACACACTCAGGTCACTCCAAAGCAAGTACAAATATGACTCCGTCATTGTCCATGCCGGTGTGAATGACCTGAGATGTACCTCCCTGGACTACATGAAGAGAGACATAGAGGAGCTCTCTGATTATGTAGCCCAGGCTGGTATGACCCTAACCCTGAGCAACATCTTGCCCTCACCAAGAATAATGCCACAATACAAAGACAAGATGACCAGCTTTAATAATTGGCTCAAATACTGGTGTCATTCTAGGGGGATCAAATGTCTGTGCTTGAGATGACATGCTGGACAAGCCACACTGCTTCGCAAGGGACGGCTTGCATCTGTCACCACTGGGCTTCCGGATATTGGCTAAGGCTCTTGCCTCCCCCATAGTGCCTTTTTTAGGCAAGGCTCAAAAGACAAACCCACCTCCTTAGAAAACAAAAATGGAAAAAAATTAAGGGTAATGCTGCTCAACGCCAGAAGTCTAAATCTCAAGATGCAGGCTCTCGAAGCACTCCTCAGTATGGAGGACATTGATGTCTGTGCAGTAACTGAAACCTGGTTCAAGGCTCCTGAGAGCACCCCAGCGCTACCAGGCTATACCTCGTATTATGCTTTTCGGCCCCAAAACTCGGGCCAAACCAAAAAGGGAGGGGGAGTGTCCATATTCATCAAGGACACCCACACCTCCAGGTCAGTGGCAACACATGAAGCATCAGAGACCATCCAGGTGCAGCTAACCATAGGCAAAACTGCTATACAACTGGTAGCATGTTACAGACCACCCTCCCAATCTCAGGAACTCCACTCGGCCTTCCTGAAGACATTGGAGGATATGAATGTCTCAACAAACACCATCATATTGGGAGACTTCAACTACCCTAACATAGACTGGGTGCATTATTCTAGCCCAAGCACCCTAGCCCAAAGGTTCCTGGAATTCATAAATTCAAATGCAATGGAACAGCTAGTCACCTCTCCCACAAGGGGGATAATATACTAGACCTGATCATCACAAACATGGGGACAAAGTGCTCCACACCGGATGTATACCCTTCACTAGTGAGATCTGACCACAAACTAATCACCCTGAATTTACATATCCCACCTCCACCTCCAACACAAAAGACTACAGTGAAAAACTTCTCAAAAGCCAACTTTACACTTCTTAAAACTGAGATGGTATCCTTTAAGCCCACTGGGACAGTGGAAACCACATCCCACAATGCAGAATCCTTCACAAATGCTTTCTACGGACATCTCCAAGAATGCATGGATCATGCAATCCCAAATAAAACCAAGGCCCTCTCCACCAAGGGCAGGCGTCTGGTGGACCCCAGCCATAAACAAATTGTATAACAAAAGAAGGAAGCTACTGCACGACAGAGCAAAATCCCATAAAGAGAAGGCATCTCTGATCAGCACTAGTAGAAAGCTACGTTCTCCCATAAAAACATCCAAGGCCAACTTTGAGAGAAAAATCGCTATGGACACTAAAGATAACCACAAGGCCTTCTTCAGCTAAGTTAGAAACCTGGGCGGGAACACTCATATGTTCAGAGTTAGTTCACAGTGACAAAAAATACACTGAACCCACAGATATTGCCAACATTCTGGCAGACAGGTTCAGTGCAAATTTCTCCCCTCCCTCACCCCCAAAAGAAGAAATACTTATCCCAGCTGAATGTAGCCTCCCTGTCATCTCAGATGTCCAGGTTAGAACCGCCCTCAGCAAAGCTAAAAACACAGCATCAATGGGACCTGACGGTATCCCGGGTTGCGTGCTACGTGAACTCCAAGAGGAGCTAAACCCGCACATAAAAATGCTATTTAACCTTAGCCTTACTGCAGGATATGTACCTGAAAACTGGCGTACAGCAACAGTAGTCCCACTCCACAAAGGAGGCACCTCTACTGACCCTGGTAACTACCGCCCCATAAGCTTAACCTGCCTGGTCTGCAAAGCTATGGAAAGAATCATTATGGAACTAATAAACAGAGACATTGGGGACTTGCAGACACTTGATCCCACCCAGTTCAGCATCCCACCCAGTTCGGCTTTGTAAAAGGCAGATCCTGCCTTTTAAACCTGGTTGACTTTTTCGAAACAGTCATTAGAGCCATTGACGAGGGCAAAGCAAGTCCATACAGCCTACCTGGACTTGGCTAAAGCTTTCGACACAGTACCCCACTCTGGCATCATAGACAAGCTCAACAGCTTAAATGTAAATCCATATGTCACAAGATGGGTGGCAAACTGGCTAAAGGATAGAACCCATAAAGTCAAAATTGCTGGAGCCATGTCAGACTCAAAGCCAGTGACAAGTGGTGTCCCACAGGGCTCTGTCCTGGGACCCCTCTTGTTCAGCATTTATTTCTCAGATGTGAAAGCAAACATGGGAGGGTTGTGGCTGACAAAGTTCGCAGATGACTGCAAACTGGGTGCCATAGTCGATACACCAGCTGACACACACATCCTACAGAAAGGCCTCACTGAAACGGACAAATGGTGCCGGAGTCATGGCCTTAAACTAAATGCCAAAAAAATGTATAGTCATCCCCTTTGGGAAAAACAAAGTGCCCACAAATTATCACATGGGCGGTAACTCACTGAGTACGGAAAAAGTAATCAGAGACCTGGGGACCCAAGTCGATAGTGACCTCTCATTTGACACCCACGTTGCCAAAGTGGTTAGAAAGCTTTCTACCTTGCCCACCTTATCATGAAGGGATTCACATCCAGATCAAAGGAGGTCATTGTGCCCCTGTACTCCTCCCTTATCAGGCCCATGATTGAGTACAATGCACCATTTGGTATGTACCTCACCCGGCACTTGCAACAGCTAGAGAGACCCCAAAAGTACCTCACCAAGAGGATCAAGGGTCTCCAACATGTCATATGCTGCCAGACTAAAGAAACTTCAACTCTATTCAGTAGCATACCGCCTACTCAGAGGTGATCTGTGCCTGACGTACAAGGCCATGTCGAATCAGGAATTGATGGACATGCTCCACCTCAAAAAATCCATATCCATCAGAACCACGAGAGCTAATGATTTGAACCTCAGCACAAATATGAATAGGACATGCTGGAGGGACAGATTCATAACTCAGAGGCTTCCCATACTCTGGAACAGAATCCCAGTTCATGTTAGGCAGAGCCCCTCACTGACTCTCTTCAAGAGAAATCCTGACGAGTGGATGGGAGATCGTAGGTTTTCCCCGGGAGTCATCTCTGTGTCACTACTAGACAGAGGCACAGTAAACTAATTCTATTATGTAAGGGGGTCTTCACTGTGTCACTACTAGACAGAGGCACAGTATTCTAAATCTATTCTGTACACATTTGTACCATTACATGGGGTGGCGAAAGCCACATTACTATGGCTAGGCTTATAAATGCCCCAGGGCAGATAGCCTAGTACCAAACTATGAAACTATGACCGATGGGTTCTCAACATATAGTGTCCCAGGGATACAAGATTTATTTCCACACCCTACCTACCCCAAAAGGGTTCCCAGATCTTTCTCCAAACCAGTGGGTAGAGGCACAAAACCACGTCCATGCCCTGCTCTCCATGAGGTAAATACAACCTGTTCCTGCACAGCAGATAGGCCAAGGTTTTTATTCCAGGCTTTTTCTGGTGCCCAATCCTCAGTCTGTCAATTCTAAACACCTTCCTGGTGATACCAAAATTCTTAAATGCTCACCCTCCAGCAGCTTCTTCCTATGCTATCCAAGGATGCTTGGTTAGCCACCCTAGACCTAAAAGAGGCCTATCTACACATCTGAATCAGGGATTCCTGCAGGATATGTCTCCGTTTCAGAGCAGGATCTATGTAGTTTCAGTTCTCTGCACTTCCCTTTGGCTTATCCACTGCTCCCAGAGTTTTCACAAAATGCCTTGCTCCAGCCATTGCTTTTTGCAGACAAAGGAATATTCAAATTTACCCCTACTCAGAGGACTGCCTGTTTCAGGCAGGCAGACAGGAAAAGCTGTTACAGCACCTGACCTTTGTAAAGCACCTACTGACATCCCTGGGGTACACTATAAATGAAAAGAAATCCAAACTAGTACCCACTCAGAAAATTGTATTACTGAGAGCAAGCCTGGACATAGCTTCCCAGATGGCATTCCTTACTCCAGAAAAACAAGCCTATCTGACAGGCTACTTCTCTCATCTAGCCACCAGAACCCAGTTATCCGCAAGGAAAATCCTGCAAGCTCTAGGGTTCTTGGCATCCTGCATTCTATTCATTCCATATGCCAGACTGCATATGAGGAAACTTCAATGGTACCTAAAAAGCCTTTGGTGTCAACACTCTCAGGACCTGGAAACTATCATACCTGTGGTACCCTGTCTAAGGAAAGATTTTCTTTGGTGGGCAGCAGCATGCAACCACAACAAGGGTCTTCCCTTCTCACAACCCCACACGGCCTAGACCCTAACCACAGATGCATCAGATTATGCCTGGGGTGCACACCTGGATGGCAGGTGCATTCAGGGCTATTGGAGCTAAATCAAATACATCTGCACATCAACCAAAAAGATATGTTAGCTGTTCAGCACTCTTTGACAGCTTTCAGACCCCCTACTCTCCCCGGAGCCTCTATTGATCAAAATAGACAGCACCACAGTGCTGTGGTACATCAACAAGCAGGGGGGAACTCACTCTTATCCCCTCTGCAGGCTCACCATGACCCTTTGACATACGGCTTCAGCCTTGCAAATTCATCTGCAAGAAAAATTCCTGCCAGGCTCACAAAACTCTCTGGCAGACCACTTTAGCAGAAACCACTTAATCCCACACGAGCGGCAGCTAGACCACAGCACCTTCAACCTTGTAACCCAGAAATGAGGCACCCCGAAGGTGGACCTCTTTGCCTCCCACTGCAATCACCAGCTCAGCGAATTTTGCACCAGGGAACTCCACAGCATGGTCTGGAAAGTGGATGTTCTATCATTCCAATGGGTAAACCTCTCGATCTATGCATTTCCCCATCTAACTCTACTTTCAAGGGTACTACTCAAAATATGAGAAGATAAACCAAGAACAGTCTTGATTGCCCCAGACTGGCCATGGCAGCACTGGTACCCACTGCTGTGCAGTCTGTCGCCCCTGCCACCTTGGCACCTACCTTCGATACCAGATCTCCTGACACAACAGAATGGAGAATTCATGCATCCACAATTGCAGACCCTGAACCTGGTAGCCTGGCTTATTCCCTGACCTCCAGTTGCCAGTCTAAGCAAGTCCTGGATGTTGTATGTGAGGTCAGAAAAGTGGAAAAGGTATTGCACCTTGGATCCAGGCTAAAGGAGCTGAAACAGCACAGCCCTCCCTATCTATCATCCTGGATCACCTAGCAGACCTACACAGGGGCCTATCCTTCTCTTCCATTAAATTCATGCCTCTGCCATCTCTGCTGATTACAGCACAGAAACACACCTCTTTTCTCACCCTCTCATCAAACAGTTCCTAAGAGGGGCTAACAATTTAAGTCCTCCCAGAAGAGCTCCTACCCCAGCTTGGGACCTTAACTTTGTGTTGAAAAAGCTCACACTACCCCCCCTTTGAACCTGCAGCTTAAGCAGAGTTAAAATTCCTCTCTTGGAAAACAGCCTTGCGTCTGGCCATCACTTCAGCTAGAAGAGTTTCAGAGCTACAAGCACTCATGGCAGTAGAGCCCTTCACCATTTTTCATGCTGACAGGGTCTCCCTCTGGACTAACCCAACTTTCATGCCAAAAGTGGTGTCCAGTGAGGCACTCATCCAATCTATTCATTTGCCCATCTTCTTCCCTAACCCACAAAACATGGGGGAAAGGATTTTGCATTCTCTAGATGTGCACAGACAGCTCAGATTCTACCTGGATAGGACTAAATCTTTTAGGAATACTGACCAATTGCTAGTCAGCTTTGTAGCAGGAGCAGAGGGCAAGGCCATATCCAAACAAACACTCTCCAAATGGATAGCACACTGTATCCATTTCTGCTAGAAGTACCATGGGAAATCGCTGCCTAAGGGAGTCAGGACACATTCCACCAGGGCGACCACCACCTCTGCAGCTTTCTCAGAGGGGTCCCTACCAGGGACATCCTGGAGGCTGCAACATGGACATCTGTTCATACCTTCACCAAACATTACCACCTGCCTATCTTCTCCAAATCCAGGGCAGGCTTTGCAACCGCAGTCTTGCAGAGCATCCTAGCCAGCCCCCAGTCTTCTTGATTGCCTCCACCCTTTTCTTCAGCTTTGGGTATCAACCCAAGTGTGATGACTGCAACAATGAAACACGAAGAACATAGTTCAGTTGTGTACACCTGCCATAAATGTAGATGTTCGAGTGTATTCACTGTTGCAGTCCTGGTTTCCCACCCTCCATCCCCCTTCTCTCTCTCTCTTTTCCTCACTCATTACAGGGATTTTTGGTATTTACTTTCTACTGGTGGTGTTCTTCCGCCATAGCCTAGCTCCCTATTTGGGGGCTCCTGACATTTGGGGCAAAAAAAACTGATGTAATGGCATTCGCTGCCTGATTTTATACCACTGATGACCTAACGTTAGTCCTGGAGCGACAGTAACTGATGCAGAAATACTAAGCCTCTGGTAATCAAGCCAACTGAGGGCTATCCCGGCAGGATAACCCAAGTGTGATGACTGTAACAGTGAATACACGAACATCTACATTTATGGTAAGTGTACACAACTGTACTTTTGCCCTATTGTGAAAGAAATTATTTCCTGGAGTAAACAGGATGGAAAGAGACTGTCTGCCATAGGGATACTCTTTTCTACCCCACAATGGTCCTTTCCCTGGAATCAAAGAGGAGGCAAGAAAATTTGGTTCTACAAGTCCCAGGGACCTTTCCAAGATTCATGCAGGGATAACTCCTTCAGACGTAAGGGGGGGGGGTTCAAATGAAAAACGCCATCCTCATGGCAGGGGAAGCCCACAAAACCAGGGTTTTCAAGATTATTTTTTGGACAAACCCTTTCAGTGCTCCTGAGGGGTTGCCCGACTGGCATCCTCTGGAGGCAGTCACGGTGCATTTGTCTTTGAACCCAGACACCTGGGCTTCTATAACAAAACATTCCTGGATGCTAAAAATAATATCCAAAGTTTATTTCATACCATTTTTCTAGATTCTCCTAACCAAAAGAAGGCTTCCTGATCTCTCACCCAGTCAGAGGGAAGCTGCAGCTCAAGAGATTCAAAGGCTGCTAGACAAGAGTCCCACATACCTGAGAGGATTCGGAACTTACTCAACGTTTTTTTAGTGCCCAACAAGACTGGGGATATTACACCAATTTTTTATCTAAGCAAACTAAACCAATATGTGAAGAAGATGAAGCTCCGAATGGTCACCTTGATCTTCTGCATGGATACTGTCGCATCAAAATGAACAGATGATCCTGAAGATTTGTGTGCTTTCTGCTGTGGGACAGTCTCAATTTGGAGTCCTGCCCTTTTGTCTCTCACCACAGTCTCCGGGTGTTTACCAAGTACATGGCAGTGGTAGTGGCTCACCTGAGATTGCTGGGATTCAGAGTGTTTTTGTATCTAGACAGTTGGCTCCTCACCACCCCAACCAAGCATCTCCTAGAGCAGTCCAGGGACTATTTGTTCCAACTTTGTCAAAGACTAGACATTTCAGTCAACAGCTCCAAATATCATCTGTAGCCTATACATGGCCTGGAGTTCCTGGGTGCTCAGTTGAACACACAGTCAGATAGCCTGTCTTCCTTTACATCATGTGGACACAGTCAAGTTTCAGGTAAAGCAAATTCTTGTTCAACCACCTTCTCCAGCCAGACATGCCCTTCAGGCTCTAAGTTCAGTGGCAGTGGCTATAACATTTGTTCCTATGACCCATTTTATATGAGTTCTAGTGGACTGTAGCTGTTCAGTGGTCTGTTGCTCATCCATTGTGTTTTCCAGTCAAATTTTCTCAGGTCTGCAAGGATCATTGTTGGCGAAGTCAATCGAACAGTTTCCTTAGGTCATCCTTTTAGTTGGTCCTCTCTGGTAGCTGCGGTGACCACAAATGCCTCCCAGTTGGGGTGGGGGGGGGCGTTTCTTGGAATGGATGATCCACGGCACATGGATCCCTCAAGAGACCAATTTTGCATATCCGTGTCCTGGAGATGAGTGGTGCTACTAGAGTTGCAGGCCTTTCAAGATGTTCTTCCTCTAGGGACCATTGCAATATAAACCAACAACATGACTGTGGTTTGGTACATCAACAAACAGGGGGAACCCATTCTTTACCCTCTTTGTCAAGAGGCAATGATTGTGGCAGTGGATGATCTCTCTCAACCACCTTTTAGTGGTAATGCACATACCAGGAAGTCCGTCTTAGAGGAAAGGCTCAGAAGGTCACTTTTTGATACTGCACAAATGGTCCCTGAAATCAGTCTGTTGTGGAGAGAATTTTTCCATTATTGGGGCCAGCCTTACTGTGATCTTTTTGCCTCTACCTTTAGCACCAAGGGCAGTGGGTTATTTGCCCTAACCCCATCCCACTCCACCCCTCCAGTGGGAGTCACTGAGAGATGCTCTAGTCCACATTTGGCTCTCGGGTCTCCTTTTTGCTTACCCCCCCCCCTTACTTCTGATTCCACAATTCTTATAGGAAGTGCTGTGGCTGAACAGCTCAGTTATCCTCATTACTCGTGTTTGGCCTTGCCAAGTGTGGTTCCCCTTCCTTTGGTCTCATCTTCAGTATCCTCCATGGATACTGGACCCCAGCCCAGACCTCCTGTAGCACCCGATATTCCAGGCCTCAAACTCACCGTATGGCATCTCCAATTCTGTTGATAGCTAGACAGCCCAGGCTTTTCTCTCCAGTCCAATGAATACATCTATTTTCTACAAGGAAGGTCTGCAGGAGTAAATGGAAACAGTTCTCAACTTGGGCTCTTCAGAAAAAAAATTGATCCTTTCACTACTTCTATTTCTGTTGTTCTAGAATTTTTAGCATCTGTTTTTCAATAAGGTGCTAATTTTTCTACAATTAGGATACATTTAGCAGCTGTATCCAACTGTCAGAAGAAAATGCTTCCTCTTCAGCTTTTAACAAATTGAGCAAGACCTTTCTAAAAGGCTCCTGCTTACTTAGACCTCCATTGAAAACGGTCATCTCCTTAGAATATAAGTCATACTCCAAGGGTTGAGCCAGCAGACCTTTGAACCATCAGCCAAGCCTGATTTAAAATCTTTGTCTTGAAAAACAGCTTTCCTAGTAGCTATTACATCTGTGAGATGAATTTCTGGACTCCAGGCTCCATCTTCCAAATTTCCTTACATTATTTTTCACAAAGACAGAGTCGCTTTAGGGACAAATCCATCCTTCTTGCTGAAGGTAGCATCTGAATCAAATATCAATAAAGCAATTCATTTGCTTGTCTTCCTCCCCAATCTTTCTATTAAGGGAGAATACATGCTACATCTTTTAAGTGTACTTAGACAACTATGTTTTTATTTCCACAGAACAAATAATTTCAGGAAGTTGGAACAGCTCAGTTTTTCTCCCAGAACAGGTTGGGATCACCAGTTGATCGCATTTCATTTGTTTATACTTAGCCAGGTCTCACTATCAAAGCCTCCTAAAGCAATGTTCTACTAGATCCATGGCTACCTGTTCTTCATTTTGGTCTAGAACTTCCATTGATGACATTTGTGCAGCAGGCACCTGGTCTAGTACTCGTATCTTTATTGCTCATTACAAGCTGGATTTGACCTCCAGAAGCAAAGCTGTGTTTGGTTCTTCTGTACTCCGGAGTATCCTACCATGAGGGCCATGCAAGATTCATGTAGCTGGGGACTCTGTCCCAATTGTTGAGGAACAAATGAAAAGGACAGCATCAGATATTAAAGTTATGTACACGCCATAACTATACATCTGTGTTGTCCATTTTCATTCTTCAACTCCCCACCCTCCTTCTCCCTTCCTTTAATTTTCTGGAGTGACCTTTTGGATGTTGTGGAACCTTTTGTTCCAGGTTTGAGCCTCAGCTCTGCTGTTCTTTTTCCTTGCACTGCCTCTTTGACGTACAAGGCAGTAAACTTGATCTGAGGTATTGCTAGTTGATTGGAGCATTGTGGATAAGGGGTGGAGCTCATGATTTGGATCTGAAAGTCTAGTGTATGCGGCAGAGTTGGAGGTCAGATTCGATACCCAGTCATTGAGGAAGAATGAATGACAATACAAATGCATAGTTATGGTAAGTACATCAGAAGTAAGGTAATTTTCCTACCTTCAGAATTCTATACAGGCTGCAGTGAGAGAGCAAACAGAAAAGTTAACAAGGTTGTAAGGTTAGTCCTAGCTAACCCTAAATCTAGCTGAGAACAATCTGTGGAGTGTTGTCAAGACATGGACTTTGGACAAAGAGGATTTCCAGGCAGTCACTCATCAGCAGGGCACCCCTTAGACAGACCTCTTTGTGTCACCTTGCAACCATCAGCTCCCTAGTTTTGCACCATGGACCCTATTCCTACAGCCTTGGAGGATAGATACCTTTTCCTTCCATTGGGCAATGAAGTACCTGTCTACCTTTCCTCCACAAATCATTGAGGCACAAAAGGAAGCACCCAAACTTCTTTTACTGGTGCCATTTTGGCTGAGGTAGCATTAATTTCCCCAGCTGTTTCACCTGACAAAGGGAAATTACAGGAGAATTCCTCTTCAACCAGACTTAATAAGTCAGCAAAGAGTATTGCTGCTCCACTTAAATCTTCCATCACTCAACCTGACCCTATAGATGTTAGAAACTTTAGTTCCTCAGACACATCATCTCTGAAGAGGTAATTCAAGTCCTACAAAGAGACCAGGAGACCTAATACTGGAAAGTCATACACTGCTAAATAGAAGAGGTTTCCCTGTTGGTGCCACAAACATTGTCAAGAACCCACTCTTATCTCAATTTCCTGCTGTACTGCAATATCTCTGTGAACTTTTTTGGACAGGTTGGGCCTACTGTTCTGTAAAAGCTCATCTGTCAGCAATCAGTGCCTGCCTCCCTCTTAGCCCTCCACTTACGGCGAGGGCAGAGTTCAAGCTTTTCAACATGGGAGTCCTATAAGAATGAATAAAGCACGAAGACCAGTTCACAGGAACAGACTGCACTTTAATATGAGCGCTTTCGTCAGCGTAAAACCATCTGACTTTTTCAGATTAACTGAACATAAAACATCACTTCCTTTTTATACAAAAAAATCACTTCCTTTTTATGCAAAAAAATCACTTTCTTTTTATGCAAAAAAATCACTTCCTTTTTATACAAAAACATCACTTCCTTTTTATACAAAAACATCACTTCCTTTTTATACAAAAACATCACTTCCATTTGTACAAAATCAGTCACATGATCCCTTAATAATGCATTTCTTAAATCCACTACAACACCACAGTACCTTCTTCAATACAATCAGGAATGTTTGTGCAATACAGAATAAATAAAATAAAGTGCAATATGCAAGTTTGGCCATAGCCTGTTCATTTACATAAGCCCTATTAGATGCTACTTATTTGAGAATATCTTCAAATATGAAAATCTGCCTTTAATTTTAGTAAGCTAGAAATGGAGTTCATGTCATTGAGTCCAGGTGAGTGTGTGGCATCACATCTCAGTTGCCACACTAGCTCCTTGTATTCAAGGAACAATGGGGTGGGTCCCCCTTCCCCTGGTTCACTACTTGTTCCAATGCACTGAATTTAAAGTGATGGTTGGGAAATTCATGGATATGTTTTGTTAAGACATTATTCATGTTGCTGTTTCGTATGTCATATAGGTGTTAGTAAATGTGTTTATTAAAGGAATTAATCGCCTCACAGTAAGACACTGTCCGGTTCGATTCTCAGCTAGAGCGTCTTCTGCGTGGAGACATACATGAATGGGCGTACCTTCATTGAAGGTTGTGCGTCAGGGCTGGTAACTCGGCACGTAAAAATCAACTACCAATCATTAGTGGACTGGAGTTCCGCTGTGGCGACCCCTAACCGGGAAAAGCCGAAAGACACAACAATGGTCTTCCCTATATAATAATGTTGCATTGTTGGCAAATAGCAACATAAGCCAAGCTCTTGCTTAAACAATCACTGTTGTAAAGTCACTTTACCGTACTCTTTGATGTAAACAGTGTTGTTTTCCAAAATATAAGGACATTGTGCCCACATTTTTTCATGTGCCCTTTTGTTTTAACACCACCCCCTCTTTCCAGCAGTTTTTTTATGCTCAGATCTTTTTTGTATATTATCAAAGATTTCTCCCCTACTTTTTTAAGATTTTCTTCATCACTACTAAACATTAACCAGTTGTTCATAACCACCTCTCTAATGCTTTCAAAACAGGGGTTATATGATCATGTTAATGCATTAGTAAAGGGTTTAACCACACTCCCAGTGTTTTCACTTATCACTGCTGCTGTTCTCATTTCCACAAGTGCTGCACTCAATAGGGGATAGAAATGCCTGTTTTATCTCTTTATCATGACTTCATCTAGTACAGGTTCAGTAAAATGACTAGGGTATCCTCTCCTTAACAACATACTTTTTAAGATTTCCATCTCATTAGGAACACCATGTCATCACTGACCATTCTAGCTAATTTGACAGCCTGCCCCTTGACTAGAGATCTTTTTTGATGCCTAGAATGGCACCTGTCAAAATGCAGTAGATCATTAGAATATGTTGGCTTTCTGTATAAACCCCGAGGTAAAAGTCTCGCTCTGTCTATCCTTGCAAATGGTAATGTCCAAAAAAATTGATCATGTCACTACTAGTAGTCATGGTAAATTGTAGGAACTGTGTACTTGTGTTTAAAAAAGTGAAGAATTCACGTAACTGTTCCTCAGAGCCTTCCCAAAATATTAATACATCGTCCAGGAAGCGCCCATAGAACTTACAGTATTTAAACAGTTCTGATTTAAAGACTATAGTAGTCTCCCATTGAGAAAACACAATATTGGCATATGGGGGGGGGGCATAAGCTGCCCTGCCCCATTGCTATACCCATTTTCTGCTTAAACAATTGATTTTCAAAAATAATTTAATTATTTTTCAAAATAAGTTCCATCAGAGTCCTGAACATCAAAATTCTTGAATAACTGAGCTTAGTATTGGTACATAAAAAAATCATAAAACATTGTGGTGTCTTGTTCATGGGGGATTACTGTAAATAAATCTTTGATATCGACTGTAACCAAAATTAAGTGATCTTGTGTATTTTCCAACTCATCTACAGTAGCACATTGTCTATCAGCTAACCAGATTCTCATGTCCTCAGGCAAAGTGCTAAGGGGTTGTTCCCTCACCAAAAGGTCTGCCAGCCCTTCAAAATTGGTGACCTGACATCCACTCACCCACCTATGAAAATAAGTGCTTAGTTCAGCAACATATTCACACACACTTTCTTCTGCCTTGCGTCTGTGCTCATAAAACTTTTTCCTATAAGCTTCAGGTGTTAGCTTAAAAAATTCTAGCAAACAGTTTACAATATTATAGTTTAAATAGTCATTATCAGATGGTTTTGATAGAGCATTTACAGCTTTACCATGGAGTAAGGGGGCCAAGAACCGTACCTAGAGAGCCCTTGGTCAGCATTATACTGCTTGCATCCCCTCTCAAACATATGAATGAAACTATGAAAATTATCCCCCTCTGTAAACTGTGGAAGAAATTTACTGACATTTGTTGCTTCTGGGGTTCGTTTACTCCCTTCCCCATTACCTCTATGACTCTGGTGAAGAATCAACATCTCCTTTGCTTGTTGCCCCTGCCTCTCCTTCTTAGCTTCCAGGTGTAGCAGTTTCTTATTCTCCTCCGCCTGCAGACATCGCATTTTCTCATTTTCCTCAGTCTCTCTGCTGCTTCTATTTACAAACACTTGGCCTCCAACTCAAGTCTCTTTAACTCCAGATGGATTTTTAAGTTTTCTGTAGAAAGGTTGATCTGTACATTCTCTGAGTGTTGTACATCTCCACGGCCAGTCTGATCATCCTCCTGGTTGCTATTCTCTGATGCAGCTGTGACCAAAGCTGCAATCATATTTGCTTTAGTCAGGTTTCCATGCACAAGTCCTTTAGCCTGGCACATGTCATCCAACTGGCTCTTTGTCAGCTTGCCATACTCCTCTGCCGACATGCTTGCATGTTCTCTCTGACTAACTAAGCTAACAAAAAAAATAAAACAGTTGTGATATGAACTGTGAATGTTCACTGTGTGGATGATTTAGAGTACAAAAACATCTTCAGTGATCACTGTACACAAGCTACAGGAATTCAGTATCCACACCACAACAAGCCAAATATGTGATGTGGCTAGCTCACCACTATCAACCAATTAATGTTTGATGTGGATATCCCACCACTGCCAAACAGTTAATATGTGGTGCCCATGCACTGGCCCAGTAATCTAGGATCCTCCATCTTCACCACTAACACCAGTGAGGGGGCGTGCACATTGGGAGGATGATGAGTACACACACAATAAAAGTACAATTTCCCTTAAGAGCACACAGAGATCACAGTCAGTCTGGAGGTGGTTTCTCTCCCTCTCTTCAGATCCCCAGTAAGATTCCCCACTGGTACACCTATAGGGTTAAGATCTCAGCCACGTGGTCAAGCCAAACTTCAGCACCCTTTCTGTCCAACCAGTGCTACGTGTCCCTGCCCAAGTAGCTGACGCATCTTGAGATCTGATTTATATACAAACACAGATACTCCGTGGGAAGGCTGGCACAGGTTCTCCAGCTACTACTCCCTTCTGCCCAGACTATAAGGTAGTACCACCTGCCATCAACCACCCTTATCAACTACTATAATGACCCTTACCAAAGAGTGTCCAATTCTACTGTGCAATGTTACTGTTATCCAAATGGTAAGTGTGACTAAGACTTGAAGGCTGTTTAGGAGTTGCTTGTAAAGTATCACTAAATACGTATGCAAGTACTCTCAAAACTTGTATATCTCTACACAAAACCAGCCACAATTGATAGGTTTAAATATCTGTAATCATAAAAGCACAAGACAATGCTCATTAACTCAACATGGTGACAATAGAGTTCAGAATCACAGGAAATACTTTAAAACAACATTGTAGGGCAGTCTCACATAAATATTGAAAACATCTACGCTAATCTTGCTATATTCCTATCTAAACTTAGAACAAGGCATATGCTGGTGAGTTAACAGGTCCAGGGCAAGATGCAAAATGCCCTGACTTTTTCTCTGAGGTAGTTCTTAAGTTAATAGTGCACATTACTGCTGAATCATCTCAGATGACATAATTCCTGTCACCTCTGCCTAAGTTTCCCAGGCTAGCAGGAACTTAAATTTTTAACATGTCTCTGTTAAAAATACTTACCTCTCAGAAGCTGACAATTCTCTCTTAGAAGCTTGCCTGAAACTGAAAATCGTAAAGCAATTACTTGGAAGCCTGTAATTACCTCTGTTTCCAGACAATAGAAAGAAGCCTCTAGCCATCCTGTCTCTTAGCGGAGATAAACTAACTTTATAACGCATTGGAAAACTCTTTACTTATCAGCTTATTTTCTTAGAGTTTTGCAAGTTAACTCTGTATGTCCCAATTTCTACTATGAAACCATACGTTTGCATTGACATATAGTTTATACACACATTTCTAGCAGGGTGCACTGTGGTTAAAATCTTGAAGTGCAGTACAGAACATACAGTTTTCTTAACATTTTTAAGACAAGCATACAAATTGTATTACTTTTCACAAATGATATAGAATTGTTTACAAAATTCTGTCTAGCTGGGCTGGCTGTGTCACATTTCTGTGCAAGTCATATTAATATTTTCAAGTGACATTATTTACAGAATTCCAGCTAGCTGGGCTGGCAGCATCTCAGTTTATCACAATTTATAAGATGGCAAATGAGCTGCTCCCTTAATCATGGTCTTCATCTCCCCACTATCTTTCCCAATCAGAAAACAGGAGAGAAAGGATCTTACACACACTGAACATCCAAAGACAACTCGAATTTTGTCTGAATAAAACTAAGTCCTACAGAAAGACTTGACAGGCTGTTTATGTCATTTATGAGCCCTAATGGGCCAACTGTCTCCTGATTATTGCAGTTTGGATTTCTAAAGCTGTCTGTTTTTGCTACTAATAATAAGACCTTGCTTTCCTATCCTAAAGCTCATTCCACTAGTACAGTGGCTTCATCAAGGGCATTCCACAAAGGAATAGTCTCTTAAGTCTGTCTTAGAGGCTGATGCTTGGTCTTCGTGGACACCTTCACTAGACAAAACCAAGTTGATGGTTTCTTGAGGTTCAGGGCATCCTTAGTTTGGTCAGTTTCATCTGGGCTGCTGGACACCTCTTACTCAGTAGCCAACCCTTCTTTCTTCCTTCCTTCATCTCTGGGAATCACCCATATTTCAGCAGTACTGTTAGTGATTTCAGTCATGATACAGTACAGTTGTGTAAGAATATACCATAACAGTAGATGTCCTATTGATCAGTGTTGAAGTATTCAGTTCCACCCTCCATCCCCTCTTCTCTGTTTCACTTCATCCTTCATTTTCCTCTCCCCCCTTGCTTTAACTTCTCCTCTGTTACATTGGAATGGGGAGTTTTCTTATGTTTTTGAGCTATACCCCTCTTAGTTGACCAGTCTCCTCTCAATAGTCTTCAGGCCTCTGGCTTGGAGGTAGTCTGAAAATCCACGCTTGTACATCTCTTTGTATACCCCAATGAATATGAGCTAAAGTCATGCATCGGATGTATGACATAGGGAAGATAAACTCTACCCAAGTATTTCTGCTTTTACAGCTAGACTGTAGAAGAGGTATCCTCCCTGGAAAAGGGAAAGGGGTATTACTCAAGCCTCTTTCTTGCTCCCAGAAAAGAGCTTGGAGGTCTAAACTAGATTTGTCTAGACTAAGTAGATTTCTTTGTCTCAAAATTCAGAATTTCCAGTCTACAAAAGCTCCTGCCTATGTTTGCTCATCGGGCTTATATGCTCACCTTGGATCTAAAAGATGCTTACATTCATGTTTCCATTGCAAAGTCTTACAGTAAATGTCTGCATTTCAAAGCAGGTGGAAATCTTTGTCAATTGTCTGTTTTGCCGTTTGGCTTGTGTACTGTGCCCAGAGTGTTCACCAAATACCTGGTTCCAGTAATAGGACACTGCAGGACGAAGGCCATTCATATCTACCCTTACCCAGATGACTGCCTGATCCTGGAAGACTCTGGAGGAGCTTCTCTCTACTCTTGAGCAAACTATGACCATTTTCTCCTCTGTGGGTTACACCCTAAACCTAAAGAATTCCAATCTCTCTCCATCCAGAAAGCTAGTCTTGCTGGGGGCCTGCTTCGACACAGGCGTGCAAAGAGGTCTTCTTCCAGAGGAAATGATCCCTTTCCTAATGAACTACTTCCAATCTTTTGTATCACTCAAGTCGATTCCAGCATAGGAGGTTCTCAGACTTTAGGGATACATTGCCTTGTTTATAGTGCAGTTGCGTAAAATCTTAACATAACAGTGGAGCTCCTTCTCTTCACTGTTGCAGTATTCAAAACTGAAGGGAAGGGATCTCCTGTCCAGGGCAGCCCAATGCTCGGCCAGTATATAAAAGAATAATGATCTTGTATGCGTTGTACGTCATACTTATGCTCCCCAGAAAGAACGTAGGGCATAACAGAGACATACGGATGCAATTACCCAGAAATGAATTACTCCAGAAGAGAACAGTCTCCATTGGACAAAGAAGTCCGTGCATATCCAGAAGGAAAAAATGCAGAAGAAAAAGGGGAACCCCCTACCATTGAATCTACAACAAAAACCAGAACAAATGAGAGGATTGGAGGGAGCGAATACTGCAACAGTGAAGAAAAGGGCATCTACGGTAAGATTTTGCATGACTGTACTTTGTCCTTCTATATCATTGTTGCAGTATTCAGAACATAGAGAGTAAAAAAAAAACTCAAGAAACAGAAATGGAGGTGGAAGGCTGAGAAAAGTCCTCAACAAACCCTTATAAAATGGTTTCTGCAAAACCTGCTGTTGCCCTAGAAATCATATCCAACTTGTAATGTTTACTAACGGTATGCACTGAAGACCAAGTATCATCTTCAAGTATGGAATTGGTGTCCAATCCCTTGAAGAATACACCAGAAGAGTCAACAGCTTTAGTGGAACGAGCTCTAACAGAAGTAGACAGATTTGCCATGAAAAGTATAACAAAAGGAAAATGGCCTTTGATGTCCAGGAGGAGATGGTTTGCTTAGAAACAGCCAAACCCAATGTCCTGGGAAGAAAGGAAGCAAAAAGCTGATCAGACTTATGAATGGCATTAGTTTTATCCAACTAGGACCTGAGCTGTCTGTGCAAATCCAAGGTATGCAGGATCCTGTCAGTAGCAGACTGAGGAGAAGGGAAAAAGGAAGAGAGCTGTACTAACTGATTCAAGGGCGACTCATTTACTACCTTGGGCATAAAAGAAGGATTAGTATGAAGGGACACCCTGTCCCTGTGAAAAAACAAAAATGGAGGCATGGCCAATAAGAGCGTGGAGCTCAAAAACCTTCCAAGCTGAAGAGCCTGCAGCAAAACAGTCTTCCAGGTGCAATGTTGCAAAGAAACAGAACCTGCAGGCTCAAAAGGAGCCCGAGTCATTTTTTTCAAAACAAAATTAAGGTCCCAAGGAGGAGTTAGAGGTTTCCTTGAGGCCTAATATGCAGGATGCCTTTAAGAAACTGTTTGACCTCAAAACAATAAGCCAGAGGATGATTCAAGGGCAGACGAGCAGGAATGGCTCGTAAATGGGCCTTCACAGAAGGATAGCCAAGGCAAGACTGGAGCAACTCACGCAAATAAGAGAAGACCAGAGGGACCCCCACTGAGGAAGGGTCCTAGATATGAGCAATGGCACCTGACAGAAGCTTTTTTCCACTTGAACATACAAGATTTTTCTGGTTGAGGGATATTCTTCGTGTTTCACTGTTGCAGTCATTACATTTGGGTAATCTGTTGGCAGGTTGCCCTCAGTCGACCTGAATAACAAAGTTTTGGGTCCTGCATCGGTTGCGGTCTCCTCTTCCATGACATCAGGTCATCAGGGGTATAAAACATGCAGCCAACGCCATTTTAATCTGTCTTTCTTGCCGCGCAGTGCCCGAAGCAGAAACAGTTCGCAAGTGCCATTCGGCCGACTCCTGAAATTTTTGTTTTCGAGTTTCAGAACTGAAGTCTTCAAACTAAAGCCAAGTACCTCATTGGGGAAGCTTTTTCTTGCTCCTTACCAGTGACAGTAAAAGTTAATAATTGTATTACTTGTGGGAAGCAAATACCTCATAAGGATTTTCATTTGTACTGTATTCCATGCCTAGGCCCTGACCACAACGTGCCTTGCTGTCGGTTTTGTGCTAAATTTAACCAACGCACTGTTAAGCGTCTGTATATTTTTGCTTCTAAATACTTTGGTTCAAGATTTAACTATCCTGAAATGCCCTCGGTTAGCAGTCCGACTACCGGAATTCACAAAAAACGCAAAGAAAATGACAGAGACAGACCGAGGTCCAAAACCGACGAAGCTTCTCCTAAGCCAGTCGCCGGTTCGCCAGTACTCAGGCGCTTTCGCATCCCCTGATGCCCACTACTTTTGAGTCGCAGGCCTCTACCGAGACCCATTCGGAGTCCGGTATGCCACGAGATTCTTAAAGTATTGAACCCTTGGATGTCTCTCCCTTGAATGAGTCCATAGCTGCTGAGCAGGCACCGGCTTCTGAGAGTGTTTTTAAACCTAAAGATTTGTATATTAAACAGACGCCATCATCAAAAACAAGGCCAAAACCAACTACTATGTCTAAAAAACAATGCATGAGCCACGTGCTCAGGACCCTATGCCTAAAAAACAAATGATCAAAATGGCTGAGGATTTAATTACTTTGATCAGAGGTTCCCAACCCCCTCCTGCTAAGAGGTCTAGGTAAGGCACTGATTATGAATCTTCAGATCAGGTTTCCATTTCTTCTGATTCCTCTTCTGATCAGGAATTTTCTATCCCCCCTTATGAGGACTCTGATGTAGAAGAATCCATCCCTTCTGCTTCTCCTTCTGAGGAATTTTCTTTTGGAGAGACTTTGCATACCTTAAGGGAACATTTTCATTGGGAGAGTCAGGACTTTTCAGAATCCAAAAAGAGGCTTAGGGATTTTCTTCTTCTTCCTCAGCATAGGCCTTTGGCTATACCTTCTGTTTTAGGCATTGTTGATGATGTTTTCTCAGAATCCAGCATGGCTCCTGATTCCCTGGCTCCGGCTCCTAGTAAGCCAGACAGATATTACAGGGTTTCTGACTCCCACAAGTTTCTTTTCAAAAATCCTACTGCTGACCCTGAAACTATTTCTCAGGGTCCCAAGGGGTGTTAAGGCTTCTACAGCTAAAAATCCTACCTCTTCTGATAGACTCCAGGGAGCTGGATAGATGGGGTAAGAAAGTTTATACGTCTGCAACCCTGGCAATCGGGGCTTTAAACGGTCAGTTTCATATGCTTAAATATCAACAGCATGTCATGGGCTTACTGAAACAGAAAATGTTGTTGATTTCTGATTGTGTGAAAAATAGAGTTACAGGATTTATTGCATTTGGTTGAACAAGATGGAAGGCATACGTTGCGATGTGGTTTTGATTCCTTGGAGGCCTCTTGCAGGGCTGCCGTAACTGGATCTGTGATAAGAGGGCATGCTTGGCTCAAGTAGCAAAATCTGCCTGATCATGTTAAAGCTAAATTGTTGGATGCTCCTTTACAGCAGGACAGTCTGTTTGGTAATAAGGCAGAAGACGTTTTAAAAAAGATGGAAGACAAAGCTAAATCTATGCAAACTGTAAAATTTTTCTTGCAAGTGCAGCCACCCAGGTCCAGTAGGCACTGGCCTACTAAGAACTGGTCCTTTCCAGTACCCAAAAGAGACGCTCAGGTCAAACCCAGACACTCCAAAGGCTTCAGGTTTCAGTCACAAGGATCTTACAGGACAAAACAATGGGGTGCCTCCACCTCCAAATCAGGAAGTAACAAAGCACCACCCACGGTAAACTGTCTCAATGACTTTCCTCTGCCATTTCCAAGCACTTATCTTTTGGCAGCCCCTTTGGGGGGAAAACTATCACTTCATGCTCAAAATTGGCATCTAATTACCCAGGACAAGTGGGTCTTAAATATAGTATCCCAGGGGTACAGATTTCATTTCCACATGTTGCCAATTCCAAACGGATGACCAGACCTGCCCCCAAATCAGTGGGCAGAGGCCCAGAAACAAGTCATGTCCCTCATTGATATGGGGCTATTCAACCAGTACCAGAAAAAGAAAAAGGACAAGGTTTTTATTTGAGACTTTTCCTGATGCCCAGAAAAGACAAATTATGGCGTCCAATTCTGGACTTATCCATTCTAAATACTTTCCTGGACATTCCAAAATTCAAGATGTTGTCTCTACAACATCTACTGCCTATGCTAGGCAAGAATACGTGGTTGGTAACTCTAGACGTAGAAGAGGCTTAAATGCATATCCCAATCAGGGAATCTTGCAGAAGATACCTCCGCTTCAAAGCAGGCTATTTGCATTACCAGTTATCTGCTGCGCCCAGGGTCTTCACAAAGTGATTGGCACCAGTAATTGCATTTTGCAGACAAAAAAACATTCAAATTTATTCTTATCTGGACGATTGTCTAATTCAGGCAGAGGACGAGGGCACTCTTCTACAACAGCTGGCATTTGTAAAAAGGCTTCTAACATGCCTAGGGTACACCATAAACGAAACGAAATCACAACTGGTACCCTCTCAAATAATTACATTCCTGGGTGCAAGCTTGAATACAGCTGCCCAGATGGCTTACCTCACACCAGACAAATTCAATTGATAACATACTTCAAACAAGTGGCCACAAAAACCCAGCTATCTGCAAGACAAATTCTGCAGGCTTTGGGGTTCATGGCATCCTGCATTCTACTAATTCCGTATGCAAGACTGCATATGAGGAAACTTGAATGGTACCTAAAAAGCTTATGGAGTCAACATTGTCACAGCCTGGAAACAATGATTCCTCTCATTCCTTGCCTGCAACAGGAGTTCCTTTGTTGGGCAGAGGCCTGTCACCAAAACAAGGGACTGTCATTTATTCTACCCCCTGCCACCCAAACCCTGACTACAGATGCATCAGACTATGCTTGGGGGGCCCATCTGGCAGGGACATGCATTCAGGGCGAATGAGGTCCAAATGAAATGCACCTACATATCAACCAGAAAGAATTGCTAGCTGTACAGAATGCTCTGACAGCCTTCAAGGACTTCCTTCATCCAGGACAACTACAGGTAAAGATGGACAACACCACAGTTATGTGGTACATAAAGAAGCAGGTGGGTACCCACTCATACCCCCTTTGCAAACTAGCCATGGCCTTGTTGAATGCAGCCTTGACTTACCAAATCTATCTACAAGCTCAATTCCTGCCAGGAAAGCAAAATACTCTGGCAGACGACCCAAGCAGAAATCTTATGGACCCACACGAATGGAAACTGGATCCACAAATCTTCAGCATGTTGACACAAAAATGGGGGAGCCCAGACATAGATCTATTTGCCTCTCCCCAAAACTACCAGTTGGACAAATTCTGCACAAGAATGCATCACAAAAAAACTTGGAAAGTGGATGCTCTATCCTTCAGCTGGAAAAACCTATCAGTGTATGCCTTTCCCCCTCTGCCTCTGCTCTCCAAGGTTTTACTAAAAGTCAGACAGGAAAAGCCAAAAATGATTCTGATTGCTCTGGACTGGCCTTGCCAACACCGGTACCAGCTTCTAAGGAATATGTCACACCTTCCTCCGTGGTACTTGTCTCAGACACCTCATCTATTGTCTCAGCAGAACTATCAAATTCTGCACACTCTGCTCCAAACTCTGAATCTTACAGCATGGCTAATCAACTAATTTCAACAATGACATCTCTCAGAAACCTGTGATGGATGTCATTTTGGAGGCTAGAAGGCCTAGTACTAGAAAATCTTATGCTGATAAATGGAAGAGATTCTATGCCTGGAACCAAGCACAAGGAATAAACACAGCAATGCCCAATATTCCTCAGATTTTGCAATATTTAACTGAGATGCTTCACAAGGGCCTATCTTTTTCTTCTATAAAAATCCATGCCTCTGCCATCTCGGCTCATTACAACACAGAGCCTCCTCTCTTTTCTCATCCCCTGCTAAAGCAGTACCTCTGAGGGGCCAAACATTTGAGACCTCCCAGGAGAGCAGAGACTCCTGCATGGGAACTCGCCCTACCTCCTTTTGAACCCACTGCTACTGCAGACATAACATTTCTTTCTTGGAAGACCGCCTTTCTTTTAGCAGTCACCTCAGCTAGAAGGATTTCAGAACTACAGGCTCTCTCATGGCAGTGGAGCCTTTCATTATCTTTTATCCTGAAAGGATGGCCTTCAGGAACAATCCTTTTATGCCTAAGGCGGTATCCAGTGTGGCTCTTAACCAGACCATTCGTCTGCCAACTTTTTTCCCAAATCCATCCGCAGACCAAGGGGGAGCGGATTCTGCATTCATTGGATGTACACACACAACTAAGATTCTACTTAAACAGGACAAAATCTCTAAGAAAGTCTGAACAACTACTGGTGGCATTTGCTGCAGGGACAGAGGGGAAGGGTATATCAAAGCAGACTATTTCAAAATGGATAAGCCATTGTATTCGTTTCTGCTACATGCACCATGGTAAACCTGTCACCAAGGGGATCAGATCCCATTCCACCAGGTCTGCAGCTACTTTTGCAGCCTTTCTCAAAGGGGTTCCTACCAGAGACATTCCAGAAGCTGCTACTTGGAGCTCAGTTCATACATTCACAAAACATTATCATTTCCCTCTCTTTTCTAAATCCAGGGCAGCCTTTGCCACTGCTGTCCTGCAGGGTCTTATAGCTGCTCCTAGTCCTGTATAATTCCATCCTCCCATCCATAGCTTTGGGATTCTACCCAAATGTAATGACTGCAATAGTGAAACATGAAGAACATAGTACAGTTGTGTGCACTTACCATAAATGTATATGTTAGAGTGTATTCACTGTTGCAGTCCGGGTTACCCACCCACCAGTCCCCTTTCTTCTCTATAGTTATACCTCTTCTTTCCTTCACTATGCTCAAAAGCCTCTGTGGTGTATTTGCTTTTAGTTGGAGGTAAATTTTTTGTGTTCTAAAATATATGCATATATATATATATATATATATATATATATATATATATATATATATATATATATATATATATATATTTATACATTTGCTCCCCATTTGGGGGGGCACCTGACATCTGGGGCAAGAAAAACTGATTAAAATGGCATCAGTTGCATGTTTTATACAACTGACGTCATGGAAGAGGAGACCGCAACCGATGCAGGACCCAAGATTTTGTTATTCAGGCCGACTGAGTGCAACCTGCCAGCAGATTACCCAAATGTAATGACTGCAACAGTGAATACATTCGAACATCTACATTTATGGTAAGTGTACACAACTGTACTTTTCCTTGCCTCCTGTAAAACCCTGTGCAGATCCTCAGAAAAGAGGTGCCTGGAAGGGGTCAAAACCTTTTTACCCAGTGTCAGTTGGAGTGGACAAGTGAGAATGGATGAGAACCCCCCCCTTGTTCTGTGTGAGGAAGTCCAACTTGTGAGGTAACTTGTGGTGATTGTGCTTGACTAGATGCATTAAGAGGGGGACCAGTGCTGTTCTGCCCAAAAGGGAATCACAAGCAAGATTTTGGGGGAGTTCAACTGAACCTTCTGCAGGACTCTTGGAAATGGAGGAAGAGGATTGAAAGCATAAAGAAATATCCCCTTCCAGGAAAAATAAAAGGTGTTTTTCTTCCATGCCAGATGGCATGGCACTCTGGAGCTGGAGAGAGGAATCTGCCTATTGAGAGAGGAGGCAAAAAGATCTAGCTGAGGAATATTCCACTGATGGACAGTGTTCAGAAACTTGTCTGTGTGGATCATCTATTTATGAGTCTGTGTTTTGGACCTGCTCAGAGTCTGCCACTAAATTGTGCCACTCGATTGTGCTCTAAAGGAATGTATACTGCCTGAAGATTTAACTGATAACTGAGAGCCACCTCCCATGCCTGAAGAGCCATCCTGCAGAGGAAGTAAGATTTTTATGCCTCGTGGCTTGCTGACATACCACATCAACTGTAGTGTTTGTGTACACCCTTAAGGCGCCAGGAGAGAACATGGGGTGAAAAGCTTGAAGGACTAGAATCCGAGCTGATGGGGGAGCCTGAGACTCTGAATTTCAGGTCACCAAAAGAAGCCCCCCACCCCACATCTGAGGCATCGGCAAACAGCTCTTGAGAAGGCACCAGAGGCTGAAAGGGCAGGCTTGGGTTGAGAGCAAACTGTTGAATCCACCACTTGAATTCCTTCTTTAGACAGGGAAGGGGAGGTACACTGAAATACAGAGGGTAAGAATGCTGCAGCCAAACTGACTTGAGGTACCATTGAAGCTTTTGCATATGCAGTCTGGTAAGAGGGAGCATTGGAATAAAAGAGGTCATGAATCCCAGGGTACGAAGAAACTCCCTAGCAGGCATGGCAGTCAGAGGAAGAAGACTGAAAGAAGGCCTCAATGACAATACTTTTGGAGGTGGAAAAGAAGGCCAGCGTTGGCACTGACTGAATCCTGCATCCCAAATACACATGATCTTGAGAGGGAGTTAGGACGGACATTTGAAGTTGATAGTGAACCCCTGACTTTGTAGAAGAGAGATTGTGAACTCCAGATCCAGTAAGAGGTGACTAATAGAAGGGGCCTGATGCAACAGGTCATCTAGATAAGGAACAGTCTGTATGCCTTGGAGAATGCAAAAAGCAATCACAGAAGCTAGGTATTTTGTAAATACCCTTGGGGCAATAGAGAGGCCAGAGGACAAAGCAGAGAACCGAAAATGAAAGGAAGACACAGAGAAATGTAAAAACTTCCTGAAAAGCGGGTGAATAAGGATATGAAAGCAAGCATCTTTCAGATCCAAAGACACCAGAAAAGCCTGGGGTAGTAAAAGAGGAAACAGAGTTTGAAAGCATCTGAAAAGAGGGGACCTTAAGAAAGGTGTTGAGCCAGGACAGATCCAGAGTAGGTTTCCAAGTGCCTTCCTTTCAAGGAACCGGGAACATCCTGGAATAAAAACCCTTTCCCACTTGAAGTTACTATAGAGGAGGTTGAGGAATCTCTGAGAAAGGAGAGGAGAGACTTCTATACCATAAAGTAACCCTGACATATGATAGAACCCAAGAGTCTAAAGTGATGAGACACCGGCTTTCCCTTTGTCTTCCAAATTGAAGGGACAACGGAACCTGATCTAGAAGAAAGGGGGGTAAGTTGTCAAAAAGAAGCAGACTTATCAGATAAAGGAGGCATCTGGGCCACAGAAATCTGAGAAGCCTTAGCAGAGGGGACCCGCCTACCACCCTTCCTGCCCTTGGAGGCCTAGCGGGGAATGCCTGTGAACAAAAGCCAATTATAGAAGGATAATTCCTCTGGAACATGAGAAGCAGAACCTAAAAGAGATGAGGCAGAGGATTTGTGTTCAGAACCAGGGTGGTCAGAGATAACCTGACAAGCAAGGCCAGAGCATACCTAGTAATGTGGGCCTGGTAATTAACCCTAAATGCCAAAGTAGAAGCAGTGTGGACTTACCAATCCTCTCCATTGCCCTACTGTCCTTATCAGAAGGCAAAAGTTTGGAATAGTTCAAAAGCTTAGAAGATTTGTCAGAAGAGACTGACACCACATCAGGATCAACAGAAGAACATTTAAATAAAAATTTGCAATCCTCAGGAACCATATAGCTTCTATCAGGTTTTTTAGGAGCAGGAGGCTGAGAATCAAGAGACTTGGAAAGAACAATAAAAATGTTTAACAAGACAGCCAGCACAGGAGGTTTACTAGTATTCACATGAAGTAACTCATATCTTCTCTGACTTTCAGACACTTGAGTCCCACTTAAAGTATTCCTCATCCTAGCAATTCTGTCCTCAATGGACAATTCTTCAAAAGGAGACACAGGGCTAACGGACTTCTGTTCATCAGAACCATAAGCCAAAGGTGAAGGCATCTGTGAAGAATAGGACAAAGATCCCTCATCAGGCACTGAATCCTTTTCTGAGGAATCTGGTTCCCAAAGACATTTAGAAGGGGTAGAGGTCCAAGGAGGAGCAGGTACTGAACCAACTTGAGGCTTTAGGGCCATTAAGGCCAAAAACGAGTCCTAAGTAAATTTGTGCCATTCCCTTTGAGAGGATCCTTAGGAAGGCCCGAAACATGCTTCATTTTTTGTATTTTCCTGGAAATGACATCAGCCCTAACAAATATCAGAGGTTCCAACCCTTGGCTTTATTTGATAAGAAAACCCAGACTCTCCTACCTGACCAGTATCTGCAGAAATACTGTAGGACCCTTCAGGATAATCAACCATGGTTCCCCCTCAACATCTAGAGCAGACACCTGCAAAGCCTCAGAGGAAGTGTGAAAAGACTGATCCATGCCAGTCTCTGAGTTATAGCAGAAGAATCCCCTGTAGATGCCAAATGACCTACAGAGCTATTACCCGCTTTTAGATGGACTTCAAGAGGAGGCTGGACAGCTAAAGAATCTGGCTGAGACTTTTTGGCACCTTCTTACTTAACGGGAGTATCTCGGTGTTAAAGGATTCTGCCATGGTACCCTGGGCTAACTGTTTAAGCCATATGTTTTCAAGATAAATGGCCGTGGAAGACAAATGTCTCCTGAGTGTCTTAGTGTTTTAGGCATAAAAGCTTTACTGATACTAGTCATGGGAAGCACCCAAACAAAAGGACTCTGTTCATTATGATCCTTTTGGGAAATTTGCCTCCCACACTGACATTTTCCCTTTTTGGATGATATGAACTCTAGGTAGCAAAATAAAAATACAAGACTAAGAAAAGGAGAGGAGAAAAAAAAAACACAACAGGGCACTTATTGGAGGCTGAGTATTCAGTACAGTAACAAGGCATTTAGAACAACTAGCAGTAATGTCATTCAAACTGGTGGCAAAGAAGTTTTGGGTATTTGCTTCTGTATGTCCCTTTTATGTCCTAAATTCTGTGCGTGGAGCACAAGTGTGATGTGCGGCGAATACAAGATTAGGCTTTTGTATACTGGCTGAGCATCAGGCTGTCCTGAGTGGGAGATCCCTTCCCTTCTGTTTTGAATACTGCAACAATGATACAGAAGGACATCTTAATTATCCCTGTAGCCAGGCTTTACATGAAAAAGATCCAGTAATATTTAAAAAAAAAAAAAAAAAAAAGTTTGGAATCAACAGTCACTGTCAGTCAAAAAATCCCACTCCTCCTGTCTAAAAAGGGAATTCCAGTGGCAGATATCTGCTTGCATTCAAAATCTGAAGGGAGGCTCCAGGAAAAATGAAAATGCCCCCCCCCCCCCCCCAAGCATCTTCACACACTAGAAAGATGCATGACTATTTTAAGCAGTGATCTGCTGTCCTTTTCTTTCATCCCTCAACTGATGGGTTTTGATCTGAGACTCTGATCCGACTTGAACGCTTCTACTGGATCTTTGGCTCCAACACTGTTGAGCTACTCCCTATACCCATAATGCCCCACCAACTTAACATACCTTTGGTCTCATTTGCTACCTTTCATCTTCAGGCATGGATCCTGTCGCTCTCAAGTTTTTGCAATTGTATCTAGCCTTTTTTGTGAGTTACATTTAACAAACTCTATATTTTTTACCTCCTACCTCCCTTAGAAATTCTTTTTAGACTTTTTAGGCACCTTCCGATACTTTTTAGCTACTGATTTCTTGGTACCTGTCTAGAGTACCATTGTTGGTACTTGTTCTACCAGCTTCTCTTTTACTCCTTAGAGTATTCTCCCAATACCATTGTTGGTAGCTCATTCTTTCTTTCACTTTCTTAAAAAAAAAATATATATATTTTACTTTTTACCAAATAGTAATGGCTGACAAACTGACAGGTTTTAAGAAATGCATTACCTGTGAGCATAAAACCCCCAATTTGGATGCCCAAAAGCAATGCATTTATTGTTTAGGACCTGTGCACTTAGATGTGGCTTATTCTGTCTGTCTGGATTCAACTTCAGAGCTCCTATGGACCATAGGAGTAAGTTAGTTGTCAGGGTCCTCCTTCCTTTTTCTTCCTCCTCTTTTTTTTTGGCTGGGGCTCAAACTCCATCCAAAAAATCAGACAAGGGGAAGCCAGAATCAGTGGCTAAAGAGGAGTTGTAGTATAAGAGGTCTCTGGACCATTCTTCCTTCTCGGCTCACCTACAAAAATACACAAAAAGTCTGATCTGCTTCGGATCTGAATGGTTCCAAAACCAGGTCTCCTTGGATCTGAGCTTTTAGTCTCCTTCTGGATCTGATTTCTGCATGGTTCCCTTCACCATTCTTGGAGGAATCTCCATATAGGCATTCCAGACCTCCATCCTTCACATCATCTCTTAGGTCTTCCAGAAGCTAGTCCAAAGCTGATGTGGCTAGGATGATAAAATTTCTCAAAGCTCAGATCCAGATGTGGTACTAATGGCTCTGACTCCCACCAGATCCACAAGTCGACCTTTGTCCACTTCCGCCATGGTATCGCCTTCTCTGATTTGACCCTCTATTTCAGAACCCTCTGATCTGAGACCCCTGGGGGTGTCCTCATTGGGTCCAAAGACAGTTGGTTCTTCAACTCTGATGGCTTCCCTGAGTTGCCTGGTTCTGACCCTTTCTGAACCCAAGAACTCTTGAAACCGAAGCGTCAGTGCCAGGGTCCTGGGGGTGGGATCAACTCCGAAGGTTTTGGAGCTGTCTTTTCCCCTTGGGGCTTTGGCTTTGGACACCTCTGGTCTGACTGTGTCTTCAGGTGGAGTTCTGGTGAAGTTGCAGGAGCCTATGATTTGGAAGATGTAGGCTCCTTTGCCACTGACTTCTGTTTCCCCTCGGTGTTCTGCCTTTGAGGTTGTGGAGAGGGCCTTCTCCTTGTGTAGAGAAGGGACATCCCTGTCCCCTCTGATCAGACAATTTTGCCTTCTCCAGTTCTCTCCTGTGAGCTTATCCATCCCTTCCACTGGGACAGCCAAGCCCAGTCAAGTATCCGGTCAGTCCCTCAGGACATCTTCATCTCTTCTAATACTTTCCTACACCATCCCACTGAGAAGGCCCTTTATAACAGAATGTGTAAAAGGATACACCTAAATTCCCCTCCGGAATCTGTCATGGAAGACACTGATTTTGATGAAGGGGAGGGGTCCCCCAGATTTCCACCAGATAACGTCTCCTTTGGCGACATCCTACAGCTCCTAAAACAAAAAAGTGGTTGGTCCTCCAATATCCCCTTAGAAGAAATCTGTGTGCCGGGAGGCTTTCTGGTTGGGCCCATCTGCTTCTTGGGTGACGTCCCGGCAGATGATCTCATAGATCTCGTTTCTAACCAGGTGTGGAAGGAGCTAGATACTGTAGAGCTGCTTCCAAAAAGACCTGACAAGATTCTAGTGCCTCTAAGCACCAGGCACACTGGAGTGAAGGAGTCCCAGTTGATGCCATGGTTGTGGCAGTAGCCACTAAGAACTTTTAGAACAGAGTTGATGTTCTTCGTGTTTCACTGTTGCGGTCATTACATTTGGGTAATCTGCTGGAAGGTTGCTCTCAGTCGGCCTGAATTCCAAAGTCTTGGGTCCTACGTCGGTTGATGTCTTCTCTTCCATGGCGTCAGGTCTTCAGGGGTATAAAACATGCAGCCGACGCCATTTTCTTCAGTCTTTCTTGCCACGCGGTGCCCGAAGCAGAAGCATTTCGCAAGTGCCGGTCGGCCGACTACTGAAATATTCAAGATTGAGTTTCAGAACCAAAGTCTTCACTAAAGCTAAGTACCCCATTGGGGAAACTTTTTTCTTGCTTTTTACCGATGTCAGAAAAAGTTGATATTTGTATAACTTGTGGGAAGCAAATACCTCATAAGGATTTCCATTTATACTGTATTCCTTGCCTAGGCCCTGATCACAATGTGCCTGGCTGTCGGTTTTGTCTAGATTTAACCAACGCACTATTAAGCGTTGGTATATTTTTGCATCTAAATATTTTGGAAACAGATTTAACTACCCAGAGATGTCGTCGGATAGCAATCTGACTACCGGAGTACATAAAAAACACAAAGAAAAGGACAGAGAAAGGCAGTCGAGATCCAAAACTGACGACAAAGCTTCTAAGCCAGTCGCCGGTACTCAGTGAGGCGCTTTTGCAGCCCCTGATACCCACTTCCTTCAAGTCGCAGGCCTCTACAGACACCCATGTGGAGTCCGGCATGCCGCAAGATACTCAAGGTATTGGACCAATGGATGTATCTTCCTCGGATGGGTCCGGAGCCGCTGAGCAGGCACTGGCTTCTGAGGGTGTAGTCAGACCTCAACATTTTTATATCAAACCAACGAAAGCTGCAAAACCAAAGGCAAAGGCACCTTCTAAAACTAAAAAAACGACGCCTGAGCCACGTGCGCAGGCCTCTATGCCTAAAAAAAATGATCAAAATGGCTGAAAACCTTATTACCTTGATCAGGGGTACCCATCCCCCTCCAGATAAGAGGCCTAGGCAAGACGCTGACTATGAATCTTCAGATCAGGTCTCTATTTCTTCTGATCAGGAATTATCTTTACCTCCCTATGAGGATTCTGATGCTGAGGAGTCGATTCCATCTGCATCTCCTCTTGAGGATTATTCACTTGGAGAAACCTTGCATACTTTGAGGGAGCATTTTCGCTGGGAGAGTCGAGACTTCTCAGAATCAAAAAAGAGGCTCAGGGATTTCTTTCTTCTCCCTCAGCACAAGCCTTTAGCCATTCCCCCTATTTTTAGACATTGTGGATGTGTTTTTGGAGTCAAGCCTGACCCCTGACTCCTTACCTCCGGCTCCCAGTAATCCTGACAGGTATTACAGGGTCCCTGACTCTCATAAATTTTTATTTAGAAACCCTGCTGCTGATCCTGAAACTATTTCACAGGGTCCAAAGGGAGTTAAGGCCTCAACAGCAAAAAACCCTACCCCCTCCGACAGAGATTCAAGGGCACTGGACAGATGGGGAAAAAAGGTTTATACATCTGCAGCCTTGGCAGTCAGGGCCTTAAACTGTCAATTTCATATGCCTAAGTGCCAACAACATGTTATGGGATTGTCGAAACAGAAAATGATGTTGATTTCAGAATGTGCAGAAAATAAGGAATTGCAGGAATTATTTCATGCAGCTGAACAAGTTGGAAAGCATACTTTGCAATGTGGTTTTGATTCATTAGAGGCCTCCTGCAGGGCCGCAGTTACTGGATCTGTGATTAGGAAGCATGCCTGGTTAAAGGAACAAAGTTTGCCTGATCATGTTAAAGCTAAATTGCTAGATGCAACAACAACCTTTACGGCATGATTCCCTGTTTGGTATTAAGGCAGAAGAGGTTTTAAAGAAAATGGAAGACAAAGCTAAGTCTATGCAAACTGTTAAAGATTTCTTACAAGTGCAGCCATATAGATTCAGTAGACACTGGCCTACAAAAAATTGGTCCTTTCCTGTGTCAGAGCTCAAAGGGGCAAATTCAGATGCCCTAAAGGGTACCAGGCTCAAGACTCATACAGGTCAAAGCAATGGGGCGCATCCACCTCCAAATCCAAAGGAGATAAAGCACAAACCTACAGAAATCAATCCCAATGACTTCCCTCTGCCTACACCAAGCACTTATCTTTTGACAGCACCCATAGGGGGAAAATTAGCACATTTTGCTCAAAATTGGCAGTTAATAACCCAGGACAAGTGGGTATTAAACATAGTATCCAAGGGATAAAGATTTAATTTTCTCACACTGCCAATTCCAAACGGTTGGCCGGATCTGCCACAAAATCAATGGGCAGAGGCACAGAAGCAAGTTACGTCCCTCATGGATATGGGGGCTATTCAGCCAGTGCCAGAACAGGAAAAAGGGCAAGGGTTTTACTCAAGACTGTTCTTGGTACCCAGAAAAGAAGAGGCCTGGCGCCCAATACTGGATTTATCAATTTTGAACACATTCTTGGACATAACAAAATTCAAAATGCTAACTTTGCAGCATCTTCTGCCCATGCTGGGCGAGAATGCTTGACTAGTGACTTTAGACTTAAAAGAGGCATACCTGCATATCCCAATAAGGGAATCATGCAGAAGATACCTCCGCTTCAAGGCTGGTTTCATGCATTACCAGTTCTCTGCACTGCCCTTTGGCTTATCTACTGCGCCCAGGATCTTCACAAGTGCCTGGCACCAGTAATTGCATTTTGCAGACAAAGAAGTATACAAATCTGTCCTTACTTGGATGACTGTCTCATTCAAGCAGAAAACAAGGACATTCTTCTTCAGCACCTGGCGTTTGTGAAAAGGCTTCTGACATGCCTAGGGTACACAATAAACAAAAAGAAATCACAGCTGGTACCCTCTCAAAAGACAGCATTCCTGTGTGCAAGCTTGAATACAGCTGCCCAGATGGCTTTCCTCACGCCAAACAAAGGCAACTGACTATTTACTTCAAACAGATGGCAACAAAAACCCAGTTATCTGCAAGACAAATTCTGCATGCTTTGGGGTTCATGGCATCCTGCATTCTACTGATTCCATATGCAAGACTGCATATGAGGAAACTACAGTGGTACCTAAAAAGTTTATGGAGTCAACATTGTCACAGTCTGGAAGCAATGATTCCTTTCATTCCCTGTCTACAACAGGAGTTTCTTTGGTGGGCAGAGACATGTCACCAGAACATGGGATGGTCTTTCACTTTACCCCCTGCCAGACAAACCCTAACTACAGATGCATCAGACTATGAATGGGGGGCCTACCTGGTGGGGAGATGCATTCAGGGCATATGGAGCCCAAAACAAATGTATCTGCATATCAACCAGAAAGAGATGTTAGCTGTTCAGAATGCCCTGACAGCCTTCAAGGACTTACTTCATCCAGGACAACTACTGATAAAGGCGGACAACACCACGGTTATGTGGTACATAAACAAGTAGGGGGGCACACATTCCTACCCCCTTTGCAGACTAGCCATGGCACTGTGGGACACAGCCTTGACTTACCAAGTACATCTTCAAGCTCAATTCCTGCCAGGAAAACAAAATACTCTGGCAGATGACCTAAGCAGAAAGAAATGGGGGAGCCCGGACATAGATCTATTTGCTTCTCCCCAGAATTATCAACTGGACAAATTCTGCACAAGGACTTATCACAGACAAGCATAGAAAGTGGATGCCCTATCCTTCAGTTGGAAAACCTATTAGTTTACGCCTTTCCTCCTCTGCCTCCTCTTCCCAAGGTCATAGTAAAGGTCAGACAAGAAAAACCAAAAATGATTCTAATTGCTCCAGACTGGCCCCGCCAACACTGGTGTATCCAATCCTAAGGAATATGTCTCAACTCCCTCTCCTTGGTACTTGCCTCAAATACCTCATTTACTGTCTCAGCAAAACAATCAGATCCTGCACAGTCAGCTCCAAACTCTGAACCTGGCAGCATGGCTGATCATGTAGTTATTCAAACAACACCTCTCAGTAAGTCTGTGATGGATGTCATTTTGGAAGCCAGAAGGCCTAGTACTAGAAAATCTTATGCTGATAAATGGAAGAGATTCTATGCTTGGAACCAAGCACAAGGAACTGACACAGCAAAGCCAAATATTCCTCAGATTTTACAATACTTGACTGAGATGCTTGACAAAGGCCTATCTTTTTCATCAATAAAAATCCATGCCTCTGCCATCTCTGCTCATTACAACACAGAGCCACCGATCTTTACTCATCCTTTGCTAAAACAGTATCTTAGAGGGGCCACAAATTTAAGGCCTCCCAGAAGAGCACCAATTCCTGCATGGGACCTCAATTTTGTGTTGGAAAACCTCATCCTGCCTCCATTTGAACCAGCTGCTACTGCAGATATAAAGTTTTTATCATGGAAAACAGCTTTACTTCTGGCAATCACTTCAGCAAGAAGGGTTTCAGAGCTACAGGCCCTCATGGCTGTGGAGCCTTTTATTATTTTTTACCCAGACAGGGTGTCCCTCAGGACTAATCCTTCTTTTATGCCTAAGATGGTGTCCAGTATGGCTCTTAACCAAACTATTCACCTGCCAACTTTTTTATCCAAATCCGCAGAACAAGGGGGAGCAGATTCTGCATTCCTTGGATGTGCACAGACAACTAAGATTCTACTTAAACAGAACCAAATCTCTAAGAAAAACTGAACAGCTACTGGTGGCATTTGCTACAGGATCAGAGGAAAAGGCTATTTCAAAGCAGACTATTTCAAAGTGGATAAGCCACTGCATTCGTTTCTGCTATTTGCAGCATGGTAAACCGGTACCCAAGGGCATTAGGTCTCATTCCACCAGGGCTGCATCTACATCAGCAGCTTTTCTCAGAGGGGTACCAACCAAAGACATTCTAGAAGCTGCTACTTGGAGTTCTGTTCATACTTTTACAAAGCATGATTATTTGTCTCTCTTCTCTAAGTCCAGGGCAGGCTTTGCCACTGTAGTTCTGCAGGGCCTTATAGCCGCTCCTAATGCTGTTAGGCTCCAGCCTCCCATCCATAGCTTTGGGATTCTACCCAAATGTAATGACTGCAACAGTGAAACACTAAGAACATAGTACAGTTGTGTACACTTACCATAAATGTAGATGTTCAAGTGTATTCACTGTTGCAGTCTGGGTTACCCACCCGCCAACCCCCCCTTATTCTACAGCTTGTCTTTCCTTCACTATATTCTACAGCCTTTGTTTTGTATTTGCTTTTAGATGAAGGTAAAGTTTATGTTGTAACCATTGCCTGTATGTATAGTCATATATTTATATACATTTTTGCTCCCCATTTGGGGGGCACCTGACATCTGGGGCAAAAAAACTAAAGAAAATGGCGTTGGCTGCCTGTTTTATACCCCGGATGACCTGACGTCATGGAAGAGGAGACAGCAACCAACGCAGGACCCAAGACTTTGATATTCAGGCCGACTGAGGGCAACCTGCCAGCAGATTACCCAAATGTAATGACTGCAACAGTGAATACAGTCGAACATCTACATTTATGGTAAGTGTACACAACTGTACTATCTCACCATCTGGTTCTCTTAGGTTATTTGACCAGAGGTAGCCTCTACCTTCTTTGACTTGCAAACTCAATCTGAGGTAACATGGAGAGGGGGATTGTGGGTAAGAGTTTAGCTCGAGAGTTTGAAGCTGACGCGAGCTTAAAAAATGGCCGGCTCTGTTCCGAGGTCGGAATCGATATGAACGAGGGTCAACAATACAGATGGAACGTTACGGCAAGACATAACTTCTTTTTCTTCTGGCCAGGTTTCACATGCCAATACTTCAGTGGACTCTGTCTATTCAATGGTCCATACTTCAACATCCTTGAACCACTCCCGTCAAGGTTACACTGGCATGCAAAAGGTATCTTCTTTGGTGGATTAATTTGAACGAACTTTACAAAAGCCATTCCTTCCCCCCCCCCCCCCACCTTGCCACGGTGACCATGGACACATCCTAACTGGGGTGGAGGGTGTTTCTTGGGAAGGGCAGCCGAAGGTACATGGTCCCCTCAAAAGTGACCATGACTCGTATCAGTGTCCTAGAAATTAGAATGGTTCTCCTAGTTTTGCAGGCCTTTCAATATGCTCTGCCAACCAGGACAGTTGCCATTCAGATGGACAATATGTCAGTGGTCTGGTACATCAACAAATGGGGAGAAAGCATATCTTATCCACTTTGTCAAAGCAATGAGAATGTTGCAATGGGCGATCTCTTCTGGTTGTTTTTTAATAGTAATGCAGATTCCGGGGAAATCCAACATGATTGCGGACAAACTAAGCAGGTCCATTGTGATGCCTCATAAATGCTCTCTGAATGTCACAGTGGCAGAGAGGATTTCCCATTGATGGGGCCAGTCACATTGGTACCTATTCATATCTCCCCTCAACAAGTGTAGCAAGTTCTTTGCTCTAAGAAAATAACAAGATGCAGGACCACACAGCAAAAAGGTTTGATTTTTTTCACTCCACCACTGGTACCTTGGCCATTCGCCTTCAAGACGAATGGCCAAGGTACCAGTGGTGGATTAAAAAATTCAAACCTTTTTGCTGTGTGGTCCTGCTTCTTGATGTGTGTTATTTTCTTATTCGTGTGGTGGAGTGGTTTTTACTATATCTTTGCTCTGATCCCTCCAATAGGGGAGTCACCAAGAGATACTCTAGACCATGACTGGCCATCCAGTCTCCTTTATGCTTACCCACTGCTACCTCTCATCCCCAAATTTGTGTAGAAAGCTTTCCAGTTGAAGAGTACAGTTATCCTCATTGCCCCTTTTTTGGGCTCATCAGATCTGGTTTCCCATTTCTCTGGCCTCACATTCTGTGTGCCCTGGATACTGGATCCATGTCTTGACGTCCTGTCTCACCTGGCAGGGATGACTCATCTGACTTTAACAAGCCTCAAACTGACCACATGGTTTCTCTAATTTCATTGATTGCTAGACAGCCCAGGCTCTTCTCCCAAGTCCATTATATTTTTATATCTTCTCAAAAAGCTTCTACTAGGAAGATTTACAAAAGCAAATGGAAGAGATTTGTTTAGTGTGCCCTTAGCAAGGGCATGGATCATTTTTCAGCATCTGTGCCATCCATTCTTTAAATTTTGTCTTCAATTTTCAGTAAAGGTGCTAGTTTTTCAAATGTTAAAGTTCAGTTGTCTGCCATTTCTGATTTCCTCCTTGGTGAAAATAACTCTGACTTAGCTTCTTTGAAACTATATAAATCCTTTTCTCAAGGGAACCTTTTTACTTAGATCCCTGTTAAATGATCCTAGTCCTCCTTGGGATTTAACTGTTATGCTTTAGGCCTTAACCCGGACTCCCTTTGAACCATCAGCCAGAGCAGAACTATTTTTTTTTTCTTGGAAGACCATTTTTCTAATCACTGTCACATCAGGTAGACAAGTATCCGAACTCCAGCCTCCATCTTCTAACCCCCCCCCCCCCTCCCCTTGCCTGGTTTTCCACAAAGCCAAGATGTCTTTGCAAATGAACTTGTATTCTTTGCCTGTGATAGCTTCTGAGTCTGACATAAACCAGGGTATTAATCTGCCAATTTTCTTTCCAAATTTTTCAAATTATGGAGCATATATGCTCCATGTATTAGATGTGCATAGGTAACTTAATTTCTGTCTCCATAGAACCAGAAACTTCAGAAAAAACAACCAGTTGTTTGCTTCCTTCTCTCTTAACAGATTGGGCAAACCAGTTTCCAAAGTTACATTGGCCAAATGGTTGACTGATTGTATCGCCTTTTGTCTGTCGTAAAAATGGATAATCCTTGCCTAAGTCTCCTATATTTCAATCCATGAGGTCCATAGTTCTCCATCTTTTTGGTCAAGGGCTTCTTTAGATGACATCTGTGCAGCTGCAACTTGTACTAATTCTCACATTTGTTTGCTCATTGTAAGTTAGATTTGGTTTCCAGGAAGAGAGTGGCCTTTGGCTCTGGAGTACTCTGGAGCATCCTTCCATGAGGGTTGCAAAAGGATGTCCTTCAAGAATGCATCTACAGTCATAACATATGGGTTGTCCTGCCTCAGGCAGCCCTCGGTCGGCCGAATTCCAAAGTCTGGGTCAGGCGTCGGCTGGTGTCGCCTCCTCTCCGACGTCAGAACGGCTGGAGTATAAAGGCATCGGCCGACGCCATCTTCTCCAGTCTTTCTTGCCACGGTGCCCGAAGCAGAAGCAGTTCGCAAGTGCCGGTCGGTCAGCTCCTGTGTTTTCAGCATCTAAAAGCTAAGTACCCCGTTGGGGAACATTTTTTCTTGCCTCAGCCGATGTCAGAACAAATTGAGAAAGTTAATAATTGTTTGTCTTGTGGTAAACAAATACCTCATAAGGACTTCCATTCTCTTTGCCTGCCTTGCCTGGGCCCAGACCATGACGTCACGGCCTGTGCTGCCTGTGCTTGCTTTAATAAGCGCAGTCTCAGGCGCCGGGCAGAATTTGCCGAAGACTTTTTCAGTGATTCTTTTGCTTATATCATGCCGTCGGATCAACCGACAACTCAGTCTTCCAAAAAACGTAAGGACCGGGACCGACATCCTCGGCCCGCGTCTTCCACCGATACTCCTCCAAAACCCTCCGCGAGTGCTTCGGCCCCTTCGGAAACGGTAATGAAACCGCTCCAGGGCGACGACACAGCGGTAACTCGTTCTTCGGTCTCGGAGTCCACTCCGGTGCCGGTTGTTGACTTCCCTCCAGAAACCGAGGTTCTGGATCTACCCGACACCATTCCTGTGGACAAGGTTACACCAGCACGTGGGGCAGCTAGGCCTCCTGTATCCATGTCCATCAAGGCCTTTGCACGTGCTAAGGCCGCCAGCCAGGCCAAGGCTCATCCTAAGCCTACTGCTCAGGCCCCTTCTTCTGATAAACAGATTATGTCTCTTGCTGCAGATCTAATTTCCCTTATTAGGGAGTCTCAGCCCCATCCAGACAGAGGTTCTCAGCTGCCTGCAGAGAAAAGGCCCAGAACTGAGCAGGCCGACGACCTCTCTTCAGATGAAGCCTCTGGGGATTCTGAGCATTCTGATACCCAAGAAGAATCCTTCCAGGCCTGTGAGGACTCTGATGCTGAGGAATCAATTCCCTCTGCCTCTCCTCCAGAGGATTTTTCGTTCGGTGAAGTCCTACACTCCATGAGGGAGCATTTTAAATGGCAGGGCCAGGAATTTTCTGACTCCAGGAAAAGGCTACGTACCTTCCTCAAGCTTCTCCAGCACAGGCCTTTAGCTATTCCTCCAGTTATGGATGTCCTGGATGATGTTTTCTCCGACTCCAGTGCTAACCCTGATTCTCTCCCTCCTGCTCCTGTCAAGCCTGACAGATATTATAGGGTCCCTGACACACACAAGCATCTCTTTAAGGCCCATTCTGTGGATCTAGAAACAATTTCACAGGGCCCCAAGGGAGTAGCTACTTCCACTGCCAAGAATCCTCTGCCAGCGGATAAGGAAGCCAGATCCCTGGAGAGATGGGGTAAAAAAGTTTATACCTCCACCACCCTGGCTATGAGGTCACTTAACTGCCTTTTTCATATGTTTCAGTACCAGGATTTTTTACTGGATGACTTACAGAAAAAGCTAGCCTCCCCTGAGTCTACTGATTTTAAGGCATTGCAGGATCTAGTACATAACACTCAGCAGGTTAACAATCATTTTCTTCAGTGTGGTTATGATGCATTGGAGGCTTCATGTAGGGCAGCAATGACTGGGGCTGTGATACGTTGACATGCTTGGTTAAAAGAACAGCCACTGCCAGACCATGTTAAAGTAAAGTTACTTGATGCACCTTTAGAAAAACAGAAGCTTTTTGGTGCTAATGCACAAGATGTGTTGAAGTCCATCGAGGAAAAAGCTAAATCAGTACAGACAGTCAAAGATTTCCTCCAGGTTCAGCCTCCCAGGTTCAGCAGGAATTGGCCTTCAAAGAATTGGTCCTTTCCAGACTCTGACAAGTTTCAAAGGGAAAAAACAGGCGTGGCCGAGGTAGAGGGCAATACCGAGGCTCCTATAGGGGCCGCCAGTGGCAACCACCAAATCAAAGAAGTGGCACAGGCAGCTCAGCTGCACCACAAGTACAACCACAATGACTTGATTTTCATACCGCCTACAAAGGCTCAAAGAGAAGCACCCATGGGCGGAAAATTATCCTTATTCTCAAAAAACTGGCATACTTTAACCAAGGACAACTGGATTCTGGATTTAGTAGACAAAGGTTACAGATTCCACTTCCATACTTTACCAATAAGACAAGGCATGCCAAACCTGCCACATCATCAAAGGGCAGAGGCACTCATTCAAGTTTCAAAGCTGTTAAACATAAATGCAATAGAAAAGGTTCCTCCACAGGAACAAGGCCAGGGATTTTATTCAAGACTGTTCCTTGTTCCAAGAAAGGAAAACAAACGGAGGCCTATACTGGACTTGTCTACTCTAAATACTTATCTCATTGTGCCAAAATTCAAAATGCTGACGTTGCAGCAACTCCTTCCCATGCTGGGCAAGGGGTCTTGGCTGGTCACTCTGGACCTCAAGGAGGCATACCTGCATGTCCCAATCAGACAAAGCTGCAGAAGATACCTCAGATTTATTGCAGGGACAGAGCATTATCAATTCTCAGCATTGCCGTTCGGCTTATCTACTGCGCCCAGAGTGTTCACGAAATGCCTGGCATCAGTAGTGGCACACTGCAGACTACAGGGGATTCAAATATACCCCTACCTGGACGACTGCCTCATACAAGCAGACAACAAACAAGCCTTGATTGCAAACTTGGACTGTCATTCAATTACTACAGGCCTTGGGATACACTGTCAACATTCAGAAATCAAGACTCCGACTATCCCAACAAATTATTTTCCTAGGAGCCAAGCTGGACACAAATACACAAATGGCTTATCTCACAGAGGAAAAGCAACAGCAGTTACCAGAATACTTCAAAGGCCTAGCAAAGTTCTCCCAGCTGACTGCAAGGAAAATCCTGCAGGCCCTGGGGTTCATGGCATCTTGCATACTTCTGATACCTTTGGCAAGACTTCATATGAGAAAGCTGCAATGGTATTTAAAAAACTTATGGTCCCAACACAGCCAAAGCCTAGAGGACGTAATCCCACTCATCCCATGTCTACAAAGAGAATTTTTGTGGTGGGCTCAAGCAAGTCAGTTAAACAAAGGCATGTCTTTCAACAAACCTCAAGCAGGTCAAATGATTACAACAGATGCCTCAGACCATGGATGGGGGGCGCACATGGAAGGCAGATGCATTCAAGGTCAATGGACACCAAGGGAAAGGCATCTGCACATAAACCAAAAAGAGATGTTGGCAGTGATACATGCAATCGAGAATTTCGAAAAATCACTTCAACAAGGGCATTTGTTAATAAGGACAGACAACACCACTGTGATGTGGTATATAAACAAGCAGGGAGGCACTCATTCTTATCCCCTCTGCAGACTAACAATGATTCTCTGGGAAAAATCCCTAAGTATGAAGATACATTTGCAATCCCAGTTTGTGCCAGGCAAGGACAATGTTCTGGCGGACAAGCTGAGCAGGAATTTCTTGGATCCACACGAATGGATGCTGCATCCTCACATTTTCTCACAAATAACAAGGACATGGGGAAGACCGGACATAGATCTCTTTGCTTCTCACATGAATCATCACCTGGAAAAGTTCTGCACAAGGACCCACCATCCTCTAACCTGGAAAACGGATGCTCTCTCCTTCAGCTGGAATTCCCTCCTCTACCACTGCTGACCAAGGTGATACTGAAGATCAAAGCAGAACAACCAACAGGCATTTTGATAGCTCCAGACTGGCCAAAGCAGCAACAGTACCCATTGCTGTTGAGAATAACTCGGACCAAGCCGTGGCCTCTGCCCCTATGGCCTCTGCTTCTAACACAGCACAATTACAGGACTGTTCATCAAAACATGAAAACATTGCATCTGACAGCCTGGAGGTTACCATAACTCCTTCCGATATCTCTCTTTCCAAAAAAGTTCAAGAGATCTTACTGGAAGCACACAGACCTTCCACCAGAAAAACCTATTCAGCCAAGTGGAAGAGATTCATCATCTGGAATGCTAACAGGGGTCAGGATACAACAGTCTTGAGTATACCTCAGATATTGGAATACTTGGCAGAAATGTTTCATACTGGTCTCTCATATTCTTCCATAAAGATTCATGCATCAGCAATCTCAGCAAAATACAATTGTGATCCACCTTTGTTTTCACATCCTTTGCGAAGACAGTTCCTAAGAGGGATAAAGAATATCAAACCCCCCAGGAAACCGCCAGTACCTGCATGGGACCTCAATTTCGTCTTGGAAAAATTAACTCTTCCTCCCTTTGAACCAGCAGCAACTTCTGAAATGCAATTTCTCTCATGGAAAACGGTTTTCCTATTGGCTATCACATCAGCAAGAAGAGTTTCGGAGATACAGGCACTCATGGCAGTACCTCCTTTTCTCATTTTTCATCAGGACAGAGTCTCTCTAAGAACCAATCCTTCATTCATGCCAAAAGTAATTTCCAGGGTGGCTCTAAATCAGGCCATTCACCTGCCTACCTTCTTCCCCAATCCTCAAAACAGGGGGGAAGCACTACTGCATACTTTGGACATACACAGACAACTACGCTACTACTTGGACAGAACTAAGGCCACCAGAAAGTCTGACCAACTGTTTGTAGCCTATGCTGCTGGAATACAAGGAAAAGCAATCTCCAAACAAACAATTTCCAAATGGATTGGACACTGCATCAGATTCTGCTATTCTTTTCATGGAAAAGGTGTGCCAGCCAATATTAGGCCACACTCCACCAGAGCTATAGCCACATCCACAGCTTTCCTAAGAGGAGTGGCTACAAAGGACATTCTAGAGGCTGCTACATGGAGCTCCGTGCATACATTTACCAAGCGCTACAACCTGCCTTTATACTCCAGATCCCGAGCGGGCTTTGCTTCGGCAGTCCTGCAGGGCATTTTAGCTACACCATCACTTCCTTAGTTCCAACCACCCCCAGATTGGCTATGGTATTCAACCCATATGTTATGACTGCAGTTGCATTCTTGAAGGACATAGTACAGTTTTGTACCTACCATAAATGTAGATGTCCGATAGATATGCAACTGCAGTCGGATTTTCCCACCCTCCTACCCCTCTGCAACCTTCTTTTTGGGTCCACTACCCCCCTTTTCCTATTAGCTGGGGGTACCTCCTATGGTGTATCTGTTTATTACTGTTGTGCATGTCTGGAATTGTTTATCCATTCACCAAATTTTAGCCTTCCTAGAAGGGCACCTGGCATCTGGGGCAAGAAACACTGAAGAAGATGGCGTCGGCCGATGCCTTTATACTCCAGCCGTTCTGACATCTGAGAGGAGGCGACACCAGCCGACGCCGGACCCAGACTTTGGAATTCGACCGACCGAGGGCTGCCTGAGGCAGGACAACCCATATGTTATGACTGCAGTTGCATATCTATCGGACATCTACATTTATGGTAGGTACAAAACTGTACTTTTCAGTAGCTGTGGACTCTGTCCCATCAGTTGAGGAATGAACAAAAGGGACAACATCAGAAAAAAAGGTATGTACTCACCATAAGCCGTGTTATCCATTTTCGTTCTTCCTCAACTTCCTGCCACCATCCTTTACTTCTGGAAATATATAAACATTTTACGTGAACCTCTGATGTTCTTCGTGTTTCACTGTTGCAGTCATTACATTTGGGTAATCCTGCTGGCAGGTTGCCCTCAGCCGGCCTGAATTCCAAAGTCTTGGGTCCTGAGTCGGCTGTTGTCACCCCTTCCCTGATGTCAGGTTGTCAGGGGTATAAAAGAAGCAGCCGATGCCATTTTCTTCAGTCTTTCTTGCCGCGCAGTGCCCGAAGCAGAAGCAGTTCGCAAGTGCCGGTCGGCAGACTCCTGAGATTTTCGTGTTTGAGTTTCAGATCCGAAGTCTTCAATAAAGGTAAGTACCCCGTTGGGGAAACTTTTTTCTTGCTCCAGACCGATGTCAGAAAAAGTTAATAATTGTATTTCTTGTGGAAAGCAAGTAGCTCATAAGGATTTTCATTCTTACTGTATTCCTTGCCTAGGCCCTGATCACAACGTGACTGGTTGTCGGTTTTGTGCTAGATTTAACCAACGCACTACTAAGCGTCAATATGATTTTGCTTTAAACTTTTTTTGCACGCCGGTTTAATTATCCTGAAATGTCGTCTGATAGCAATCCGACTACCGGAGTTTACAAAAAACGCAAAGAAAAGGATAGAGAAAAACAACAGAGGCCCAAAACCGACGACAAAGCTTCTCCTAAGCCAGTCGCCGGTTCTCAGTGAAGCGCTTTCGCAGCCCCTGACTCCTGCTACTTTAGAGTCGCAGGCCGCTTCCGACTCCCACGTGGAGTCGGCCATGCCGTTTGGATACTCAAGGTATTGGAGCCTCGGACAATAATCCCTCAATGGGTCCGGAGCCGCTGAGCAGGTACCAGCTTCTGAGGGTGTATTCAAATCTAAACATCTTTACATTAAAACGACTTCAGCTTCAAAGGCAAAGACTAAAGCACCTTCTAAAGCAAGGAAACAAACTCAAGAGCCACGTGGACAGGCCTCTATGCCCAAGAAACAGATGCTCAAAATGGCCGAAGACTTGATTACCTTGATCAGGGGTTCCCATCCCCCTCCTGATAAGAGGCCTAGGCAAGACACTGACTATGAATCTTCAGATCAGGTTTCTATTTCTTCTGATTCCTCTTCTGATCAGGAATATTCTCTTCCTCTCTATGAGGATTCTGATGTTGAAGAATCTGTACCTTCAGCTTCTCCTCCTAAGGACTATTCCTTTGGGGAAACTTTGCATACCATGAGGGAGCATTTCCACTGGGAGAGCCAAGATTTTTCAGAATCTAAAAAGAGGCTCAGGGATTTTCTTTTACTACCTCGGCACAGGCCTCTAGCCATTCCACCTGTGTTGGACATTGTAGATGTGTTTTCGGAGTCTAGTCTGACCCTTGACTCCTTACCCCCAGCTTCTGTTAAGCCTGACAGATATTAAAGGGTTCCTGACTCTCACAAATTTCTTTTTAAAAACCCTGCTGCTGACCCAGAAACTATTTCACATTGTCTAAAGGGAGTTGAGGCTTCCACTGCAAAAAACCCAACCCCCTCTGACAGAGATTCAATGGCACTGGCTAGATGGGGAAAAAAGCTTTACACATCTGCAACTTTGGCTATAAGGGCCTTAAACTGTCAATTTCATATGCTTAAGTATTAGCAACATGTCATGGGATTGCTTAAACAGAAAATGTTAAATTCTGAATGTGCAGATTTCTCCTGTCTACCTGATGAATCTGGGCATCTTGGGGCAATGCAGCAGTTGCCTCATTTACACAGACAACCCTCTCCTCCTACTACCCAACACTACAACCTGTGAGAGATGCACTTATATAGCCAAATTGGAAGCAAAGCTCTGTTCACCCAAGACTGGACTAGACAGTCAAGAGGAGAAGGTAAACACTTGCACCACACCACACTCATCACATAGTCCCTCAAAACGTACACCACCAAAACACACACATGGAAACACAAAACACACACCTTCATTCACAGAGGCTCTCAATAAAAACCTGCCCAAGCATCAGGGACATCCAAAGCATAAACGCAAGCAAACTCCACCCCCCAACACAACGCAAATGACACATAGCCCACAAACTCAGTGTGCCACTCAACCACAGCCCATAACGCATAACAATGTACCCAACACTCTAGTCATAGGTGACTCTATAGTCAGGCACACTGATGTTCCACTCACTAGACTAAACAAGGAGAAAGTTACTGTCAGCTGCCTGTCAGGTGCCAGGATCCGCCACATAACGCATGCACTCAGGTCACTCCACAATAAGTACAAATATGACACTGTCATTGTCCATGTTGGTGTGAATGACCTGAGACGTACCTCCCTGGACTACATGAAAAGAGACATGGAGGAGCTCTCCGATCTCATATCCCAGGCAGGTATGACACTAACCCTGAGTAGCATCCTGCCATCACCCAGAATGATACCACAGTACAAGGACAAAATGATTGACTTCAACAATTGGCTAAGCTTCTGGTGTCATTCTAAGGGGATCCAGTATTTGTCTGCCTGGGACGACATGATCGACAGTCCACGATGCTTTGCCAGAGATGGCCTGCACCAGTCGCCCTTAGGATTCCGGATACTGGCTAAGGCTCTTGCCACCCCTATAGTGCCTTTTTTAGGCAAGGTTCAAATGACAAATTCACCACCGTAACAGGTACAAGCAAGCAAAATCTGAGGGTAATGCTATTCAATGCTAGAAGTCTAAACCTCAAAATGCACTCACTCGAGGCACTCCTTAAAATGGAGAACATTGACATCTGTGCAGTGACAGAGACCTGGTTCAAAGCTCCAGAGAGCACCCTTGCATTACCAGGCATCAATTCATACCACACCTTTCGGCCACCTAACCCAGAAAGAAGCACTAAAGGCGGAGGCGTGTCCATATTCATTAAGGATATCCACACCTCCAGGCTAGTTGCACAGCATAATGCATCCGAGATTATCCAAGTGCAACTAACTCTGGGCAAGACCGCAATCCAAATTGTAGCTTGCTACAGACCCCCCACCATGCCTCAGGATTCACACTCCTCATTTCTTGATACACTGGAAAGTATTAGGGTACAACCCAACACCCTAATAATGGGCGATTTCAACTACCCCACCATTAACTGGGAAAACTACTCATGTACCAACTCTCTTGCTCAACGTTTTCTAGAATTCATAAATTCCAACGCCTTGGATCAACTTATTCACACCCCCACCAGGGGCAGCAATATCCTAGACCTGGTCATTACCAACATGGGAAGCCGGTGTTCCACACCAGAGGTCAATTCCTCGTTGGTCAGATCTGACCACAAGCGAATCAGCCTAGACATCCACATCCTACCCCCACCCCCAATTAGGGAAACCATCGTAAAAAAACTTCTGCAACGCCAACCTCACACTTCAAACTTCATGACACCCATGCAGACAGACAATAGAGGTAGGACTGCCGAATCCTACACAAATGCACTTTATAAGCACTTACACGAGTGCATGGATCATGCTATCCCTAATAGAACCAAGATGTTATTCTCCAAAAAAAGGAAGCCAATCTGGTGGTCCTCTGCCATAAACAAACTCTCCAACAGAAAAAAGAAACTGTTGCAAAAAAGAGTAAAATCCCATGACTGGAAGAACTCCCTGGTCAGCCTCAGTAAGAAGCTGAGATCCCTCATAAAATCCTCCAAAGCTAGTTACGAAAACAAAATTGCCACTGACTCTAAAGACAACCACAAAGCATTCTTATAGCTATGTCAAGAATCTAAATGGGAACACTCAGATCTGCTCTGAGTTACAGCACAATGGCACTAAATATACAGATCCAACTGATGTTGCCAACATCCTAGCAGATAGGTTCAGTGCTAACTTTACCCCCCCCCTCACCCCCTAGAGGGCCCATCTCTATAGCAGAAGAATGCAAAGTTCCTATAATCACAGCTGCACAGGTAAAAAACACACTCTTCAAAGCCAAGAACACAGCATCAATGGGACCTGACAATATCCCAGGCTGCGTTCTACATGAACTATAGAATGAACTGGTACCCTACCTAAGTACCATGTTCAATCATAGCCTCACCTCAGGCTTTGTACCACTGAATGGTGCACCGCGATGGTTATCCCACTCCACAAAGGGCGAGCCATGACGGACCCCGGGAACTACCGCCCCATTATCTTGACGAGCCTGGTCTGCAAGGCCATGGAACGTATCATCGTGGAACTCATAAACAAAGACATTGGTAACCTCCAAACTCTGGACCCTACCCAGTTTGGATTTGTAAAAGGCAGATCATGTCTCCTAAACCTGATTGACTTCTTTGAAGCAGTCACCAAAGCCATAGATGAGGGTAAAATGGTTCACACAGCTTATCTAGATCTCACCAAGGCTTTCGACACCGTCCCCCACTCTGGAATTATAGATAAGTTCACTAAACTAGGTATAAATCCCTATGTCACAAGATGGGTTGCCAACTAGCTCACAGACAGAACCCACACTGTGAAAGTAGCGGATTCCAAATCTGACATCAGACCAGTGACAAGTGGAGTACCACGGGGTTCAGTCCTGGGTCCTCCCTGTTTGGTATATACTTCTCTGAAGTGCAGGCCAACAGAGAAGGTCTTTGGCTAACAAAGTTTGCAGATGACTGCAAACTAGGAGCCATAATCGAAACTCCTAACGATGTGGACAAAAACTACAAAAGGGCCTCACTGAGACAGATACCTGGTGTCAAAGCCATGGCCTGAAGCTCAGTGCCAAAAAGTGTATTGTCATCCCCTTTGGTAAAAACTCTGTATCCATGAACTACTACATAGCTGGCAATCTACTTAATGACGAAAATGTGATGAGACCTTGGTACACAGGTGGACAGTAGTCTCTCCTTGGATAATCACATCGCCACAGTGGTCAGGAAATCCTTCTATGTGACTCATCTCATCACAAAAGGATTCTCATCCAGAAAAAAAGAGGTCATTGTTCCCCCTCTACTCATCACTCATTAGACCCATTATAGAGTACAACGCCCCTTTTGGTATGTACCTCACAAGACATCTACAACAACTGGAAAGACCACAGAAATACCTCACAAAGAGGATTACTGGCCTCAAACAGATGCCCTATGCAGACCGCCTCAAAAAACTACAGCTTTACTCCATCGCATATCGCCTACGCAGGGGCGAACTCTGCCTAACATACAAAGCTATGTCAAACCCAGAGCTGTTGGATATGCTGCACTTAAAGAAATCCCAATCCCTCCGAGCTACAAGCTCTAGGGACCTAAACCTTGTCACCACAATAAACAGAACATGCTGGAGGGATAGATTCCTGTCCCAGAGACTTCCCATACTCTGGAACAGACTACCTGTCTATGTCAAACAGAGCTCCTCATTAGCACTCTTCAAGAAAAATCTTGATGATTGGATGGAAAATTCACCCCGGGGATCACTTCTGTGGCTCTGCTCGACAGGGGCACAGGAAATTAATTTTCTTGGGTGGCGAAAGCCAGGGTACATTTTTTGGCTAGGCTTGTATGGGCCCTAGGGCCGATAGCCTAGTACCTACCTATGAACAAGGAAATGCAGGATTTATTGTATGCAGCAGAACAAGTTGGAAAACATACTTTGCAATGTGGTTTTGATTCTTTGGAGGCCTCCTGCAGGGCCGCAGTTACGGGTTCTGTAATTAGGAGGCATGCTTGGTTAAAGGAACAAAATCTGCCTGATCATGTTAAAGTTAAATTACTAGATGCACCGTTACAGCATGATACTTTGTTTGGTGTTAAGGCAGAAGAGTTGTTAAAGAAAATGGAGGACAAAGCTAAATGTATGCAAACTGTCAAGATTTTTTACAAGTACAGCCACCTAGATTTAGTAGGCACTGGCCTACAAAAAATTGGTCCTTTCCTGTGTCAGACAGACCTCAAAGGGGTAGATCCAGACGCCCTAGGGGCAGATCCCAGGTGCAAGGTTCTTATAGGCCCAAGCAATGGGGTGCTTCTACCACCAAAGCTGGAGAAGATAGATCACAAACATACAGAAGAGAGTCCCAATGACTTCCCCCTGCCTGCAACAAGCACTTATCTTCTGGCAGCACCCTTAGGGGGAAAATTAGCACTTTTTGCTCAAAATTGGCACATCATAACCCAGGACAAGTGGGTTCTAAACATAGTGTCACAAGGCTACAACTTCCATTTCCATACTCTGCCAAAGGCAAACGGCTGGCCAGATCTGCCAAAACATCAATGGGCAGAGGCACAAAAACAAGTCTCATCCCTCATGGACAAGGGGGCCATTCAGCAATTACCAGAGCAAGAGCAGGGACAAGGATTTTACTCGACTGTTCTTGGTACCCAGAAAGGACAAGGCCCGGAAGCCGATACTGGTCCTGTCTATTTCGAACACTTTCCTGGATATTCCAAAATTCAAAATGTTGACTTTGCAGCAGCCTCTGCCCATGCTGAGCAAGAATGCCTGGCTTGTGACTTTAGACCTAAAAGAGGCATACCTGCATGTTCCAATCAGTCATGCAGAAGATGCCCAAGATTCAAGGCTGGTTCAATGCATTACCAATTCTCTGCACTGCCCTTTGGCTTATCTACTGCGCCCAGGGTCTTTACAAAGTGCCTGGCACCAGTAATTGCATTCTTCAGACAGAGGAATACAAATATATCCTTACTTGGACGACTGTCTCATTCAAGCAGAGAACAAGGACATTCTTCTTCAACATCTGGCGTTTGTGAAAAGACTTCTAACATGCCTAGGGTACACAGTCAATAAAAAGGAATCAAAACTAGTACCCTCACAAGAGATAACATTCCTGTGTGCAAGCTTGAATACAACTGCCCAGATGGCTTATCTCATGCCAAAGGCAACTGATTACCTATTTCAAAATGTTGACAACAAAGGCCCAGTTATCTGCAAGAAAAATTCTGCTGGCTTTGGGCTTCATGGCATCCTGCATCCTACTAATTCCTTATGCAAGACTGCATATGAGGAATCTTCAATGGTGCCTAAAAAGTGTTTGGACTCAACATTGCCACAGCCTGGAAACAGTCATTACTCTCATTCTGTGCTTGCAACAGGAGTTTCAATGGTGGGCAAAGGCTTGTCTCCAGAACAAGGGGCAGCCATTCACATTACCTCCAACCAGGCAGACACTAACAACGGATGCATCAGACTATGCCTGGGGAAGCCCACATGGCAGGAAGATGCATTCGGGGCACATGGTCCTCAAACCAAATGCAGGTACATATCAATCAAAAAGAGATGTTAGCTGTTCAAAATGCCCTGACAGCCTTCAAGGACCTACTTCATCCGGGACAACTACTGATTAAGACCGACAACACCATGGTCATGTATATAAACAAGCAGGAGGGCACATATTCTTACCCCCTTTGCAGACTAGCCATGACCTTGTGGGACACAGCTTTGACTTACCAAGTACATCTGCAGGCACAATTCCTTCCAGGAAAGGAAAATACTCTGGCAGACTAACTAAGCAGAAACCTCATGGATCCCCACGAGTGGAAGGTGGATCCACAAGTCTTCAGCATGATAACAAGGAAATGGGGATGCCCGGACATAGATCTGCCTTCCCCTCTCAATTACCAACTAAACAGATTCTGCACAAGGACTTATCACAGACTAGCATGGAAAGTGGACGCCCTATCTTTCAACTGGAAAAACCTATCAGTATATGCCTTTCCTCCACTGCCTCTCTTCCCCAAGGTGCTCTTAAAGGTCAGACAGGAGAAGCCAAAGATGATACTGATTGCCCCAGACTGGCCAAGCCAGTACTGGTATCCAATACTAAGGAGCTTATCTCTATACACAGCTTGGACCTTACCTCAAATACCTCGACTACTGTCCCAGCAAAAAATCAGATCATGCACAGCCAACTCAGGACATTAAACTTGGCAGCATGGCGGATAATGTAGTCATACAAAAAATACCTCTCAGTAAAGCTATGATGGATGTCATTCTGGAAGCCAGAAGGCCTAGTACTAGAAAGTCTTATGCGGGAAAATGGAAGAGATTCTGTGCCTGGAACTAGGCAGAAGGAACTGATACAGCGGTACCAAATATTCCTCAGATTTTGCAATACTTAACTGAGATGCTGGACAAAGGCCCATCTTTTTCATGAATTAAAATTCATGCCTCTGCCATTTTGGCTCATTACAATACAGAGACACCACTTTTTTCTCACCCTTCATTAAGGCAGTACCTCAGAGGAGCCAAACAATTTAAGGCCCCCAAGGAGACTACCAGTACCTGCATGGGACCTCAACTATGTCTTGGAAAAAGCTCAGCCTGCCTCCTTTTGAGCCAGCTGCTACTGCTGATATGAAGTTTTTATCTTGGAAAACCGCTCTGCTCTTAGCAATTACTTCTGCAAGATGAGTTTCAGAGCTACAGGCGCTCATGGCTGTGAAACCTTTCATCATTTTTCATCCAGACAGGGTCTCCCTGAGGATGGCTCTTAACCAAGCCACCCATCTGCCAACCTTTTACCCAAATCCACAGAACAGGGGGGGGGAGAATTCTGCATTCTTTGGACGTACACAGACAGCTTAGATTCTACTTGGATAGAACCAAAACTTTCAGGAAGACAGAGCAATTATTAGTGGCATATGCTGCAGGATCACAAGGAAAGCCCATGTCAAAGCAGTCTATTTCTAAGTGGTTAGGCCACTGCATTCGTTTCTGCTACTTACACCATGTCAAGCGAGTGCCTATGGGCATTAGGCCTCATTCCACCAGAGCTGCAGCCAACTCAGCAGCCTTTCTCAGGGGAGTACCAACCAGAGACATTTTAGAGGTGGCTACTTGGAGTTCAGTACACACCTTTACAAAGCATTATCATCTGCCACTCTACTCTAAATCCAGGGCAAGCTTTGCCACTGCAGTTGTGCAGGGACTCATAGCCGCTCCAACTGCTGTCTAATTCCAGCCTCCCAACCATAGCTTTGGGACTCTACCCAAATGTAATGATTGCAACAGTGAAACACAAAGAACATAGTACAGTTGTGTACACTTACCATAAATTTAGATGTTCGAGTGTATTCACTGTTGCAGTCCAGGTTACCCACCCGCCTTTCCCCTTTTTTCTTTTGGATGTTATCTTTCCTTCTCTGATTTATACTACCTATGTGGTGTATTTGCTTGTAGATGAAGGTAAAATTTATATGGGTGTATTTCTGAATATATAAAGTTTGGCTACCCATTTGGGGGGCACCTGACATCTGAAAAACTGAAGAAAATGGCATCTGCTGCTTCTTTTATACCCCTGGCGACAGCAGCCTACACAGGTCCCAAGACTTTGGAATTTAGGCCGGCTGAGGGCAACCTGCCAGCAGAATTACCCAAATGTAATAACTGCAACAGTGAATACACTCTAACATCTACATTTATGGTAAGTGTAGACAACTGTACTTTCCTTGTTTGAGCTCCAGCTTTCTTTTTACTTTTTGCCTTTGCTAAATTCCTCAACTGGTTGCCACTTTATTTATAGGGTGCAGCAAACTCGATCTGAAGTATATTAGGTTGGTGTGGCATTATGGGTAAAGGGAGGCGCTCAACAGTGTTGGATCTGAAGATCTGGTAGAAGTGGCCAAATTGGATCTGAGTATCGGATCTGAATCCATCAGTTGAAGAAGAATGAAAATGGACTACATAGATGGAATGTTATGGGGAGTATATAACTTTAATTTCACCTCTGTCCCCTCTGCCCCTCAACCAGTTTCTCAAAACAGCAAGCAAACATGTCTTTTTCCCTACTTTTTAGGAAACAAATAACCAATGCCTGGGTACTAGAAATCCATTTGGGCTACAGATGTTAGTAGGAGTCTGTTTCCCCAAAATAAGGGATCTCCCTCCATCCAAAATACCATGCTCTTTTTTCCTCATATTCTGCCAGAAATGCTCACACTAGATGTTGCAAAGCTTAGCCTCCCTTCCCAGTGGAGAAAGGGATTTTACTCCAGAATTTTCCTAGTACCAGAGAAGGAAGGCACTTGGAGACCAGTATTGGATCTTTGTTTTCAGTTCCTTTCTGAACATTCCAGAGATCAAAATTTTAACCCTGCAAGTCTCTCTTTCATTTTCTTCCATTCCAGTCTTTTTTAATGACCCTTGGTCTCAAGGATGCTTGTACTCCAGTTTGTAAAGACTTCAGACATAATTTTAAATTTTTTGTCTGGATTAATTTTCAATTTACATTCTCATCCTTTGGACTTTCTGTAGCTCCAGCTGTATTTATAAAACGCTTAGCTCCTGTAGTTTCTGTAAACTTCAGGGAATTTACATGTATCAGTACCTGAATGGTTGCCTCATCTTAGCAGATTTAGTTCAAGATAACCAGACATTCATTTTCTTCACCAGAAACCTCTTTCATAAACTAGGCTTCAATGTAAACCATGAGAAGTGCTGTCTAATTTCTTCTTACAGGTCAACATTTCTGAGATGTCTTTTGGAAGTCTCTCATGATGACTTCCATCCCTCCAGAAGAGGTTTCATTTTTGCCATCTACAGTTTTTAGATCCAGATTTCACCAGTTCACGACCACAGCAAGAAGATTCCTCTAAATTGCAGACTGTATGGCTTTAACTGATTCTAATGATTCTTTCAGCTAAACTTCATATGAAGATGATCTGATGTTGTTTTTTTCATTCTTCCTCACTGATGTGTCTCTGATCAGATCTGACTAGGCTGCTTTTCCAAGACTTTGGATCCTAATCTTGAGTTCCTCACTCTTCCCATAATGCACTGCTGCAACCCTAACTCCTCAGATCTCATTTGCCTCCATCCTGGTCAGATGTAGGATTCTGGCTTTCGAGCTGTAAGACGTTTTATTTGTAAATTTTAGTCCAAATCTGTTTAGTTTCTTTAATCCATTATGTTCTGATACTTCTTCCCTCCATCAGTGGCCATTCGCGGCTGGAAATATTTCCCATTCTGGTTGCTCTTGTGCACTATTTGCTGACATTGAATTTCCTTTTATCCTCAGAGATTTCCTGCTGTTGCTAACCTCTTGTACTTCTTTCCTCTGGGTGGTTTGACATGGCTGTGGGTTTTCACAGGGTGTCTGGATATTTGTCCTATATGACTGTACATGTAGTTGCAGTGGTTGGTCTCTCTTCTCAGTGGACCTTTGGTCTTGTCTCTGATTTCTTGACATTTGGAGGCTCATGCTGTGCTGGCCTGTTGTTCTGTCAGCTTTTTTGCTCTGAAGGTTTTCCCCAGCTGTGGGAGACTGCAAGGTGTGTCATGGACCTGCCTTCTCACTATCTGGTTTGCTGTGATTATCCAGATGTTTACTTTGTGTTTTCTTTTGGTCTGTTCCTCATGAGTCTTGTGTTTTCTGGTTTTATAGCAGTTGATCCTGAACTCATTAAATAATGTCAAGCAACTTTGTGCTGAGAGGTCGAGAGCTATACTTTTGGATTACTACTGATCCACTGAGGTCAACTCATGTTGTGGCTGTCAACTGAAAATATGTATATACTTCTCGAATTGAAGTGCTAGAGGGCAATATCTGGAGACCTGTGTACTGTTTAAAGGAAGGACATTAAACTTAATTGCAGACCATGATTAAAATAACATTACAGGGATCTTGGATCCAGTCCCACGAATCCAAAGTTCACAGGACCTCCTCCAGATTCAAACATATCCTATTCCTATGTTGCAGTATTCTTTATGTAAGGGATTCCCTGCCTTAAATGATCCCAGCATCTGGCCAGTATGCAAAAGCATTTTACCATGGCTATGAACAGTGCATGTCGCATGCAAGCCCAAAGCTGGCATCAGACGTAAAAGTGACATCTGCATATACCATCCTCAGAACTTCTCCGCTGCCAGTCTGAATGCCATCTTTGACCAGTGGTCTGCTTGTCCAAGTTGTTGGTTGCTGTACAAGCCAGTTCAGATAAGTGCACCATTGTTTTTTTTTTTCTTTTGCCTTTCCTACTGCTTTTCTGTCTGAGGTTCCATGTCATCTAGGAAAGGCAAGTGCCATTGTGGGAGACAACTCCACATATAGATAACCACTTTCAGTGTGTCTTTTTTTTGTTTAGGCCCTATGACCACAAGTCTTGCTGTATACGTCGGGTGTTTGTTCCCAAAACCTTGCATAGCTGCCTTCACTCTCAATATTTTTCCTTGAGAATCAAAGACTTGAGAGGTTAGTGTACAACATTATGGAGGATATGTCAGGCCCTTTTGCTAAGCCTGTGAATAAGCCCAAGAAACCCAGGTCTGAAGCTTTGCCTGCACCCCCCAATCCAGATGTCCCTCTTGAGGCCTGTGATGCCTGTACCTGGCCCAGCAATCAAGGAGCCTCAGTCCTTACCACTAACACCAGAGAGGGCATCTCATATATGAAGGAAAGGATACAAATACACACAGTAAAGTGCAATTTCCCTTAGCCCACAGAAATCACAGTCAGTCCGGAGCTGGTCACTCCCTTGCTCTCCAGGTCCCCAATAAGACTCCCCACTGGCACAGCTATCGGGTCCAGATCTCAGCCAGCTAGGCAGCTAAACTCTCCAGCACTGTCTCTGTCTAGTCAGAGTTTCATGTCCCTGCCCAGGTAGCGGAGACACACACACACAACACACACGCACACACAGACACACACACACGCTTTGAGATAAGAGTTTATACAACCACACAGACACTCCTGGGAAAGGCTGGCACAGGTTCTCCAGCTGTGCCCCGGTTACCCAGACTGTACTGTAGTACCGCCTGCCACTACCCAGCTAATATTTATCAGCTACTCAAAGGCCCTTAAAAGGGTGTGCAATTATTACTGTGCAATATTATTATCCAATTGGTAGTGTAACTAAACAGTTAAGGCTTATTAGAGTGACTTGGTAGAGTAATCACTATAAATATGCAATTTACTCTAGAGCTTAAATTATCTCTACACAAAACAGCCGCAGTTGAAAGGTTTTAAAATATTTAATAATAAATAATAAGAACACAAGATCATACTTTCTACTACACAGTGCTAGTCAAGAGTTCAGAGATCACAGAGAAATACTTAAAATAATTTAGTAGTTGTGTCTTTCAGCTTTTCCCGGTTAGGGGTCACCATAGCACAACTCCGGTCCGCTAATGATTAGCAATAGATTTTTACGTGCCGCGTTGCCGGCCCTAACGCACAACCTTCAACGAAGGTACGCCCATTCATACATGTCTCCACACAGAAGATGCTCTGAGAATCGAACAGGACATTGTCTTACTGTGAGGTGACAACACTACCGCAGCACCACCACAGCAGTTACAGTTCTGATATCACAGAAAAACACTTAGTGTAATCTTTCTAGTTCCTAGCTATTTCTAAAAGAAAACCTAAATCTAAGATAAACTTACATAAGAAAACAGGCAGAGTGCTGATGAATTGGATGGTCAAGACAAAAATGCTTAATAATCTCTGGTTCTGTTTAAATTGAAATTGCAGTTCTGATTCACATTACATCATTCTTCGCACTTTCCTGGGGTTCACAGGCTACACATTACATCATTCTTCATACTTCCCTGTATTCCCAGGTTAACAGAAACCATATTTACATTCTTAACATCTTTTGTTGTCTTGCAGCTGGTCAGGAAGGAGAGCAATAAAAATACATTGGCATGTTTAAATGTAGCAATTTAACTCTTGGTTAAAGCAATATCAAGAATTCCTTCATCTAGACTCTTCGGCACCATTCTCTGCATCAGTGGGTCACAGCATGCTTTACTTTGGTCAGTGGAAGGCACTGTTTCTAACAGCAGTTTTTTTCCATTTAAGATAACAAGCCTGTGTCTTGCATTGATATTTACAAATGATAGAATTAGCTATACAATTCTTTCTGGCTAGGCTGGCAGCTTACCTTTCTTACCACCTTGTAGGGTCCCTCCCAAGCTGCTTGCAGCTTGTTGTGTCTAACAGGAATGAGAACCATTACCTGCTGCCCCACAGCATACTGTCTAACGTGAGCATTCCTGTCATACCACACCTTTTTCTGTTGTTGGGCTTCTGCCAGGTTCTTAGCCCATGAGTTCCCCGAGCCTTGTCCTGAGGTTTAGGACGTATGCCACAACAGACTCCTTGTGAGACTCGCACTCACCTTCCCACTCATCTCAAATTAAGTCTAGCGGTCCCCTCACCCTATGCCCATACAGCAACTCAAAGCCCATACAGCAACTCAAAGGGTGCAAAACCTGTGTTTTCCTGGGGAATGTCTCCATAAGCAAACAAGAGATGGGGCAAATATTTGTCGCACTCCCTCTTAAACTGATCTGCAAATGGCCGTAGCATGGACTTGATTGTTGAGTTTAACCTCTCAACAAGACCATTAGTCTGGGAATGGTAGGGGGTGGTCTTCATGTGCTTCACCCCACAGGACTTCCACAGACAAGCCAGCAGGTCTGACATGAAATTGGCACCTCGGTCAGTCAGTATTTCTTTTGGGAAACCTACCCTGCTGAAAATCTCTAAAAAAAGCATTTGCCACTTTCTCTGCCTCAATGGAGGACAAAGCCACTGCCTCAGGGTTTCGTGTAGCATAGTCTACTACCAGTAGGATATACTTTTTCCCCTCTGGAACTTGGGGTCACAGGCAAAGGCACCAAAGTAGCTCTCGCCTTGTCTCCTGCCTTGCCTACCTTTTGGCACTGCTCACAGGTCCTGCAGTACCCTGTTACATCTCTGTAAATTCCAGGCCAGTAGAAGTTCTGCATAATACACCTCTTTGTATGTTTTATGCCCATGTGACATGCAAAGGGAATATCATGGGCTTTGGCTAGAAGCGTCAGATGGTAGGCTCTAGACACTACCAACTGCTGTACTCTCTCACGTCCACTCTCTGTATATTCACCCTTTGTCCTAGTATACAGATTCCCCCTTTCCTTGAGAATCAGGTGCCTCCTTAGCTACCTGCCTCAGGCCTTGCAATGTAGGATTTGAGAGATGAGCCTGTCTCAACTCTCTCCTTGTAACCCTTCCCAGCTCTCCTTCCACAGGAAGTCTGGCATTCTCTGACAGTGATGTCTCACTGTCAGCCTAGGTAGTACTACTCACTTCTACCTTTGCAGTTACTCTGTCCAAGGGACCATCAGTACCCACAAGCTGCTGTGGCTCACATTCAGTCTCACTGCTACAGAGTAGCTCCCACCCTGACGTAACCACTTCAACAGTCCTGGCTTCAAGTATGCAGTCTTTCTGGGTCTCCCCCGGCTACCAGACCCCCATGCTTGCCTCCTACCCTGACTGCATGTAACTGCATAAGCACATGGTACTGCCTCATCCAAATCCTTCCCTATCAGGACATCTACAGGATTGTAGTTCAGTACCCTTGTTGACTCAAGACAACCTACTATTGGCATTTTGTCTTTCCCACTTACTGGCTCCCTCACCTTTTGTTCCCCACCTTGCCTCCAGGACACCTGTATGCCACATGGCCCCACTGGTTGCATTCAAAACATTTAACCCTAGCTCCTGGATGTGTACCTGGACTAGTGGCATCCCCTGCTACTGGCAGATTCTGATGGGGCAATCTGTGCTGCCCACCATGGGTTCCTTTAGACCCATGAGCAGTACTGGGGGGTCCTTTTCTGGTGCAGGGCTGCCTTGCTTGCCAGGTATAGGTCTCCCTTCTTCCCCAACTCATCTGAAGTAGCACATTGTCTATCAGCTAACCAGATCCTCATGTCCTCAGGCAAAGTACTAAGGGCTTGTTCCCTCATCAAACGGTCTGCCAGCCCTTCAAAAGTTGGTGACCTGACATCCACTCACCCACCTATGGAAATAAATGCTCAGTTCAGCAAAATATTCACACACCCTTTCATCTGCCTTACGTCTGTACTCACAAAACTTTTTCCTATACGTTTCAGGTGTTGGCTTAAACAATTCTAACAAATGCTTTTTCACAACAGTATCATCAAAACATGCAACATCAGACATTTTTGACAAAACAGTTACAGCTTTACCATGGTGTAAGGGGGTCAGGAACCATACCCCAGAGCCTTTGGTCAACATCATACTGTTTGCATACCCTCTCAAACATATGAATGAAACTATCAAAATTATCCCTTTCTTTAAACTGTGGAAGAAATTTACTGACCTGTTGTGCTTCTGGGGTCCAGTTACTCCCTTCCCTATTACCTGCATGACTCTGGCGAAGAGTCAGCATCTCCTTCTCATGCTGCCTCTGCCTCTCCTTTTCCTCAGCTTCCAGGCGTAGCTGTTTTTCATTCTCCTCAGCCTGCAAACGTTGTAGTTTCTCATTGTCCTCACTCTGTTGATGCCTCAGTCTCTCAGTTGCTTCTATTTCCACATACCTGGCCTCCAACTCAAGTCTTTTTAGCTCCAAATGGATTTTTAAGCCCTCTGCAGAAAGGTTGAGCTGTTCATTCTCCGAGTGTATTATATCTCCACTGCCAGTCTGATTGTTCTCCTGGTTGCTGTTTTCTGATGCAGCTGTAACCAAGGCTGCAGTCAGGTCTGCCTTAGGTTTCCATGCACCAGTCCCCTAGCCTGGCACATCTCCACCAGCTGGCTCCTTGTCAGCTTTCCATACTTCTCTGCTGACATGCTCTCTGCTCACCCTGACTAAGCTAACATAAGAAATAAAACAATTGTGATCTGAACTCTTGAGTATTCACTGCGTGGCTGTTTTAGAGTACAAAACACCTTCAAAACTCACTGTACACAAGCTACAGAATTCACTCTACCCACACCACTACAAGCCAATTAGTATTTGACACCAATTAATATGTGATGTGGATATCCCACCACTGCCAAACAATTAATATGTGACGCCCATTCCCCCTGGCCCAGCAATCAAGGAGCTTCAATCCTCACCACTAACACCAGAAAGGACGTCTCGTATATGAAGGAAAGGATACAAATACACACAGTAAAGTGACATTTCCCTTAAGAGCACACAGAGATCACAGTCAGTCCGGGGCTGGTCACTCCCTTCCTCTCCAGGTCCCCAATAAGACTCCCCACTGGCACAGTTATAGGGACCAGATCTCAGCCAGCTGAGCAGCTAAAACCTCCAGCACCTTCTCTGTCCAACCAGTGCGTTGTGTCTGCCCAAGTAGCTGACACACACACTTTGAGATAAGAGTTTATACAACCAAACAGATACTCTTGGGAAAGGCTGGCACAGGTTCTCCAGCTGTGCCCCTATTACCCAGACTATGTGGTAGTACCGCCTGCCACCACCCAGCTAATATTTATCAGCTACTCAAAGGCCCTTAAAAGGGTGTCCAATTATTACTGTGCGATATTATTATCCAATTGGTAGTATAAACAGTAAAGGCTTATTAGAGTGACTTGGTACAGTAATCACTATAAATATGCAATGTACTCTAGAGCTTAAGTTATCTCTACACAAAACCACAGTTGAAAGTTTTAAAATATTTAATAAATAATAAAAACACAAGACAATGCTTTCTACTACACAGCGCTAGTCAAGAGTTCAGAGATCACAGAGAAATAAAATAATTCAGTAGTTCTGTTCTGACATCATAGAAAAACACTATCTTTCTAGTTCCTAGCTATTTCTAGAAGAAAACACAAGTCAAGATAAACTAACATAAGAAAACAGGCAGAGTGCTGATGAGTTGGATGGTCAAGACAAAAATTCTTAATAATCTCTGGTTCTCTGTGTTTAAATTGAAATTGCAGTTCTGATTCACATTACATCATTCTTCACACTTTCCTGGGATTTGCAGGCTACACATTACATCATTCTTCACACTTCCCAGGCTAACAGAAACTGCATTTACATTCATAACATCTCCTTTTGTTATCTTGCAGCTGGTCAGGAAGCAGAGCAATAAAAATACATTTGCATGTTTAAATGTAGCAATTTAACTCTTGGTTAAAACAATAGCAAGAATTCCTTCATCTAAACTCTTCGGCACCACTGTCTACATCAAAGGGTCACAACATGCTTTACTTTGGTCAGTAGAGAGCACGGTTTCATTTTTTTCAGTTCTACATCTAGCAGCAGTTTTTTTCCATGTAAGTTTACAAATGATAGGATTATCTATAAAATTCTCTCTGGCTAGGCTGGCAGACTTCAAAAGGCAATTGAAGGCCTGGAGGCCTGTTTGGGTTTTGCCTCTGATTCCACAGTGGGTAATGGAGTGAAAGCCATCAGGAAGTCAGCCACTGGCATGTTCTCTGAGGTTTTACAGACATCCATTTCAGATGAGCAAGGGAAACCTAGGCTCATTATTTCGGAAGTCCCTCAAGGTATTCCTCTGATCTTGGTTTGGGAGGATGTACCGATGACTGTTCTAGAATGCATACCTATGCTGGATCCTTCCACCTTCCACAAGTCTGCTGTGTCCCTTAAAAAGAAACAGAAAACTAAATATATTTCTGCCCCTCACGAACCTCTGCCTGACTAGCAGGCCTTCAAACAAGGATTATTTAATTCCTTTAAGGCTTTGAAGCCTCCCACTGGTGTTTCCCTTTCTAGTCCTCCTACTTCTTCCCCTCAGAAAAGGTTTAGGGAGCAAGTATTATCTGAGGATGAGGATTCTTCAGAGGATGAATCTTTGACATACTCTGCCAAATTTCTTCCTCCTTGGAGTATGCCTCTCCTGAGGAGGAGTCTAATGGAACTGAGTTTTCTGGTGAAGATATCACCTTTGGGGAGACTCTTGCTCATATGAGGGAGTTTTTATTTCAAGTGGAGAACAAGCAAGCCTCTGACAAGGGAACCAACTGGAGTAAATCAATAATAAAAATAAAAACAAAAGTGGTTCCACACGGCAGGAAATTATTCCAGAAGAAATTTATTGCAACAAGTAAGCACTTTCATGAATAACATTCACCTCGTCAGACTGTTTTTTTTATATTTATAGTTTTTCAAGTGAGACTGCTCACAGGTTCCTGATGTGTGGAGGGGTATTACGATTTACTCCAAATGGAACCACCTTCTCCCTGTGCTGTGCCTCCAGTTCTTCCAGCTTTTCTGGACACTTACATCTGCTTCTAAGGGTCCAGACTCTCAACCTCTTGCCCCCAAATGACCGGATAGGTTCTATAAAGTTCCAGAGGACTGTAAATTCCTTTATAAATGCCTGCTACTGAGCCAGTGGTTATTTCTGTAGCTACTGATGGGCCATCCACACATTGCCTTCTACTTCTCTTCTCCCTTCCGATAAGGAGAGTAAAACCATGGAAAGGCTGGAGAAAAAGTGTACACTTCAGCTAATCTTGCCTGTAGGACTATTCACTGTCAAACCCATATGAATAAGTATGCTTTGGCACTTCTTTCTCAGGCCACTCAGCTTCTCTCTGACCTTCCAGATTCATATGTAAATCTCAGCTTTCCTCTCTTTTGGGGGTATTTTTCGAAGCAGTACGCAACTCCATTAAATGCAGTTATGGTGCTGCTGAAGCTCTGCCAGGAGTGCTGTGTCTGGCTCTGTATTAAGAAGATAGTCTTGGTTAAGGCTTCAACCACTTCCTGAAGACTTTAAAGCTAAAATAATAGATTCACCGTTAGATAATGCCTTGTTTGGTACTGCAGCTGCTACTTTGTTCAAGTCCCTGCAGGAGAAAGGTAAAGGGTTGCAGGATTTATAACATATCTGTGTCTTCAATTTTCAAATTCCAAAGGGACAACCCGGTTAAGACTGCTTTTTTCAGAAAACAACCTCAAACTCCACCTTCTAGAGGTAAAAAGGGTGTCAGTAGATCAGCTCATTCTAAGCCCTCAGCCTTGGGCTCAAAAGCAGCCCTTTCCAGATAAGCCAGGTGGTCTGTGACTGCCTGGCTCCCTCTGGTCACATTCGCCTCTCTCAACATCTTACTCTCTCCCTTCCAGTCTGGGATCACATCAGTCAAGATTCATGGGTTCTATCTGTTATCCACAAAGGACATTTCATGGCTTGAGGATCTCTTCCTCCTTTCATGGGAATTCCTCAACCACCTTGAGAACAGCTTATTTTCTTCCAAGAGGTGCTCCAACATTTGATATCACAAGGAACTCTGCAAGAAGTCGCACTGTCACAAAGGGGAAGAGGGTTCTACTCAAGATGTTCCTGGTTCCCAGGAAAGATGGCCCATGGAGACCCATTGTAGACTATCTCACCTCAAAACCTTCCTAAAGGTCCCAACCTTTGTATGCTTTTGCTTCAAACTCTGTTTTCATTAAATTCTTCCACAGGCCTGTTTGGCCCCTCTGGACATCAAGGAATGCTACCTACATATTTCCCATTCATCTCCTTTACAGAATTTTTTTACATTTTTCAGTTGCTTCCTCACATTTTTAGTTCTTTGCTTTGCCCTTTGGTCTCTCTACCAAGGGTATTTACAAAATATTTAGCTGCTGTGATTGCTTTCTGCAGACTCCAGGGCGTACAGGTCTTCTAGTTAGACGACTTGTTGATACAGGCACCACTCCCAGAGACCTTAATTACAATCTCCTGTTCACTACTACTCATATGCAAAAGTTGGGATTCACGGTCAGGTTCAAATAAAATCCATGCTCACCCCTTCACAAGATCATGTTTTCCTGGGGTGCAAGATTCAGACAGCTCTCATGTTGGTTTCTCTTCCTCCCCAAAAAGGTTTGTCTCTAGTAATTTACTTCCAGGATCTTCTCCCTCTACAGTCTTTGACAGCTAGGGAGTTTCTCAAGCTTCATAGCTTCAACTATTCCCATGCTACCTCTTGCTAAACTCAATATGAGAAAGTTTCAGTGGTACCTGAAATCAGTTGGATGCAGCATGCACACCCACTGGAGTTTGTTGTCCCTCTACTTCCTTGCCTAAAGAGGGAGCTTGTTTGGTGAATTCAGCAGATTTCTCAGAATCCAGGCATGCCTTTACATCCTTCCCTACCAATACAAGAGTTCACAGATGCCTCAGACATGGGTTGGGGGGCAGCCTTTGTATCCATGAAAGTACAAGGCCTGTGGTCTCCTTTCCCAAGGAAGGAGCATATAACCATAAAAGAGTTGAGGGGTCTTCTGGCTTTTCATACTCTTCTATCCAGGACCTCTAAAACTATTTACAGACAACAGCATAGTTCTCTGGTATCTAAACAAACCAGAGGGGATGAAATCATGCCTTCTGTGCAGACTAGCTCTTTTGTCATGTGAATTGGCAACTCAGTACCAAGTCACTCTGCAGGCAGTGTATATCTCTTCCAACCAAAATGTTGTGGCAGATACTCTGAGCAGGTCCATGACTCAATCCCATGAATGGATGTTTCACGAGAATGTGTTTGACATTCTCCACCATTGGAGTACACCTCAGATAGATCTTTTTGCCTTCCCTTTGAACAGACGACTTCCAAAGTTTTGTGCCAGAGTTCCAGGTCCTCTGGTATGGAAGGTGGACAACTCTATCAAGCTCTTGGAAGGGGATGTTTCTCTAAGAATTTCCCCTTCCCTTTTATTCAGAAGGTTCTGCTGAAGATTCAGCAGGACAAACCAAAAATCTTGCTGGTGACATCCTTTTGGCAAAGACATTGGTTCCCTCTTCTTCATTTAGCCAGGGGCAGTCATTACAAGTTACCCCACAGTGTGGATCTCCTCACACAAGACAGGGGATTACTAATTCACCCTCAGCTGTCAACTCTGTACCTCATACTGTGGGTGTTAAACATTTGATTCGTTTTAAACACTTCTTCTCTGGGGATGTCCTTCATATTAGACCTCCCAGAAAACCTGTTCCACCTCCCTAGGACCTTTATTTTGTTTTGGAAAAGCTCACTGTGGCTGCTTTTGAGCCTGCAGCCACAGCTACCCTGCTGTATTGCACTTGGAAGACACTGCTTCTGTTTCCCATTACTTCAGCCAGAAGGGTGTCTGAACTACAAACTTTGATGGCATCTCTACCCATCCTGGTTTTCCATAATGACAGGGTTTCATTGCATACCAATTTATGCCCAAGGTTGTAAATGAGTTGTGCTTTAATCAGTCCATTAATTTGCCCCCCTTCCCTCCACAGTCTTCCAGTGAAAGGATCCTACACACCTTGTATGTGCACAGACAATTCAGATTGTATTTGGATAAAACTAAAGCTGTCAGGAAATCTGATCAGTTTTTTGTGTCTTTTCATCCCAGTGTTCTGGAAGACCCATTTCCAAGCAGGCTATTTCTACTTGGATTTCTAAGGCAATTTATTTTTATGTTTTCCATGGCAAGAGCCTTTCTTCTCCTGTTAAGGCTCACTTTACTAGAGCCGTAGCTTCCTCTGGTGCTTTTTTAAAGGGTTTGGATACTTCCATTTTAGAAACAGCTACTTGGACTTCTGTGCATACATTTACTAAACAATACAAGCTGGATGGCATTTCTAGGTCCAGAGCAGAGTTTGCTAAAGCCATTTTACATGGCTTTGTATAGAGTGCTTTGGCTCCTTCCTCCTTCCTTTTTTACTTATGAGCTGTGGTACTCTTCCTTATGTAAAGAATACTGCAGCATAAGAATAGAAGAACGTAGAATAGTTGTGTAAAATGTTACCATAATCATAGATGTCTTTTCTTCTGTTGCAGTATTCTATCCCTCCCACCTTCCTCTGGTTCATGTTCTTTCTTTGGATGTGTGTTTCCTCCTTTTGTTCCTTAGGCTGTTGTTTCCTGGGGCATTCATTTCTGAGGATGGTATGTGCGGACGTCACTTTTATGACCGACGCTAGCTTTGGACCTATGTGCGATGTCCCACGTACCTAGCAGTGGTAAAAGGCTTTTGTATACTGGCCGGACTTCGGGATCTTTAAAGGCAGGGAATCCGTTATGTAAAGAATACTGCAACATAGAAGAGGAGGACACATACGGTTATGGTAAGATTTTACACAACTGTTCTTTTCCCACGGATCTAACAGGTTTGGTCTTTGCACAATTTTCCACCTTTTCTACCATTTTCATTGGATCCCTAAGTCTTTGTATCCGATTGATTGGAGCTTCCTCCTCAGATCACAAAGAAAAAAAAACTTTTTGGATCCTGCCTTCCCCTTTTGGACCCAATCTGTCTAGGTAATCCTCTCCTCGGATCCTAAGCCTAGGATCTGACAAATAGCATCTGGCACCATACCTATTAATTGTACAGATTTTCACAGAATGTCCATTTTTTTTTGCCCTTTATTTTTGGTCCAGTTCTCATAAAATTCTTTTTCTGGCAAATCATAGAAGGTTATTGTCAGAAAATAATGACAGACATTCGAATATGAGACTTCATCCACTAAAGAAAATTCATGCTAATGCAAAAGCCATTCTATCAATTTTCTAAGTTTATACAAGCAATATTTAAAGTATCCCTATTTTTTGGGCCTTTGGTCCCCCCCCCCCCCATTATCGGTGATCTTTTTCCAGATTTCTTGCTTTGAGAGGTATGGCTGGCATGAAGAGAGCTGAGCAATTCTTGGATCCAGTGCCTTCAGATCTGGAACTGTTGGGCAAGAATAGCTCTCTTCAGATGTGAAGCATCCCTCGGAGCCGATGATCCCTCTATTTGTTGCTTTCGGCTCCTTCATACGTTTCATCTCATAGGTTCAGAGGTTAGTACTAGGCTAAACTGCCCTTTAGGACCTTTTGAAGCATAGCCAGTTACTCCATGTGAGAATCAAACCCTGCACCTTGTGCCTTTAAGGTAAACACCTTAACCATTGTCATCCTCCCACCCCAGCTTTACCCCTGTACAGTTTTTTTGCATATCACTGGGGCACTAAATATGACATACTTTGAGTTTTGTTCTTCATATCCTTTAGAGAATACAGTTTTTACCCAAGTGGTCTTCGAGTTTGTTTTTCCTTTTCTATCACAGGATACAGGTTTGCTTTGAGGATTTAGATCTGAACCTTATTTACAATCCTCCACACAAATTTGTTCCCACCCCCTTTCATTAAGGTGAGACTGGGACACAAGGTTATTAGATTGGTTAGTCCCCAGTGTTCCTGGATCCATCCTGCCCCCACAGGAACCTCCACAGTGGATTCCGTTTTTTCTCCTTAGGGCTAGGGTGCTGGACAAACCTTGCCCTCCTTCCCCTTCCCTAGGAGTTTTTGGCTTGACAGAGGGAGAAAGATCTTCCTCACCCTAGTTGGTCACCCACTTTTTAAAACTTTTTTAGTGGCTAGGACTTTCTTCTTACTGGAGTAAGCATTCTTTCCAGAATTATCTTTTCCCAAGGGTTTTTCCCCTCTGAGTACATTGCCTAGGAGAGCATGTTCCGATTCCTCTATTTGATGTCCACGGAGGAAAGGAGGATTGTCCTAATTTCTTTTTTCACTAGTGTCTTTGGAGAGAAGTCCTCTCCTTGTTTGTTCCATCCACCAAAGGCACGCTTACCTGCAGCGAGCAGGAAGGAAAGTATGGTTCTGGAAATCCCAGAGGTCTTTTCAAGCTCAACATGGGGACACGTCATAGTCAGAGGAGGAAGTTTCTATAGTAGACACCACCCCACAGACAGAGGGATTTTGCAGAACCAGGGCTTCAGAGAATCTTATATTGCAGACCCTGTCAGAGCCCCTGATCCACTTCCCAACTGTCCATCCCTGGAGGCAGTTGGGTGAGGGGGGCTGTGCTTTGTTGCACCCGGATGTCAGTCTAACAAGCAATGTCTGGATGCCAAGCAGAACATCCAGGGTTATTACATCCCCTTTCCCTTCCACTTCCAGTAATAAGAAAGAAATTTCCCTGACATTGTACCCAGGCAGAGGATAATAATAATAATAATAAAGATCCATCCAGGAGGTTCCGACTTAACTAAGAAGATTTGGAATTTACTCCTGTTTCCTTTTAATGTCAAAGAAAACTGCGGACTTGAGACCAATTCTTAATCTAAGCAGTCTGACTCACTATATAAATAAGTTGAAGTTCCCGGATTTTACGATTCAGTCCACCCTGCCACTTCTGCGTAGTGACAATTGGATGTTGCTCTGTAGATCTTCAGGCTGTGTACTATCACATCAGAATAGACAGACACTCCAGAGGATATCTGCACTTTTGGCTGGGAGTCCGCCACTACCAATTCATGCTCTGCCCTTTGGACTTGCCACAGCCCCCAGGGTGTTTACTGATGCATGGCAGTAGTGGCAGTTCAATTGAGACTCAAAGGATTCCAGGTGTTTCTGTATCTGGATGACTGGCTTCTCACTGCCCCAACCGGGCAGCAGCTTCTACAGACTAGGGATTACTTGTTTTCATATCTCAATCTCCGTGGGGATTACCATTAACCTGGCGAAATCAAACTGTCTGCTGTACAAAGTTTATAGGGACTCAACTGGATACTACAAATCAAGTGGCGTCATTACCTTTTTATTGCATTACACCTTTTAAGAATTCAGGTGTGGGACCTTTCCTTCCCTCCAGCAAAACTGGTCTTCAGCCTCTTGATTCAATACCAGGTGCCATTCTTTTAGTTCCTCTAGCAAGGTTCTTCATGTGAATCCTCCAGTGGACCTTGGCAGTTCGTTGGTCTATTCTTACCAGCCTCTATCCGATCCCATAAACCCACTCCAAATTACAAATGTCATCTTATCTGGTGGATCTAATCAGATGACCTGTTTCTAGGCAGGCTGTTCTGTTTCCTCCCCCGATAGCCACAGTGACCACTGACGCTTCCCAACTGGGGTGTGGGGGAATTTCAAAGGAAAAATAGTCCAAGGCACGTGGTTTTCCTTGGAGATCAGGCTGAATATCAGTGTCCTAGAGATGACAGCAGTCCTTTTAACATTGCAAGCCTTTCGGGATGTTCTCTGCTTAGGGACGATTGCAGTACACACAAACGACCTGTCAGTAGTCTGGTACATTCTGGTACATCATCTAACAAGGAGAAATCTGTCCTTAGAACTTGCGCAGGGAGACTATGATGGTCTGAAAATGGGCTGTCTCATCAGACTGCTTACTAATCGCAAAGCATCCAAGAAGAAAGTTAGTGCTTAGCCTAATCCCAGTGCTTCCAATTATCAACAAATACAAAGTAAGAAAATCACTGGGAACTGCTGCTGTACGAACACAATAAATATTTATTAAAACACTGAGAGTAAAAAACAACAAAGTGAGCGCTTTCGGGTTAAACCCTTCATCAGACAAAAGTGCTCTTACAAACATCTCATTTTTAAAAAATACTTACACCAATCAGTACTCAGAAAAAACCCGCCTTTTTCTGTGGGTTGTCCTAATACAAACTATTCAATTAATAATTAAAGGCACATATTACTGCTGATGTGTATTCAGTAAAATAAAAAAATAATAATGATAAAAATGAAAATAAAAATTCAATAAAAAGCACGCCTATTTTTGAGAGTGGGTTTCAGGGGTACCATATCATTCAGCCCTGGTTTAACATGGGCTGTTAGATCTAAAATCCATTGTGATTCTATAGCCTCTGTTTTCAGCCTGATATCACCACCTCTCTTGTTGAGAAAAACATTAGCAATCACCCTAAATTTAAAATTATGTGTTGGGTGATCTTTAACATGATTATATAGTGCATTGTGCTCATCACAATTCCTAATGGAGCCTAAATGTTGCAGGATCCTGGTCTTTAGCATATTGTTGGTCTTGCCAACATAATATCCTTGACGTGATGTACAGGACAACCCACAGAAAAAGGCGGGTTTTTTCTGAGTACTGATTGGTGTAAGTATTTTTTAAAAATGAGATGTTTGTAAGAGCACTTTTGTCTGATGAAGGGTTTAACCCGAAAGCGCTCACTTTGTTGTTTTTTACTCTGTGTTTTAATAAATATTTATTGTGTTCGTACAGCAGCAGTTCCCAGTGATTTTCTTACTTTGTATTAATCGCAAAGCATATACACTGTGGCAGACAGACTCAACAGGTCCATTCTGATTCATCAAATGGCTGTGAACCTGAATTTCAACCTTTGGGGCCAACCTTGCTGCAACCTCTTTGCTTCTCCCCTAAGCAGCAAGTATTTTACTCTGACCCCCCCCCCCCCCCGGGAGTCACCAAGTGATGCTCTGGTTCACTGTGGGTCCCTCTGGTCTCCTGTGTGCCCCCGCCTTGAAGTTTCTAGCCAGCAGGCTGAAGAGCTTTGTTATGCTCATTGCTGTCTTCTGGCCTCGTCTGGTATGATTTTGCTTTCTCTGGTCTCATCTGAAATGTCCTCCTTGGATTCTGGAGCCCAATCAAGATGATCTATATCACCCATCAAAGATTCAGTACCCAAATTCCCATGCCGTCAAACTATCCGCATGGTTTCTCTAATTCCAGTGAGAGTAATACCACTCAAGCGCGCTTCTCCTGTTTCACAATATCATCTTGACTTCCCACATCACCTCCAGTAAGAAAGTCTATAGAAGCAAATGGAAAAGTTTTTTCTTTCTATGTATGCTTACAAAGCCAATATTTAATCTGATATTGTTAATCCTCATTCATTTCTTACACATGGGTATCGGTTCCGAGCTTGGAACAGAGCCGGCCATTTTCCAAGCTCGCGTCAGCTTCAAACTCTCGGGCTAAACTCTTACCCACAATCCCCCTCTCCCTGTTACCTCAGATTTTGTTTGCCGCGTTGCCATCTGGTCGTGTCAAGCTACTTCTCTTGAGCTAAGTACAGTCAGTTGTTTAATTGCTTTACAAATTACTTTTCTGTCAGAAAAGTTGATATTTTATTGTCTCTTACCCTATCGCATCTAGCATTCATAATTTCTTCAGGTTTTTCTGTTTTTTACTTAGTACTTTTACAGCGAGGTATTTTCTCTTTACCATCGTTGGTAATCTTTTTCCCTTTTTTCTCTCATACCTTCAGGTACTCTCTTGTACCATTGTTGGTACTTTTCTATTAATTAATATGGCAGATAAAGGTGGTCCAGGGTTTAAGCGGTGTTCTGATTGTGGACACAAACTGCCTACTTCTGATACACACTCTCTTTGTGTTTATTGTTTGGGAGCTTCCCGTTTATCTGTTGAACCACCCTGTACTATTTGTAAGAACTTTTCTAATAGAACTTTGTTAGAAAGGAAAAACAAGCTGATTCTGAAGGGACTTCTAAAATCTCCTTTTTCAGAGGCTATTTCTGGGTCGGAAGTCTCAACCCCTCCTAAAGCCCATAAGAAAATGGATGTTTATACTAAGGCTAAATCCTTGCCTTCGTCCCCGGCTGGGGACTCTCACCAACCAAAACCTAAAAAGGCTAAATTTTCGGCTCTGGAGCTGTCGGTCAGCCCCAGTGCTTTCAGTGCCTAGACCTTCGGCTCCATTAGTGATTTTGGCTCCGTCCTCTCCTGCAGCCCTTCTATATATCGGCACCGAGGGGTTCCTCGGTTCAGACCATTGCCACTGTATCGGCACCGACTGTTCAGTCGGCGCAGACCTTGCCTGTGTCTGTTCTGAGAGCTTCCTCTGATCCGAGGACTTTATTGTTGACTCGTTTTGTTGATTCCAGCTTCGGCACCAATCCCTGTGTCAGTGCAGATAATGATCTCGACACCGATGACGACTTCGGTGCAGACAACAGTAGTCCAGTCTTTCTCTGCACCGTTGTCCTCTGTGTGGTCTGATGAGATGGGCACAGAGTCTGTCTCTTTTGTAGATGGGCCCGTTTCTCCCTCATTCTCCGTGAGGTACACTAGAAGCCTTTCTGAACATGATGTGTTGCGTATTGTGGACCAGGCTTTCTTGGCCAGAGGTATCCCACCCCTCAGGAACTATCCTTCCTTGGGAGGTGATCACCCATCACCAAAGACCCCTTCTTATTCTCCTCCTTCATTGCCTTTGAAGTCCATGGATATAGCACAGTCTTCCCTTCTGCGGTTCCCTTTATGGAGCTCACTAAGGAACCGCAGTTGCCTTTGTGGCAGGAAAGTTTTGCTATGACCCGGGATGTCAGCTGTGACACGCATGGCTTGCTACTCCACAGCCATCCAGGGACTCCGGGTCGGCAGGCTGAGCCGCTTAGGGGAGGGGTACCTCCTGCCCTAGACGTACACTTCTCTTCGGGTGGACCAGCCTTCCAACTGATGGAGAAGGCTTTCGCTGCTGCTGGCGATACCGGACTGTCTATACCTCCGCCCTCCTCTGGTGCACTGGTTTCACAAGTCGCATCTAGTGGACACTAGGTGCAAGGGCCGCAGGGCATATACCTTCAGGAATCCCCCTTTCCGTTGTCTTCCCCAGCTTCTGCCACTGAGGAGGTCCACCGGAAAAGTTTGTGTAAGAGGAAGCACATGGACTCCACAGTGAAGTCCCTCACTGAAGACACAGATTTCGATGAGGGGGAAGGATCCCCTCGGTCACCCTCTGAGGTATCCTTTGGCGATATCCTTGGAATCCTGAAAAAGAGAGGTGACTTGCCAGTCCTCTAATCTGACCTCTGAGGAATCTGTGTTCCTGCAGGCCTTTTTCACCCAGCCCCCTACCTCCTGGGTTACTCCACCTGCCGATGAACTTGTCAGGCTCATTGTGCAGCGTGCTTGCAAGGCTCCTGATACCATCAAAGCTGTTCCCCAGAGGCCAGATAAGATCTTGTCCCCTCCTGCTTTTGATTCCCATTGGTCCAAAGGTCGTCTTGTGGATGGTTTGGTGGTGGCGGCCGCAACAGAAAAGGATCTGGCAGAAGAAGAAAGCCAGACTGTCCATCCACCTAACAGAGAGTCCCGGGCTCTGGACAGGATAGGGAAGCGCACCTTTGCTTCTGCGACCTTTGCTATCAGGTCCCTGATTTATATGGCACATTTCACCAGGCCTCAAAGGGATGTGGTTTCTGAGCTCTCTGAAACTTTGGCTGGTGCCGTGTATGATGAGGTCCGTGTCAGTGGCCTCTCAGCTGGCCACCATTGAATCTGTATCTAACTCCTCTATGCAACTGATATCTCACGCATCAGAAGGAGCAGCTAGAGCAGCGGGTTCAGCTGCAGTCTTGAGACGACACACCTGGATGTGCTTGTGCAACTTCGTGGAACCCTTTAAGTCTTTTTTTCTTAATGCCCCCATTAAGCCCTCCTTGTTGTTTGGGCCCAAAGTTAAAATCACACTGGCCAGATGTGAACAGGATGATAAGACCCTTTCTGCCATAGGTGTCTGTTATTCTTACCCTCAGCGTGCTTTCTCCCGAAACCAAAAGAGTGGGAAGATATGGTTCAAGAAATCTCAGGGTCCTTTCCGTGACACACAGGCTGAGTTCTCCCCCAGAGACAGAGGGGGAAACTCACAGGGAAGATGCTCCTTTCAGGGCAGAGGGGGACCACGTAACCAGGGTTCCAGGGATTCTTTCCCTGGTCAATCGTACCAGCTCTCCTGAAGAGCGGCCCAACTCCTTTCCTCTGGAGGTGGTTGGGGGACGTTTCGCCTTGTACCCTTCTGCCTGGCTAACCATCACCACCGATTCTTGGGTACAAAGGATCATAACCAGAGGTTGTCATATCCCCTTCGATCTTTGCCCCGTCCCTTCAAAAAATCTTCCCGACGTTCCACCCAGTTAAAGGGAAGAAGCAGCACTAGAGATACAAAAGCTGCTAAGAAAGAGTCATCCAAATAGTCCCTGCAGACCAGATAGGATCCAGATTCTACTCTAGACTATTTTTGGTGCCAAAGAAAACCGGGGACTGGAGACCAATTTTGGATCTCAGTGTATTGAACAAGTTTGTGAGTACAAAAATTCCGGATGGTCACAATACAGTCTATCCTCCCGCTTTTGGAAAAAGACGATTGGATGTGCTCTGTAGATCTTCAAGATGCGTACTACCACATAAAGGAGGACAGGCCATCAAGAAGATTTCTGCCCTTCTGTGCGGGAGCCAGTCACTACCAGTTCAGAGTACTGCCCTTCAGACTCTCTACAGCCCGCAGTGTGTTCACAAAATGCATGGCAGTTGTCACAGCTCACTTGCGACTTCAAGGATTCCAGGTGTTTCCATACCTAGACAACTGGCCCATTTCCGCCTCCACCAGACATCTACTGGAAAAAGCCCTGGCATACTCTCTCCTCGCTGCTGAAAGGCTAGGCATAACCATAAACTGGCAGAAATCCAATCTCACCCCATCTCATTCAACAGAATTCATAGGGGTTATCTTGGACACAAAAAACTGCAGAGCTGCTATTCCAGAGCACAGAATTCTAAGGATAAAGCAACAACTAATTCCAATCCTTTCAAAGGAAAAATCCACGGCTCACTTGGTTCTACAGAAGTTGGGTTCCATGGCAGCCTCCATCACCATTGTTCTCCTGGCCAGGTTTCACATGAGGCTTCTGCAATGGCTACTGCTCACCCAACGGTATCATTTTCAGCATTCTCTTTCAGCAATGATTCGAGTAACGCACAGGTGCAAACAGGATTTAAATTGGTGGATGACACACAATCTCTCACGATGGTCTTGCCCCTTCTCCCCCCAGCAAACCAAGGCAACAGTGACCACGGACGCCTCCCTGATGGGGTGGGGGGCTATGTCAGGGACAGACAGTCCAAGGCACTTGGTCCGAACTGGAGGCCCATCCACATATAAATGTTTTAGAGCTGAGGGCGGTGCTTCTGGCGTTGCAAGCATTCCATCCCCTGCTGCCATCTGGGACAATTGCGATTCAATCAGACAACATGGCGGTGGTCTGGCACATCAACAAGCAAGGTGGAACCAAATCTTACCCCTTTGTCGAGAGGCCATGAGGATATGGCAATGGGCGATGGCTACCAACCATTTTCTTCTAGCAGCGCACATTCCCGGGAGTTCCAACGTGATAGCAGACAGACTCAGCAGGTGCATTCTTCAACCTCACGAGTGGTCCCTGAATCCCTTGATAGCGGCGGAGATCTTCCACCGCTGGGGCCATCCTTGCTGCAACCTCTTTGCATCCCTGACCAACTACAAATGCAGCAACTACTTCGCCCTGATTCCTCCTCCGAGACAGTCGCCCAGGGATGCTCTAGTCCACGATTGGCCCTCGGATCTTCTTTACATATTTCCACCCTTTCCCGTCATTCCCCAGTTTCTGAAGAATGCCTGGTGGTTGAAGAGCAAGGTGATCCTCATAGCACCATATTGGCCTCAACAGATTTGGTTCCCCTTCCTTTGGCCTCACCTACTAGATCGACCATGGATTCTCCATCCAACCCCGGAGTTGATCTCACATCCACAGAACCTGATTCATCCCAACTTGAACAGCCTGAAGCTCACAGCTTGGCTACTCTAATTCCTTTGATTGCCAGGCAGAATAATCTTTCTTTACCAGTACATGATATTCTCATTGCTTCTCATAAGTCTTCCACTAGAATCACTTATCTAAGCAAGTGGAAAAGATTTACCTGTTGGCTGAAAGATAAACAGGTAGACCTCTTTTCAGCACCAGTGTCGATAATATTAGATTATCTGGCCGACCTGTTTCAATCGGGTCTCTCGGCCTCTACCATTAGAGTTCATTTGGCTGCAATTTCTAATTTTCATGACTGTGTCCAAGATTCCTCTCTTATGTCCCATAAATTGTGCAAGACCTTCATAAAAGGTGTGAAACATCTGAAGCCACCTTTTAGAGAAGCCTATTCAATCATGGGATTTATCATTAGTTCTACAAGCTGTGACAATTGCACCTTTCGAACCAGCCTCTTCTTGCGACCTCAAGTATTTGTCATGGAAAACCTTGTTTTTAGTCACTATTACTTCTGCCAGACGTATTTCTGAACTTCAAACTTTGTTTCAAGAGTCCATACTTGATTTTTCATAGAGATAGTGTCTCTGAGAACTAATCCGTCATTTCTGCCTAAAGTGATCTTTGAAATGTCCATTAGTCAAGCCATTGAATTGCCAGTTTTCTTTCCCAATCATTCAAACAGAGGAGAGTATTGCCTACATACCCTAGATATACACAGGCAAATACGTTTTTACTTGAACAGGACTAAACCCTTTCGTAGATCTGGCCAGTTATTTTTGGCCTTTTCTGGACCTAGATTAGGATCTGCTGTTGCTAAGGTCACATTAGCTAGATGGTTGAAGGACTGTGTGACCTTCATTTACACACAACGTAATATCTCGTTGCCTACTACCATGAAAGCTCATTCAACAAGGTCGGTGGCAACTTCTGCTGCCTTCCATGCCAGAGGTTCTTTACATAACATGTGTGCTGCTGCAACTTGGGCTACGCCTCATACCTTCATCAATCATTACAAATTGGATTTGGCCTCCAGGGGAGGAGCATCTTTCGGTTCTATGGTGCTCAGGAATGTCCTTCCATGAGAGCCTCCCAGGAATAGAGGTAGTTGGGGACTCTATCCCATGCGTAAGGAATTAATGAAGATTAAAAATATCAGATAAAGAAGTTATGTCTTACCATAACGTTCCATCTGTGTTGTTGATCCTCGTTCAGTCATTACGACCCTCCCTCCTTCCCCCTCCTGTGGTTTCTAGTGGATCTCACCATCCGGTTCTCTTAGGTTATTTGACCAGAGGTAGCCCCTACCTTCTTTAACTTGCAAACTCAATTTGAGGTAACATGGAGGGGGGGATTGTGAGCAAAAGTTTAGCTCGAAAGTTTGAAGCTGACACGAGCTTGGAAAATGGCAGGCTCTGTTCCGAACTCGGAACCGATACCCATGCGTAATGACTGAATGAGGATCAACAATACAGATGGAACGTTGTGGTAAGACATAACTTCTTTTTCCTTCTCATCTCCTACTTCAACCATCCTTCCTTTCCTTACTATTCCCTTTAAGGAAGTGGGTAGTTGTATTTTTTTTTTCCTGCTATTAAACTTTAATTAGCACTGTATCCAACTTTCATGCTGGAAATGTATCTTTCTGTCAACTTCTAGGCTGTGTAAAATATGAAAGGAATCTTTTGACTTTGACCTCCCATAAAACGTTCCTGTCTTCTTTGGGACCACATGGTTGTTCTTCAGAGGCTTGAACCAGTAACAATTTGAACTGGCAAACAATGGTGATATGAAGTAACTTTCTTGGAAAACAATCCTTCCTTATGCCTAAAGTAGCCACCGAGACTAACATTAAGTAGTTTTATACAACTGCCGTTTTTCTTTCTGAACGTTACTAACGGTGAAAATATTTTACACTTTCTTGAGGTTTATAGACTATTACTTTTCCATCTTCACAGAACTAAATGGTACAAAAAGACTGACCACCGGTCTGTGTCCTTCCCTTTTTAACTGCTTTGATTACTGACCATAGTTTCACTGTTTTATTCCCCAAATAGTATGGAATTGCTTTGTCATCCTACAGCCATTCTACCAGGTTTATACCTACTGTGCATCTACCTTTCTTTCAAAGCATCTATTGAGGTTTTTGAAGTTGCAATTACTTGGTCAAAGACTTGTGCCTTTGTGACGCATTACAAGTTTAGCATTGTCACCAGAAACATGACTTCTTCCATTTGACAGTGCTCTGGCATGTCTTTCCTTGAGGGCTTCCCAAGAGTTGTGTTGCTGGGGATTCTGACCCATCAGTGAGGAAGAAGGAAAGGGACAAATCAGTTAAAGAAGTTTTGTATTCACCATAACATTAGATCTGTGTTGTCCATTTCCATTCTTTCCCACCTTCCTGCTTAGCCATCCCCTGGCCCTGTTACTCCTAGGAATATCTTTGGATGATCTAGGAACCTTCATGTTCCTGGTTGAGCCTTTCTCTTTCCTTGTGTGTTTTGTCTCTGTAACACTGTAGGGGTTAGGCAGCAAACTCTATCTGAGGAGTTGAGGATGGAATACGGTGTTGTGGCTAGAGGGAGAAGTCTGGTAGATGCGGCCGAGTCAGATCCGAGGATCGGATTCTAGACTCATTCATGAGGAAGAATGAAAACAGACAACACAGATGCCAAGTTATTGTAAGTATGCGACTTCTAATTAATGCCAATCCTACGCTTTCTGATAATAGGAAAATAATTGATAAGTCAGGAATATGCTTCTGCAAATTTGATTTTCAGAATTTTGTATTATCAGGCTAAACTGTTAGTTTATTCTGACTCATTTTGAAAGTAATGATGGCTGTTTTGCCTGCAGCATCTTCTTGTAAGGAAAAGTCTGCTTTACATGGTTCAGTTTCTTCCATTTTAGAGATCACAACTTGTTAGTTTGCGCACGATCCTGTTGAAACTTCTTCCAGAGCTATAACCACTGGTACTGTTTTGAGGAGGATTGCCTAACTCCATTCTCAGAACCTTCCAAATGATGTGAAACATGAGATTTTAAATTCTCCTTTGGATAGAGATTTCGTTTTTGGTCCCTCTGCTGCAGACATTATCAAAAAGTGTGATGAGAGGCATAAGCTGAAATGGGGAATCTCTAAGATTTTTCAGTCCTGCTTTTCCAAAGTTCTTAAGGGATTCTGTAACCCCTCATCCAGTTTTGGCTAGAAATGGAATACAGTCTCAGCAGAACACTTGTAAACAGACATTTAAGAAGAAATGGCAAGGGGGAGGTCTGAAAAGAATACAGAAACTCCCCAAAACTAAGGACTAGTCCTTCTAGCATGTCGAGGGATCAGTTGCTAGTGTCCTCTCCTGCTCAGCTGGTGAACCTGGGAATATTGAGGCAATGTTACAATTGCCTCATGTACACAGACAACCCTCTCCTCCTCCCACAAAACACAAATACATGCGAGAGATGCAACTATACGGCCAAACTGGAGGCTGAGCTCTCTCAACATAGGACTGGCAAGACCAGTCAGGAGGAGAAGGTTACCACACACACTATAGACCCAGTCTCACATAGTACCATCACAACCTCAAATCATACACATAAACACACAGACATACTCGGCTCTGATCAAGAATCTACCAAAACAGCAGAGGCCACCAAAGCAGACACCCAAACAACCACCACCTCAGAACACAACACCTGCAACACATAGACCTCACAGTCAGAGTGTCAAACAGTCACAGCCCTTAAGGCCAAACACAATGCCAGACACATTAGTCATTGGTGACTCCATAGTCAGACACACTGACGTCCGCCACCAGACTGAGTAAGGAGAAGGTCACAGTAAGCTGCCTGTCGGGCGCTAGAATCCGCCACATAACGCAAGCACTCAGGTCTCTCAACAGCAGGTACAAATACGACTCAGTCATTGTCCACGCTGGTGTAACGACCTGAGACGCACTCCTTGGACTACATGAAAGAGACATTGAGGAGCTCTCTGATTATGTAGCCCAGGCAGGTATGACCCTGACCTTGAGCCGTATCCTACCTTCACCAAGAATGATGCCACAATACAGAGATAAGATGATCAGCTTTAACAATTGGCTTAAACTCTGGTGTCATTCAAAGGGGATCCAATGTCTGTCTGCCTGGGATGACATGCTGGACAAGCCACGCTGCTTCACAAGGCGGCTTAAACCTGTCACCACTGGGATTCCGGATATTGGCAAAGGCTCTTGCCACCCCCATAGTACATTTTTTAGGCAAGGCTCAAATTCTAAACCTACCACCCTAGAACACAAAAAGGAAAAAACTAAGGGTAATGCTGCTCAATGCCAGAAGTCTAAATCTCAAAATGCACACTCGAGGCCCTTCTCAGTATGGAGAACATCGATGTCTGTGCAGTGACAGAAACCTGGTTCAAGGCTCCTGAGAGCACCCCAGCACTATCAGGTTTTACCTCTTATCATGCGTTCCGGCCCCAGAATCCGGACAATACCAAGAAAGGAGGGGGGGTATCCATATTCATCAAAGACACCCACACCTCAAGACTGGTGGCAACGCACGATGCATCGGAGACCATCCAGGTGCAATTAACCATAGGCAAGACTGCTCTGCAAATTGTAGCATGTTACAGGCCACCCTCACAAACTCAGGAACCTCACATGGCCTTCCTGAAAACACTAGAGGGATAAATGTATCACCAAACACCATGATACTAGGTCACTTCAATTACCCTAATATAGACTGGGAACACTACTCAAGCCCAAACACCCTAGCCCAAAAGTTCCTGGAATTCATAAACTCAAATGCCATGGAACAACTAGTCACCATCCCCACAAGAGGAGAAAACATACTTGATCTCATCATCACGAACATGGGAGCACAATGTTCAACACGAAGTATACCCCTCACTGGTGAGATCAGATCACAAACTAATCTCGCTGGAGGTCCTCATCCCACCCCACCTGAAATAAAAGACCACAGTAAAGAACTTCTAAAGCCGACTTCACACTTCTAAAGACTAGTGTGGTCTCCTTTAAGGCCCCGAGCCGGCAGAAAACAGTACTCAAGCGCTGAATCACTTACAAATGCCTTCTACCAGCACCTGCAGGACTGCATGGATAAGGCAATCCCAAGCAAAACAAAGACTCTTTGTACCAAAGGCAAGCGTCCACTCTGGTGGACCCCAGCCATAAACAAACTCTACAACAAAAGGAGGACGCTACTACAAGATAGAGCAAAATCCTTAAAAGGTAAGACACCCTTGATCACTATAAGTAAAAACTAAGAGCTCTCATAAAATCATCCAAAGCAAATTTTGAGAGAAAAATAGCTAAAGACTCAAAAGACAATCATAAGGCCTTCTTTAGCTATGTTAGAAACCTGGGAGGAAACTCCCAGATATGCTCAGAACTAGTTCAAAATGATGTGAAGATTACTGATCCTACAGACATTGCCAACATACTGGCTGACAGGTTCAGTGCAAACTTCTCCCCTCCCCAAAGGAGAGATATCTATACCAAGCGATTGCAGCCCCCAAACATCTCCAACGCCCAAGTGAGAACTGCTCTCTCCAAAGCAAAAACACAGCATCCATGGGACCTGATGGTGTCCCCGGCTGTGTGCTCCACGAACTCAACGAGGAATTAAACCCACAGCTAGGACAGCTGTTTAATCATAGTCTTACCTCTGGATACGTATCCAGGATGTGGCGCACTGCAACTGTGGTCCCACTTCACAAAGGCGGTGCCTCCACCGACCCTGGAAATTACCGCCCATTAGCTTGACAAGCCTTATCTGCAAAGCCATGGAGAGGATCATAATGGACCTCATAAATAAAGACATAGGGAATTTGCAGACTTTGGATCCATCCCAGTTTGGCTTTGTCAAAGGCAGATCATGCCTTCTAAACTTGGTTGACTTTTTCAAACAGTCACCAAAGCCATTGATGAGGGAAAGGCAGTCCATACAGCCTACCTCGATCTGGCGAAGGCCTTGATACAATACCCCACTCGGGTATCATTGAAAAACTCATCAGCTTAAATGTTAACCCATACATCACAAGATGGGTTGCAAACTGGCTGAGTGACAGAACCCACAGGGTCAGAGTTGCTGGCGCCATGTCAGACTCAAAGCCTGTCACAAGTGGTGTACCACAGGGCTCAGTCCTGGGCCCACTCTTGTTTGGCATCTACTTTTCCAAGTACAAGCAAACACAGGAGGGTTATGGCTGACAAAGTTTGCAGATGACTGCAAACTGGGCCATAGTAGAAAACACATCTGACACAGATATCCTTCAGAAGGGTCTCACAGAACGGATAACTGGTGCCAGAGCCATGGCCTAAAGTTAAATGCCAAAAAATGCATAGTCATACCCTTCGGGAAAAACAAGGTTACCCCTAGCTACCAAATAGGTGGCAATCCACTGAGCACAGAAGAAGTTATCAGGGACCTGGGGACCCAGGTTGATAGGAGTCTGTCATTCGACACCCATGTAGCTAAAGTAGTTAGGAAGACCTTTTACATTGCCCACCTTATCATGAAGGGATTCTCATCTAGATCAAGGAGGTCATAGTCTCCCTATACTCATCACTCATCAGACCAATGATTGAGTACAATGCCCCATTCGGAATGTATCTGACCCGACACTTGCAGCAGCTGGAGAGGCCACAAAAGTTCCTCACCAAAAGGATAAAGGGTCTCAAACATCTGTCCTATGCTGCCCGACTGAAAGAACTCCAGCTCTATTCAGTCGCCACCGCTTGCTCAGAGGTGACCTTTGCCTAACATACAAGGCCATGTCAAACCCAGATTTGATGAATATGCTTCACCTCAAAAATCTAGATCCGTCAGAGCCACAAGGGCGGGAGACTTAAACCTCGACACGGCTGTTAATAGGACGTGCTGGAGGGATAGATTCATCACCCAAAGACTCCCTATGCTGTGGAATAAAATCCCGGTATATGTGAGGCAGAGCACCTCGCTGGCCTTGTTCAAGAGAAATCTTGACCAATGGATGGGAGATCGCAGATATACCCCAGGGATTACCTCAGTGTCACTGCTCAACAGAGGCACAGCAAAATAATGGGTATAGTTCCCCATACTAAAGGGGTGGCGTAAGCCACAAAACTATGGGCTAGGCTTGTAAATGCCCTCGGGCAGATAGCCTAGTATGAACCTATGAACCTAAGTCAGAATGACTATTAAAGGGACCTTGTTCCCCTCCCACCCACTCTGGCAGTCCCTTTTCCCAAACCGAAAGTCTGAATCTCCTCTACTCGCCTTGACAACAGATAGTTTCAGAGTAATGGACTCTTAAGATTATTCATTACAGATGGCAGTGGGAGGAAATTCCTCCTTGCTAGGAGGTGATTCTTCGACCACCAGACTAGACTGTATTTCCCCTGTCTTCCAAAATATGCCATCTGAGAGATTGACAGAGCCAGATGTTCTTCGTCTTTCACTGTTGCAGTCATTACATTTGGGTAATCCTGCTGGCAGGTTGTCCTCAGTCGGCCTGAATTCCAAAGTCTTGGGTCCTGCATTGGTTGCTGTCGTCCCTTCCCAGATGTCAGGTAGTCAGGGGTATAAAATATGCAGCCGACGCCATTTTCTCCAGTCTTTCTTGCCGCGCAATGCCCGAAGCAGAAGCTGTTTGCAAGTGCCAGTCGGCCGACTCCTGAGATTTTCGTGTTCGAGTTTCAGATCCAAAGTCTTCATTAAAAGCTAAGTACCCCGTTGGGGAAACTTTTTTCTTGCTCCAGGCCGATGTCAGAAAAAGTTAATAATTGTATTTCTTGTGGAATGAAAATACCTCATAAGGACTTTCATTCTTACTGTATTCCTTGCATAGGCCCTGACCACGACGTTTCTAGTTGCCGGTTTTGTGCTAGATTTAACCAACGCACTATTAAGCGTCGGTACGATTTTGCATTGAGCTATTTTGGGCGCAGATTTAATTATACAATGTCATCGGATGGCCATCCAACTACCGGAGTTCACAAAAAACACAAAGAAAAAGACAAGCAACCGAGGCCCAAAACCGTCGACGAAGCTTCTCCTAAGCCTGTCGCCGGTTCTCAGGCGCTTTCGCAGCCCCTGATGCCACTACTTTAGAGTCGCAGGCTGCTACCGACTCCCACATGGAGTCGGCCAGGCAGCTGGAAACTGAAGGTATTGGATCCTTGGACACTATCCCCTCAGATGGGTCCGGAGCCGCTGAGCAGGCATCTGCTTCTGAGGGTGTATTCAGACCTAAACAATTATACATTAAACCGACTTCAGCTTCAAAGGCAAAGACTAAAGCACCTTTAAAGACAAGCAAACAAGCTCACCAGCCACATGGACAGGCCTCCATGCCTAAAAAACAGATGCTCAAAATGGCCGAAGACTTGATTACCTTGATCAGGGGTTCCCATCCCCCTCCTGATAAGAGGCCTAGGCAAGAGACAGACTATGAATCTTCAGATTAGGTTTCTATTTCCTCTGATTCCTCTTCTGATCAGGAATATTCCCTTCCCCCCATGAGGATTCTGATGCTGAAGAATCTATTCCTTCAGCTTCTCCTCCTGAGGACTACTCTTTTGGGGAAACCTTGCATACCATGAGGGAGCATTTCCACTGGGAGAGCCAAGATTATTCAGAATCTAAGAAAAGGCTCAGGGACTTCCTTTTACTATCTCAACACAGGCCTTTAGCTATTCCACCTGTGTTAGACAAAGTAGATGATGTGTTTTCAGAGTCTAGTCTGACCCCTGACTCCTTACCTCCGATTCCTGTTAAGCCTGACAGATACTACAGTGTTCCTGACTCTCATAAATTCCTTTTCAAAAACCCTGCGGCAGACCCAGAAACCATTTCTCAGGGTCCCAAGGGGGTTAAGGCTTCCACTGCAAAAAAAACCCTACCCCCTCTGACAGAGATTCTAGGGCACTGGATAGATGGGGGAAAAAAGATTTACACATCTGCTACCTTGGCTATAAGGGCCTTAAACTACCAGTTTCATATGCTCAAATATCAGCAATATGTCATGACACTGCTTAAACAGAAAATGTTGGTAAATTCTGAATGTGCAGAAAACAAAGAAATGCAGGATTTATTGCATGCAGCTTGAACAAGCTGGAAAGCATACTTTGCAATGTGGTTTTGATTCTCTGGAGGCCTCTTGCAGGGCTGCTGTTACGGGTTCTGTAATTAGGAGGCATGCTTGGTTAAAGGAACAAAATCTGCCTGATCATGTCAAAGCTAAATTATTAGATGCACCATTACAGCATGACACCTTGTTTGGTGTTAAGGCAGAAGAGGTGTTAAAGAAAATGGAGGACAAAGCTAAATCTATGCAAACTGTCAAAGATTTTTTACAAGTACAGCCACCTAGGTTTAGTAGACACTGGCCTACAAAGAATTGGTCCTTTCCAGTGTCAGACAGACCACAAAGGGGCAGATTCAGACGCCCTAGAGGTAGATCCCAGGCGCAAGGTTCATACAGGTCTAAGCAATGGGGTGCTTCTACCTCCAAAAGTGGAGAAGACAAATCACAACCATACAGGAAACAGTCCCAGTGACTTCCCCCTGCCTGCACCAAGCACTTGTCTCCTGGCAGCACCCTTAGGGGGAAAAATAGCAGTTTTTTTCGCAAAATTGGCACATTATAACCCAGGACAAATGGGTTCTAGACATAGTGTCACAAGGCTACAAGTTTCACTTCCATACCCTGCCAAGGGCAAACGGTTGGCCAGATCTGCCAAAAAATCAATGGGCAGAGGCTCAAAAACAAGTCTCATCCCTCATGGACAATGGGGGGGCTATTCAACAAGTACCACAGCAAGAGCAGGGACAAGGATTTTACTCTACTGTTCTTGGTACCCAGAAAGGACAGAGCAAGGAGACCAATACTGGACCTATCTATTCTAAACACTTACCTGGATATTCCAAAATTCTAGATGTTGACCTTGCAGCAGCTTCTGCCCATGCTGGGCAAAAAGGCTTGGCTCGTGACTTTAGACCTAAAAGAGACATACCTGCATGTCCCAATCAGACAATCGTGCAGAAGATTCCTCAGATTCAAGGCTGGCTCAAAACATTACCAATTCTCTGCACTGCCCTTTGGCTTATCTACTGCGCCCAGGGTCTTTACAAAGTGCCTGGCACCAATAATTGCTTTCTGCAGACAAAGAGGAATGCAAATATACCCTTACTTGGACGACTGCCTCATTCAAGCAGAGAACAAGAACATTCTACTACAGCATCTGGCGTTTGTGAAAAGACTTTTGACATGCCTAGGGTACACAGTCAACGAAAAGAAATCAAAACTAGTACCCTCTCAAGAGATAATATTCTTGGGTGCAAGCTTAAATACAACTGTCCAGATGGCTTATCTCACGCCAGACAAGCGAAGGCAACTGACTACTTATTTCAAGGGAATGGCAACAAAAGCCCAGTTATCTGCAAGAAAAATTCTGCAGGCTTTGGGCTTCATGGCATCCTACTAATTCCATATGCAAGACTGCATATGAGGAAACTTCAATGGTACTTAAAAAGTGTCTGGACACAACATTGCCACAGTCTGGAAGCAATGATTACTATCCTTCCCTGCCTGCACCAGGAGTTTCGATGGTGGGCAAAGGCTTGTCACCAAAACAAGGGACAGCTGTTCTCACTACCCCCAGCCAGGCAGAACCTAACAGTGGATGCATCAGATTATGCCTGGGGGGTCCACATGTCAGGAAGAGGTGTTCAGGGCACCTGGTCCACAAACCAAATGCATCTACATGTCAAGCAAAAAGAGATGCTAACTGTTTAAAATACCCCGACAGCCTTCAAGGACCTAATTCATCCGGGACAACTACTGATAAAGACAAGACAACACCACGGTCATGTGGTACATAAACAAGCAGGGGGGCATGCATTCTTACCCCCTTTGCAGACTAGCTATGGCTGTATGGGGCACAGCATTGACTTACCAAGTTCATCTGCAGGCACAATTCCTGCCAGGAAAGGAGAACATTCTGGCAGACGAACTAAGCAGAAATCTCATGGATCCCCACGAGTGGCACCTGGATACACAAGTCTTCAGCATGATAACAAAGGAATGGGGACACCCGGACATAGATCTATTTGCCTCCCCTCACAACTACCAGCTAAAAAGATTCTGCACAAGGACTTATCACAGACAAGCATGGAAAGTGTACGTCTTATCTTTCAACTGGAAAAACCTGTCAGTATATGCCTTTCCTCCACTGCCTCTCCTCCCCAAGGTACTCCTAAAGGTCAGACAGGAGAAACCAAAAATGATTCTGATTGCCCCAGACTGGCCCCGCCAGTACTGGTATCCGATCTTAAGGAACTTGTCTCGATGCCCAGCCTGGACCTTACCCCAAATACCTCATCTACTGTCCCAACAAAACAATCAGATTCTGCACAGCCAACTCAGGACTCTAAACCTGGCAGCATGGCGGATAATGTAGCCATACAAAGCACATCTCTCAGTAAAACTGTGATGGATGTCATTTTGGAAGCCAGAAGGCCTAGTACTAGAAAATCCTATGCTGGAAAATGGAAGAGATTTTGTGCTTGGAACCAGGCACAAGGCACTGATACAGTTGTACCAAATATTCCTTAGATTTTGCAATACTTAACTAAGATGCTGGACAAACGCCTATCTTTTTCGTCATTTAAAATTCATGCCTCTGCCATTTCAGCTCATTACAATACAGAGCCGCCTCTCTTTTCTCATCCTTTATTAAGGCAGTACCTCAGAGGAGCCAAAAATTTAAGGCCTCCAAGGAGATCGCCAATACCTGCATGAGACCTCAATTATGTCTTGGAAAAACTCACCCTACCTCCTTTTCAGCCAGCTGCTACTGCGGATATAAAGTTATCTTGGAGAACAGCTCTGGTCCTATCAATAACTTCTGCAAGACGAGTGTCAGAGCTACAGGCTCTCATGGCTGTGGAACCTTTTATCATTTTTTATCCGGACAGGGTGTCTCTGAGGACAAACCCTACATTTATGCCTAAGGTGGTGTCCAGTGTAGCCCTTAACCAAACTATTCATTTGCCAACTTTTTATCCAAATCCACAGAACAAGGGGTAGAAAATTCTGCATTCTTTGGATGTACACAGACAACTTAGATTCTATTTGGACAAAACTAAAGTTTTCCGAAGGACAGAACAATTACTAGTGGCATATGCTGATGGATCACAAGGGAAGGCTATCTCCAAGCAGACTATTTCAAAGTGGATAGGCCACTGCATTCGTTTCTGCTACTCACAGCATGGCAAGCCAGTGCCTAAGGTAATTAGGCCACATTCAACCAGAGCTGCAGCCACTTCAGCAGCCTTTCTCAGGGGAGTACCAACCAAAGACATTTTAGAGGCTGCTACTTGGAGTTCAGTGCACACCTTTACACAAAGCATTACAATCTGCCACTTTACTCTAAATCCAGGGTAGGCTTTGCCACTGCAGTTCTGCAGGGCCTCATAGCCATCCCTAATGCTGTTTAGCTCCAGCCCCCCAACCATAGCTTTGGGACTCTACCCAAATGTAATGACTGCATCAGTGAAACACGAAGAACATAGTACAGTTGTGTACACTTACCATAAATGTAGATGTTAGAGTGTATTCACTGTTGCAGTCCAGGTTACCCACACGCCATCCCCCTTTTTTTCTGCTGGAACTTATCTTTACTTATCTGATCTATACAACCTATGTGGTGTATTTGCTTGTAGTTGAAGGTAAAGTTTTTATTGGTGCATGTACGTTTTATATCCATACTTGGATATATAAATTTAGCCTACCCTTTTGGGGGCACCTGATATCTGGGCCAAGAAAAGCTGCATATTTTATACCCCTGACGACCTGACATCAGGGAAGGGGCAACAGCAACTGACGCAGGACCCAAGACTTTGGAATTCAGGCCGACTGAGGGCAGCCTGCCAGCAGGATTACCCAAATGTAATGACTGCAACAGTGAATACACTCTAACATCTACATTTATGTTAAGTGTACACAACTGTACTTTCTTCCTTCCCAGTTTGGGAAAGGTTTTTATTCAAGGATGGTTTGGTGCTAAAGATGGAAAATTCTTGGAAACTATTTCGGGATTTTTCTTTCCTAAACCAATTTGTAATAGTGACCAAGTTCAAAATTTTGTCACTTCACAATTTGTTCTTCCTCATTTAAATTTCCTGGTAGCACTGAATTTAAAAGATGCTTGTCACGTCCCTGTTCATTCAGACTTCAGGCATTTCTTGAGGTTTTCTGCGACAGACCACAGTATAATTTCTGTACCTTATCCTTTGGACTATCCACTGCACCAAGAGTGTTCACAAAATGTCTAGCTCCAGTTATGGCTGTTTACAGCCTACAGGGTGTCCACATTTTCCATATTTAGATAACTTGCTTTTCTTTGCTGTGTCTTTTTCAAAGTGTCAGGAATCTTTCATTTGGGTGAGATATCTCTTACACAAGCTGAGATTCCAAGAGAACATTCAAGTCTTTTGACCCCATCACACAAGATTGTGCTCCTGGGATGTCGGTTAGACACCATTTCAAAAAGCTTTTCTTTCATAGGAGAAAAATAAGTCTATACCTAGATTTGTGTATAGGGTTTTCCACTCGGACTTTGGTCACTGCAAGGGAATACTTCAGGATTCTGGGTCTCATGACATCTGTGATTCTCATGATATCCCTGGCAAGACTCCACATAAGAAAGATACAGTGGTATCTGAAGTCTCTCTGGTCCAGCAACAACACTAATTATATTTTCAAATCCCAATTCTGAGGTTTGTCAGAATAGACATCACTTGGTGAAGACAGTTGATATCCCTAAATACAGGATCTGATGTCGGTCTTCATTCATGATGGATGGGTCGCGGTTCCATCCACGGAACTGACTCAGCCAATATAACAAGCTTGTGCCAGCCAGAAACTCTCGAGCTAAGGTTACCCATAGTGCCCCTCTCCTCATCTCCCGAAATTTCATTTGCCATGTAGAGATTCAAAACACTTCAGGTTTGCGCTTAAACTGTTATAATTTTTCATTCTTTCAAATATTTCACCTTTTAATTTTTCTCTAAAATCTCTATACTGTTGATCATTTTTATAGTTGCATAGTTGCCTTTACTGTGCGAGTGCTTTCTTCTCCTAATTACCTTGCTGGTATCTCTTCGTAACATTGCTGGTACAGGCCCCTCCCTTCCCCTTACCTCTTGGTAATCTTAATACCATCGTTGGTATTTTTCCTTCCTTCCTTTACCCTCTTGGGTATACCTTTACTACCACTGTTGATAAAAAAAAGTGTGTGTTTGACAGGTTTTCTTACTGTTTTTTCTAATTGCTGTTCCATTCATAGTTATTGACAGTGGCTGACAAAAAAGGCACCACTGGACTTGAGCAGTGTGACAAATGTGGCAGGAAGATGCCAAATTCCGATCCATCACTCCTGCATATACTGCCTAGGAGTAGCACACTTGCAGGTTCAGCCTCGGTTCATAGGTTCATACTAGGCTATCTGCCCGAGGGCATTTACAAGCCTAGCCCATAGTTTTGTGGCTTACGCCACCCCTTTAGTATGGGGAACTATACCCATTATTTTGCTGTGCCTCTGTCGAGCAGTGACACTGAGGTAATCCCTGGGGTATATCTGCGATCTCCCATCCATTGGTCAAGATTTCTCTTGAACAAGGCCAGCGAGGTGCTCTGCCTCACATATACCGGGATTTTATTCCACAGCATAGGGAGTATTTGGGTGATGAATCTATCCCTCCAGCACGTCCTATTAATAGCCGTGTCGAGGTTTAAGTCTCCGCCCTTGTGGCTCTGACGGATCTAGATTTTTGAGGTGAAGCATATTCATCAAATCTGGGTTTGACATGGCCTTGTATGTTAGGCAAAGGTCACCTCTGAGCAAGCGGTAAGCGACTGAATAGAGCTGGAGTTCTTTCAGTCGGGCAGCATAGGACAGATGTTTGAGACCCTTTATCCTTTTGGTGAGGAACTTTTGTGGCCTCTCCAGCTGCTGCAAGTGTCGGGTCAGATACATTCGAATGGGGCATTGTACTCAATCATTGGTCTGATGAGTGATGAGTATAGGAGACTATGACTTCCCTTGATCTAGATGAGAATCCCTTCATGATAAGGTGGGCAATGTAGAAGGTCTTCCTAACTACTTTAGCTACATGGGTGTCGAATGACAGACTACTATCAACCTGGGTCCCTAGGTCCCTGATAACTTCTTCTGTGCTCAGTGGATTGCCACCTATTTGGTAGCTAGGGGTAACCTTGTTTTCCCGAACGGTATGACTATGCATTTTTGGCATTTAACTTTAGGCCATGACTCTGGCACCAGTTATCCGTTTCTGTGAGACCCTTCTGAAGGATATCTGTGTCAGATGTGTTTTCTACTATGGCCCAGTTTGCAGTCATCTGCAAACTTTGTCAGCCATAACCCTCCTGTGTTTGCTTGTACTGAAAAGTAGATGCCAAACAAGAGTGGGCCCAGGACTGAGCCCTGTGGTACACCACTTGTGACAGGCTTTGAGTCTGACATGGCGCCAGCAACTCTGACCCTGTGGGTTCTGTCACTCAGCCAGTTTGCAACCCATCTTGTGATGTATGGGTTAACATTTAAGCTGATGAGTTTTTCAATGATACCCGAGTGGGGTATTGTATCGAAGGCCTTCGCCAGATCGAGGTAGGCTGTATGGACTGCCTTTCCCTCATCAATGGCTTTGGTGACTGTTTCGAAAAAGTCAACCAAGTTTAGAAGGCATGATCTGCCTTTGACAAAGCCAAACTGGGATGGATCCAAAGTCTGCAAATTCCCTATGTCTTTATTTATGAGGTCCATTATGATCCTCTCCATGGCTTTGCAGATAAGGCTTGTCAAGCTAATGGGCGGTAATTTCCAGGGTCGGTGGAGGCACCGCCTTTGTGAAGTGGGACCACAGTTGCAGTGCGCCACTCCTGGAGTGCGTATCCAGAGGTAAGACTATGATTAAACAGCTGTCCTAGCTGTGGGTTTAATTCCTCGTTGAGTTCGTGGAGCACACAGCCGGGGACACCATCAGGTCCCATGGATACTGTGTTTTTTGCTTTGGAGAGAGCAGTTCTCACTTGGGCATTGGAGATGTTTGGGGGGCTGCAATCGCTTGGTATAGATATCTCTCCTTTGGGGAGGGGAGAAGTTTGCACTGAACCTGTCAGCCAGTATGTTGGCAATGTCTGTAGGATCAGTAATCTTCACATCATTTTGAACTAGTTCTGAGCATATCTGGGAGTTTCCTCCCAGGTTTCTAACATAGCTAAAGAAGGCCTTATGATTGTCTTTTGAGTCTTTAGCTATTTTTCTCTCAAAATTTGCTTTGGATGATTTTATGAGAGCTCTTAGTTTTTTACTTATAGTGATCAAGGGTGTCTTACCTTTTAAGGATTTTGCTCTATCTTGTAGTAGCTTCCTCCTTTTGTTGTAGAGTTTGTTTACGGTGCGAGCTCTGTAAGGGTTTTAGTGCCCACACTTTAGCAGACCGTAAAAGCAAGCTAATTGTAAAAGGTCTTCTAAAAACCTCTTTCTTGGAGGCTTTATCTAAGGAGGAGATATCAATCCCTCCTAAGAAAGAGACAAAAAGGAGTCATTTGGTTACAACGTCTCCTCAGTCACAGGAACCAAAAACTTAAGACCTAGGCTCATAACAAACCTAAGACTAAACTTGCCAAACTGACACCGATAACTGTCTCTGCACTGGAGCCTAAAACTCACTCCACGGTGCCATCTTTGACTATGGAACTGACTACTGCAACAGTTGCCATGGTACTGACCCCTTCCACTGTACTGCACACTCTCTCTGCACCAAAATAGTTTCTGCCTCAAAATTGGTCATTCCCTTCCCATCACAACTTTCAGGTCATTCAATCTCGGTGCTGAAGGTCGAGACTCTAGCCAGGACCTAATACTCCCCCTCCATCAAACCCTATGTTGGACAGCAGCTTAGTCCATTTCTTCATCACCCAGAATCTCCATCGGGGATGTCCACCCGTTTTACCTGAAGCCTTTCAGAGCTTGATGTACTGAGACTTGTGGATCAGCTTCTAGTGGCTAGAGGCATCCCAACTCCATGTAGAACCTCACTCCAAGCCAGAGCTGAGGGTTTTTCTCCACAGACTCCAACCTATATTCTTCCTTCAACTCCCGAACAGGTCTTGGAGCCCTTGATACCAATGCCCCTCCTGATGCCAGCATCTTCGGTTCCACTGGTGGAGCTCACCATGGTTCTGGAACTGTCCCTGTGGGCCACGGCTCAGTTAGAGCCAATCCACCCACAGGACTGTGACTGGTCTGTAGGCACCATGATCCCTAGTATGGCACTGATTTTTTTCTACGGCACCATCTACAGTTCTGGTGGCTTTGACAGCTTCGAGTCCTCTTGCAGATCTTTCCCTGGAGGTGGGGTCACCGGAGTAGGGTGTAACCCCGGTTCCGAGGTTGTCTTTCTCGGTTCCAGGCTCCCATCCCTCTTCCGGTAGCCCTGCCTTCCAGGTTATGTAGAGGGCACTCGCTTCATCAGGCTCACAGTTGGCTATATATATATATATATATATATATCTATATATATATATATATCTATATATATATATATATCTATATATATATATATATATATATATATATATATATATATATATATATATCCTCTGGTATGCAGCTGACACAGTCCACTACACTGGGGCAGTGGGCACAGGAGCAGCAAGATACACTACTGCAGGGTACCCTCTCTTCAGAGTCCTCTTCAGACATCCCCCCTAATGAGCCACCATGCAAGAAGAGGCACGTTGATTCACCTGAGGAATCTCTCGAAGAAGATGCTGATTATGATGAGGGGGAAGAGTCCCCATGGTCACCCCCTTAAGATGTCTCCTTTGGAGACATACTAGAGATATTGAAACAGAGGGGTGACTGGAAGCCCACCAACCCTTCCTCTGAGGAATCTGTATTCTTGCAAGCTTTCCATGCCCAACCCTCTACTTCCTGGATGAGCCCGTCTGCAGATGAGTTGATCAAGCTCATCATGCAGCGAGCTTGGAAGGCCCCTGACACCATTAAGCCAGTCCCCTGGAGACCAAACACAATACTGTCACCCCCCCCCCCCAAGAGGATCACCATCACTGGTCCAAATGCTTGGCAGTAGATGCTATGGTGGTGATGGCGGCCACAAAGAAAGAATTCGGAGAGGAGAGTCCTGCTGTCTATCCTTCAAACAGTCTCTGACATTGGACAGATTAGGGAAGCGGGTTTTCACTTCAATAACCATTGCCATTTGGTTGCTGAATTATTTGGCACATTTCACCCATCTTCAAAGGGACCTGATCACGGAACTTTCAGGAACCCTAGCAGGAGCAGTGTCTGATGAGGTTCGTGACAAAGTTGCCTCCCAGCTTATCACTTGGAGTCAATATTTAATTAGTCCATGTGGTTGATTGTGCATACAGCCGAAGGGATGGCCAGAGCAGCGGGTTCAGACGTCACGCCCGGATGCACTAGTGCGACTTTGCAGACCCCTTTAAGTCTTACTTCATCAGTGCTCCCATTGATGCTTCTTTTCTATTTGGTCCAAACGTTAGGCACATTAGACAGCTGTGAAAAGGATGGCAATACCCTGTCTGCTTTGGGCATACTTTTTTCCATTCCCCAGGGATCCTACAACAGGAATCAAAGAAGTAGAAAGATGTGGTTCAGGAAATCCCTGGGGCAGAGGGAGAACTCACAAGGAAGACAGCCCCCTCCCATGACAGGGGGGGGCCCACGTAACCAGGGCTCCAGCGATTCCTTTTCTGGGTTGCCCTACCAGCACTCCTGAAGAGCAGCCCGATTGCCTACCCTCTGGAAGCAGTCAGGTGATGGTTCTTTCTGCACCACTTACCAGAGGTTACCACATTCCCTTCAATCTTTACCCGAAGCCGGAAAGGCGAATCCCTGGCATTCCATCCAGTCAGAGGGACACAGCAGCTGCTCGAAAAAAGGGTCATCCAAACAGTCCCACCAGACCAGATAGAATCTGGATTTTACTCAAGGTTCCGTTTAGTGCCAAGAAAGACAGAGGACTGGAGGCCAGTTTTAGACCTCAGCATCCTAAACAAGTTCGTCAAACAGTCCAAATTTCAGATGGTCACGGTTCAGTCTATCCTTTCGTTTCTGGAAAAAGACTATTGGATGTGCTCAATAGACCTCCAGGATGCGTATTACCATATAAAAATGGACAAACGCTCCAGGAGTTATCTCTGCTTCTGGCTGGGAGCCAATCATTACCAATTCCGAGTGCTGCCCTTTGGTCTTTCCACAGCCCCCAGAGTCTTCACCAAATGTGTGGCAGTAGTAACAGCTCACTTGAGACTGCAAGGATTTCGGGTGTTTCCATATTTAGACGATTGGCTCCTTAACGCCCCCACCAAACATCTACTACTTCTCACCTTGCACTACACCGTACAGCTGGCACGGCTGTTGGGCATCTCAACAAACAAAAAAAAGTTGAAGCTAGAACCTACTCAGGGCCTAGAATTCATAGGAGCAGCATTCAACATGAGGTCCTGTCTTGTTGCTCTTCCTCATCACAGACTACAGAGGCTAAGAATCTCAACTCTGGGTGATGCTCTCTCAGGACAAAGTCCCGGCTCATTTAGTTCTTCAACTGCTAGGGTCAATGGCAGCTACAATCAACCTAGTTGCCCTAGCCAGACTCCATGTGAGGCTGCTACAGTGGCTCCTAGTGTCACAGTGTTCCCTATTAACACATCCTGTCTCACCCTGTCCACATAACAAACCTTTGCAAGCAGGATCTCAGTTGGTGGATGAAGTTGGAGTCGTCCCTTCTCACCCTATCATCCCAAGGCCGTAGTGACCATGGATGTATCCCTGATGGGGTGGGGGGTTATTTTCAGGGAAAGACTGTCCAAGATACTTGGTCCCTCTTTAGAGGCCAATTTGCATATTAACATCCTGGAACTGAGCGTGGGTCTTCTGATGTTGCAAGCTTTCCAGTCTGCCCTCCCATCGGGGACAATTGCTATCCATTTGGACAACATGTCGGTCGTTTGGTATATCAACAAACAGAGGAGAACCAGATTCTACCCGTTATGTAGGGAAGCCATGCGGGTATGGCAATGGACGATAACCTCCATCTGCTTTCTGGTAGCAACGCATATTCCCGGGAACTCCGACATGATTGCGGACAAACTGAGCAGGTGCACTCTCCTGCCTCACGAGTGGTCTCTCAATCCCGATAATGTCTGAGATTTTTTTGTTGCTGGGGTCAGCCTTGCTGCGATTTGTTTGTATCTCCCATCAACCACAAATGCAGCAGCTACTTTGCCCTAATCCCCCCCTCAGGGGGAGTCCCCAAGGAACGCTCTTGTACACAATTGGCCCCCAGGGAATGCTTTATGCCTGTCTTCTGATTCCACTATTTCTAAAGAAAGCACATCAGTTGAGAAGCAAAGTAATCCTCATTGCTCCCTATTGGCCCCGCCAAATTTGGTTTCCATTCCTTTGGCCTCAGCTAGTTCACCCGTGGACTCTGGACCCAACTCCAGGATTGCTGTCACGTCCACAAGGGTTGGTCCATCCAAACCTTTTGAGTCTCAAGCTGACAGCTTGGTACCTCCTTTCCAGTAATTGACAGACAAAATAATCTATCTTCCCTTGTACAGAAAATACTTCTAGCCTCCCATAAAGTGTCCACCAGGAATTTTTTTTATAGTAAGTGGAACAGATTTGTGTTGTGATCTCACACAACAGGACTCTGCCCCTTTTCAGCTCTGATTAATACAGTGCTGGAGTACTTATCAACTTTACTCCATTCAGGAACTTCAGTTTCCACTATTAGAGTCAATTTAGCAGCTATCTCAAATTTCCATAATGGTTTCGAAGATATCTCTCTAATATCTCACTTTCTCTGCAAAACCTTCTTAAAAGGAGTCATGCATTTAAAACCACCCTTTAAAGAGCCCATTGAACCTTGGAATTTGACACTAGTCCTACAAACCTTGACTCCGCTGACCCTTTGAGCCAGCTGCCACTTGCAAAATAACATTTTTGTCTTGGAAGACTATTCTTGGTAGCCATCACTTTGGCCAGGAGAATATCAGAATTACAGGCCTTGTGGGTGAAACACCCTTGCATAGTTTTTCACAAAGAGAGATTATCTCTTCGGACCCAACCCATCCTTTCTCCCCAAAGTTGTATTCGATTTCAACATTAATCAGTCCATTGACCTGCCATTTTTCTTCACAATTTTTTCTAACAAAGGCAAATATTGTCTGCATTTATTGGATGTACATAGACAATTGCATTTTTACTTCGGACTAATTGTTCCTGTCTTTTTCATAAACCAAGTTAGGTAAATCAGTTTCTAAAGTCACTTTGGGGAAAATGGTTGAGAGACTGCCTTTCCTTTGTCTGTCAGCAAAATAAAATGTGTTTGACAATTAAAGTCAAAGCGCATTAAACCAGATCAGTTGCCACTTCCACAGACTTTCATTCAAGCGCTTCTATGGATGACATTTGTGCAGCAGCTACTTAGGCTACTCCTCGTACCTTTATCACTCATTACAAGTTGGACATGGTCTCCAGGGGGAGAGCATCCTTTGGCTCAGTGGTGCTCAGGAATATCCTTTCATAGGGCCTCTCAGGAAATAAAGTAGCTAGGGACTCTGTGCCATCCATCATGAATGAATGAAGATTGACAATATCAGGTAAAGAAGTTATGTTCTTACCATAATGTTCCATCTGTCTTGTTGATATTCATTCATAACATCCCACCCTCCTACACCCTCTCCAAAGGCTCCTGGAGGTACAGATTTGGTCCTGTTTGCGTGATAGGGCATTTGCTCAGACAAAGCCTCTGCTTTCTTTTCCTTACGGGCAAACTCAATTTGAGGAGATGAGGAGAGGGGCACTATGGGTAACCTTAGCTCGAGAGTTCTGGCAGGAGCGAGCTTGTTATATCGGCCGAGTCAGTTCTGAGGATGGAACAGAGATCCATCTGTCATGAATGAATGAAGATCGACAACACAAATGGAACGTTATGGTAAGAACATAGCTTCTTTTTTTCCCCCCATCCCTCGTCCTAAGCAGTCACCACAGATGCCTAGGACTTTACCTGGGGAGAAGTGGTAGGGTGGGTAAAAGTACAAGGTGTGTGGGACATTTAGGACAGATATAAGCACATAAATATAAAGAGATTGTAGCTCTGATTAAGGCACTCAACTCTCTGAAACATCTTAGGTCCTCTGGACTTCAAGTTGTTACAGAAGAGGAAACCAGGTCTTGCTCCCTTTGCAGATTACAGCGCAGTCTCACTCTACAGGTGTCCTACATCCTGTCAGAGCAAAACTGTGACAGACAAGATAAACAGATCAAAGGCAGACCCTCGCAAATGGAAACTAGATATGAGCAGCTTCCAAGATTTGATCATATGTTGGGGAGTTCCTCAACTAAGACCTCTTTGCTTCCTCCCTGAACAATCAACTGACAAAATCCTGCTCCAGGACTCCATGCAAGAAAGCCTGGAAGATGGATGTCTTTTTCTTTCCTAGGACAGGAATGTTCCTGTATGATTTTCCATCCTTTCCACTAATTAAGAAGGGTACTTTTGAAGATTCAGAAGGAATCCCTAAAATCACTGTAGTAACTCCCTTCTGGCCCAGGCGACAGAGGTGTTCTCCCTTCTTTTGGAAATGTAAAGGGATAGTTACTACAAGTTTCATCACTGACTGGATCGGCTCAGATAAGAACAGGGGTGTCTGACACATTCTGACACATTCTGACCCCTATCAACTTCAGCTGACTGCCTGGATGATAGGATCCTAGTTCTTTTTAAGCACCTGTTTAGTGACAACCTGCAACAGGTACTAATTGGGGCAAGAAAGCCTGCTACTAGAAAAATCATATATTCACAAATAGAAAGGGTTAATTAGTTGGTGCCAACAACATAACCAGCACCTATTCAGGGCTAGCTTTTCTGTGATTTTACTATATTTGTGAGTTACTATCCTTTGACCTTTCTTATTCTTCCATCAAGGTTCATTTATTGGCCATTTCAGTGTGTCTGCCCATGGATCCTCCTGTTTCTATGCATTCTCATGTCAAAATGTTTTTGATGGTTTTGCATAAGAGACTTCCGAGAAAACTGGTGACTCCTCCTTGGGATCTTAATTTTGTGTTAGAGAAGCTAACCTTGCTCCATTTCAACCAGCTCATCTGTCTGACTTGAGATTTTTAACATGGAAAACTGTTTTACTGTTTGCTTTGACTTCTACAAGAATAATACGAGTTGGAAGCTCTTATAGTGAATCAACCCTATCTCATTTTTCACAGACGCAGAGTTTCTTTGAGAACTAATTCTTCTTTTATGCCTAATATGGTATCCAAATTTACTTTAAGCCAAACTGTCCATCTCTGTTTTCTTCCCTGAACCTAAAAATGAGGGGGAAAGATATTCCATACCTTGGATGACCACAAACAACTCTGCAGTATCTTGACAGAACAAAATCTTTCAGATCTGTGGATCAGTTGTTCATTTCTTTTAAAGGTCAGAAGGGGCAACCTGTGTCAAAAACAAACTTCTAAATGGTTGTCTCAGTCTGTTAACCTTTTGTTATTCTCACCATAACAAAACTATTCCAGGCAGGATAAAAGCCCATTCACCCAGGGTCTTTGCTTCCTCTATGACTATTCAGAAAGGGTTGAATTCTAGAAGTAGTAACTTAGTCCTATGCACGTACTTTATACTTTTCAAAACAGTGCAAGTTTGATTCCTTCTTTATGCCTAGATTAAGCATTGCCAGGATCGTTCTCCAGGGGTTCCTGAACCCTTCCCCTTCCACCTTCCAAATGCAATAAGCTCGGGTAATCTACCCATATAGCTTAGGCTACTTTGTGTCATTACACTTAACTTGGCAGTAGATGTTCGAATAACCACTGCTGCAGTAGACTTTCCCACCCTCTGTCTACATTTTTGTTTTTTGATTATGTCAGGGTGTGTATATATTTATATGTTTTTATTCCTAGTTATGTCCTCTCAGCAGGTCCCGTTTGGTCTAGGCAACAGTAGTTCTCCCTACTTTTAAAAATGGTCAAGGCGAATTACCACATGCTTACTCGCAGGATGGGCTTTCTCATACAGGACAGTGGTTGACTGATGCACCCCAGTCTTCAATTTCTTCATCTCAATGCCTGGATAGTAAGATTTTAATACCTTTTAGGCACCTGTTCCCAAGGATGTGTTTACAGGTATTATAGGAGGCTATGAATCCTGCTACTAGAAAATCATATTTTTCTGACTGGAAAAGATTTTCTAGTTGGTGCCAAAGAGACCAAGACACTTTTTCAGGCCCAAGCTCCTCTAGTTCTAGGATATTGATGCGAGTTATCCTCCGGCATTTCTGTTATATCAGTATTCACCTCTCATCCATCTCATCCATCTCTGCTTGCCTATCCATGGATACCCCTTTCTGCCTAACTTAGGTGAAAGGTTCTTGAAAGGGTTTAACATATTTGCCCACATTGAAGACAGGTGACTCCTCCTTGGGATCTTAATTTTATACTGTAAGACCTTTTTCCATTTGAACCTGCTCATGAGGCTGATATGAAGTTCTTATCTTGGTAAACAAGTTTACTCAATGCTCAGCTTCTTAAAGGTGTATGTGAATTACAAGCTTATAACGTGATTCACCTTTATCTAATCTTTCTGAAGAATAAGATAACTTTGAGAACATACCCTTCATATATCCCTGAAGTGGTTTTATAGGTTACCTTGAGCCAGGATATACAGTCCCCATTTTCTATCCAGAACAAAAAAAAAAGTAGGGGAGAGAATTTTGCACACTCTAGGTGTCCACAGGAAACTTGCTTTACATTGAAAGGACAGAAACCTGCAAGAATTCTCATCAACTGTATATTCTTTATGAAGGTAAGAAAGGGACAGCTGGTGTCAAAACAGGCACATCTGATGTTAATCTTCATTCATTCCTTACTGATGTGTGTCGGTTCCATCCTCGGAACCAAGTCAGCTTTATACCAAGCTCGTTCCAGCCAAAAACTCTCAAGCTAGTCTTTACCCATAGTGCCCTTCTGCCAGTTACCTCTGATCTCATTTGCCGCATTGATGAAAAGCCGTGTCAAGCCAGCTCTCGACTAAGCCTAGGTAAAGAAATTTTTCTAAGTATTTCTAAGAATCCTTTTCACCTTTCTGTTTAGTCGCTAGTTTACTCTTTTTCTTGGAAACCCTTTTTTACTTCTCTTACTGCTCTTTTGTTACCCTTTTGAGGTATTTCTTCACACACCATTGTTGGTATCCCTCTCCCTTACCCTTGTGGTAATTCTCGGTATGCCGTCTCCTTCCTTTGTCCTTTCTTTGCCCTATTAAAAAAAAAAAAAAAAAAATTCTCTATTGTACATCTCTGTAGCCATGTCAGAAAAAAAAGGGAGTGTCTGGTTTCAAACAATGCGACCGTAAAATGCCGAATTCTGATTCTCACACAACTCGTGTGTATTGTCCGACTGTACCTCATTTAACTGTTCAGCCTCCCTGTGATATTTGTAGAGGGTTCAGTTCTAGAACCCTTAATGAGAGACATAAACCTATTTTGAAAGGCCTTCTTAAAACGCCCTTTTCAGAGGCTATCTGTGCACTGGCAGGTTCACCCCTTCCAAGCAAATCCCATAAAAAGAGATCTCACACTGTTCCATCTTCACCCAGTGAAAAATCAGAGGAACCCAAGTCTAAACACTTAAAAGTGACTACTGCACCGAAAATGACCTCTGACACCTTCTACAGTGCCACCTACTAAAGTTGTGCCATCGGCACCGATTATCATTTCAACACCGAGCACTACGGCACCAACAGTGCAACTTCAAATTTTGTCTCCCTTGGTGCCATCCAGTGATTTAACTTCTTCACTGACCACGGCACCATCTACAACTTTTTCTAGCCCAGAAAAAACAACTCGTCTTACTCAAGCCTCCACCAAGACTTCGGTGCCGTTGGAGCCTTGGACCCGATATTCTCCAAAGGTGGATCCTTTTCTGGGGCAGCAGTTCAGCCCCTTCCTAGAGCAGCCTGACTCCCCCCTCAGGAATATCCACTAGATCAACCAGGAGCCTTTTAGAACTTGATGTGGTGTGTCCTGTTGATCAGCTGCTTACGGCTAGAGGGACCATCCAAAACCCCCCCTCCCATTAGGAGTTGGGGTTACTTCTCCAAGGATTCCAGCTTACTCTCCTCCTTTGACCTCAGAGCAGGCATTGAAGACCCTTGAGCTGTCTGTCCGGTACCCATGACTACGGTTTCAGTGGTGGACCTCACCGTGGTTTCGGAGTCATCCTTTTGGCCTTTGGTTCAGTCGGAACTGAGGCTTTCTCAAGATCACAGTTGGACTGTTACTTCTCTGGTTCCGGGAGCGGCCCCTGATTTTTTTCTATGGTGCCATCCCAGGTTCCAGGGGCTGTCGCGGTACCAGTTACTCTTGAGACTCCTCCCCTGGGAACTGGTTTACTGGAGAGGGGTGTGACCCCAGTTCCGAGGTTGTCATTCCCTGCTCTGGGCTCCCATCCCTCTTCAAGTGGGCCTACATTTCAGGCGATGGAGAGGGCACTTGCCACTGCTGGCAGACCGTCTACGGACTACCCATTGACTCTTCCCTCTCAGCCGCAACTGACTCAAGCCTCTGTTATGGGACATTGAGCACAAGAGCCTCAGGAGACCCTATCGCAGGGTGCCCCTTCTTCTGAGTCCTCTACAGAACCCCCCCCCCCCGAAGGACCTAGGAAGAAATCATGCAAGAGGAAGCACGTTGACTCCCCCGAGGAGTCTCTCACTGAGGATAAAGGACTACGATAAAGGGGAAGGGTCCCCACGGTCACCCCCTGAAGATGTCTCCTATGTAGATATCCTTGAAATCTTAAAACAGAGGGGTGATTGGAAGCCCTCCATCCCTTCCTCTAAGGAATATGTCTTTCTGCAGGCTTTTCTTGCTCGACCGTCTACCTCTTGGGTGACCTACCTGCAAATGAGCTGATATAACTCGTGGTGCAGAGGGCTTGGAAGAATCCTGACACAGTCGAACCGATCTTGAAGAGACCAGATAAAATTTTATTATCCCCGGAAGAGAACCCACACTGGTCTAAGGGCCTTCCAGTGGATACTATGGTGGTGGCTGCTGCCACGAAAAAGCAGCTCGCAGAGGAGATCCAGATGGTCCACCCACCTAATAGGGATTCCCAGGCAGTGGATCGACTAGGAAAGTAAGTGTTTGCGTCATCGACCTTTGCTATTAGGTCCTTGAACTGTCTGGCACATTTTACTAGGCTCCAAAGAGATCTAGTTTCTGAACGGTCTAGAACCTTGGCAGGACAAGTGTTTGATGAGGTACGCAACAAAGTTGCCTTACAGCTAGCGACCTTGGAATCTGTATCTTACTCGTCCATGTGGTTAATATCCCATGCAACTGAAAGGGCAGCTAGAGCTGCGGGTTCAGGTGTAGTCATGAGACGTCATGCCAGGATGCGCCTGTGTGATTTTGCGGATCCCTTTAAGTCTTCCTTCCTTAATGCTGCTGAGGAAGCATCTTCCCTATTCGGCCCTAAAGTGAAGGACACATTAGCCAGGTGTGGAAAAACTCTGTCTGCCGTAGGCGTACATTTCTCCACCCCACCCCCCACCCCCAGCATCCTTATTCAAGGAGCCAGCGGAGTGGAAAAACATGGCACAAAAAGTGTCAGGGTCCTTTTTGTGACATGCGTAGCTAGTTCTCCCCCAGAGGCAGAGGGGGTAACCCTAGTGGAAGATGCCCCTGCAGAGGCAGAGGGGGCCTGCGTAATCAGGGGTCCAGAGATTCTTTCTCCAGACAGCCCTGTCAGCACTCCTGAAGAGCAGCCTGATTGCTTTCCTCTGGAAGCAGTCGGGGGATGTTTTTCCCTGCACCAAACAGCATGGCATTGCATAACCACAGATTCTTGGATGCAGAGGATAATCACCAGAGGCTACAAAGCATTGAACTCCTTTCCAAATCCACAAAAACATATTCCTGATGTTCCACCCAGTCAAAGGGAACCAGCAGCCGTAGAGATAAAAAAAGCTGTGTCAAAAAAGTCATCCAAAAAGTCCCACTAGACCAAATAGGATTCGGATTCTACTCAAGATTCTTTTTAGTGCCAAAAAAGATGGGGGACTGGAGGCCAATTTTGGATCTCAGGGTTCTGAGCAAGTTCATCACCCAAACAAAATTCCGGATGGTCATGGCTCAGTCCATTCTTGGAAAAGGACGATTGGATGTGCTCTGTGGACCTTCAGGATGTGTATTACCACATAAAAATGGACAAGCGCTCTAGAAAGTTTATTCACTTCCGGGTAGGAGCAAATCATTTCTAATTCCGGGTTCTGCCCTTCAGACTCTCTACAGCCCCCAGAGTGTTCACAAAATGTATGGCAGTGGTTACAGCTCATTTGAGACTACAAGGATTCCAAGTGTTTCCATACTTAGACGATTGGCTCCTCACCACCCCCACCAAGCGTCTCCTGGAAAAAGCCCTGAACTACACCCTGACATTGACAAAAATCTTTGGAATCTCTTTAAATTGGGAGAAAAGCAACCTGACCCATACTCGGAGCTTAGATTTCATAGGAGTGGTTTTCAGTACCCAATCTTGCCCAGTCTCTCTTCCGGATCACAGATTGCAAGGACTAAGGGCTCAACTCTGTATGGTACTCTGTCAAGACTTGGCCTCAGCTCGACAGGTTCTTCAACTTCTAGGTTCAATGGCTGCAGCAGTCATCATTGTCCCACTTGCGAGATTACACATGAGAGACTCCTTCAGTGGCTTCTTTTATCTCAGTATTACCCGAATCATCACTCATTATCTTATCAAATACAGATAACAGAATGGTGCAAAAAATAACTTTTGTGGTGGATGAAGCCAGATGCAAATCTTTGGAGTCTACCTTCCCCCCCCCCTCAGCTCAAGGCCACTGTGACCACGGATGCTTCCCTGTTATGGGGGGGGGGGGCATTTTCAGGGAATGACGGTACAAGGCACATGGTCGCCCATAGAGGCCAGTCTGCATATCAGTGTACTAGAACTGATGGCAGTGCTTCTAGCATCGCAAGCATTTCACTGTGCCCTTCCATTTGGAGCAATTGTCATTCAAACAGACAACATGGTGATTGTCTGGTACATCAACAAACAAGGGGGAACCAAGTCCTACCCGTTGTGTCGAGAGGCCATGAGAGTGTGGCAGTGGGCGATAGTTGATAGGTTCCTTTCTTTTCAAGTTCTGGTATTCCACACCTGTATAGCTTAGACTACTGAATCAATGGTCTAATGATTAGTAAAATACGTTTGTGTAAGTAAAATTACCATAACAGTAGCTGTTGCAGTAGGCACACCCTCTTACTTCCCCCTTCTTGTATTATGTTTTATGACAGGGCGTGGATATTCTTTCCCTTTCCTTTGCTCCTGGCACATACTTTGCTGGCATGGCTGTAGCCTTCCTTACTCTGAGGTAAGAAGGCTTTGAAGTTTTTGCACCATAACCACTGATTGGTTGCTGTCCAGTTGTCATTGCCTTTGCAGAATGTAATGCACATGGCTTAGGCTACTGCAACAGTGATCTTTGGTCATCTACTTTTGAGGGGTATGTTTACCTTCTGTGCTGTTAACTTTCTCGTTGACCAATTTTTAAAGTTTATTGCAATTTGTATATACCACTGCTGCTTGTTTATTGCATTATACAGATTATCATCATCATCATCATCATTATTATGAATTTCATTATTTTTATTATGGACCCTTTATCCCTGGAACATTACTGAAAATAGGCTGTACCCAGTTTAAATGCATCTAGTCAACACAAATATTAGAATGCTTGTCTGTCTCTTCTATGTACTGAGAAAACCCTGAAAAAAACATTGGGTAGCTGTCAACATGCATATAATGTGCAATGTAATAACGTATATTATGTGCATTCAGTATGTATTATAATAATGTATTAGTTGCATTACATAAATGAGGATATGATTTTTCATTTCTTTTTCATTTTAAATTCATTTTAACCATCTGTGTCTGCTTTACCCAAGGTCTTCAAGCCTATATTAGTTGCACTGCTTTTGCTGTGTAAGTGGTCTAACTATAGGTATTAAAACCCTAGTTTCATTACGTACTGTGTGTGCATGTCAGGCTAGTTCAGGGCTAGTCTTTGCATTAAGACAGTTCTAGGTCAGTCAGCTCAGAGCTAGTTTCCCTTCCCACCCACTCTGTTGTAGTTGTGTTCCTAAACCAAGTTTGTTGCTGCCTGTCCCTTATAATTTGATAACATAATTCCCTCCCTATCCCTGATTGACTGTTGACAATAAGCAATTAAGTATCATATTGCAAAGTCTCTCCCCTTAAACTCACCAGGCTAAAAGACTGTTGATTATCTTTTTTCGGCTTTTTCCGGTTAGGAGTCGCCACAGCGGATCACTTGCCTGCTCATGATTGGCAGTGGAGTTTTACGCTGTCTAGTTGCCAGCCCAGTGCCCAACCTTCCACAGAAGGCACACACACACACATGCACTCACACCTAGGGCCAATTTAGTGTCTCCAATCCACCTACAGCATGTGTTTGGGATGTGGGAGGAAACTGGAGCAACCAGAGGAAACCCACGCGACCACAGGGAGGACATGCAGACTCCGCACAGAGGGCACCCCAGCCGAGGATCGAACTGGAGAACTTCTTGCTGTGAGGCGGCAACGCTAACTGCTGCACCACTGCTGCCAACCATTTCTAGGTTCAAATCACCATCAAACCCAGTTAACTCCACTGAATATTTAGAAACATACACCACCATACTGTACCAGCATGTCAGCCGCTGCATAAATGCAGCTGTACCTGGTAGGAACAAGTGCAGGGCAAACCCCAGATACAAACCCATATGGTGGAACCATAATATCAACAAGCTTTATAATAAAAGGAAAAGAATTTTGACCAAAACTAAGAAGAGTAATTCTGAGAATGCTAGAGGCTTTACCACTGAAATAAACAAATAACTCAGGATCTTAATAAAATCCACCAAAGCCAAGTTTGAGGCTAAAATAGCTACTCAAGCCAAAGATGGCCACAAGGCATTTCTTTAATTATGTGTGTAATCTCAAAAGCACAGTGCAGCAGTGCATTGAGCTGATTGTAAACAATGTTACCTACACTGAATATGTAGTGAGCCTGCTGGCCAATAAATTTAGCTGTAACTTTACCCTTCTCTCCCCTCCATCTGTCCCTCAAGATATTCATGGAATTGTCTTGCTGCAGGTATCACAAAAGACCAAGTCCTAAAAGTGCTATCAAAAGCTAAAAATACAGTATCAATGGGTCCTGACAATATTCGTAGATGCATCTTAAATAGCATAAAGCACAATTTAGCTACACCCATAAAAGCAATGTTCAGTTTCAGCCTCCATTCAGGTTTTTTTTTCTAACCTAGGGAATAGAGAACATTCACAGTCATTCCCCTGCATAAGGGAGGACCTTCCACAGACCCAGGCAGTTGCAGTCCCGTAAGTCTGACCAGCCTTATATGCAAAGCCCTGGAAAGACATCTCGTGGAACTAATCAGTCAGGACATGGGACCTCCAAACAGTGGACCTGTTTCAGGTTGAATTCTTCAAGAGCAGGTCATGCTTACTCAACTTGGTGGACTTTTTTGAAAATGTCACCAGAGCAATGGCCAAAGGCAAAATGGTACAAACTGCATACCTTGACCTGGCCTAAGTTTTTTACACAGTTCCTCACTCCAGCATAGTAAAAAAGCTAAATTGGGAATAAACTCCTTTGTGACGCACTGGATTGCTAACTGGCTCACAGACAGGAAGCAGAAAATCAAAAAGGGGGTTGAGAGGATGGCCTAATGGTTAAGGTGTTTGCCATACAAAACACAAGGTGCAGGGTTTGAGTCTCACAAGGGATAATTGGCTAGGCTTACAATGGCTCGCAAGGGCAATTAGCCTAGTACTAACCTATGGAAGTTACCTTCCCAAAGAAGCTAGTCACCAATGAAATCCTGCACAGATGTTCTTCGTGTTTCACTGTTGCAGTCATTACATTTGGGTTATCTGCTTGCAGGTAGCCCTCAGTCGGCCTGATTAACAAAGTCTTGGGTCCTGCGTCGGTTGCTGTCCCTTCTTCCATGACGTCAGGGGTATAAAACATGCAGCTGACGCCATTACATCAGTCTTTCTTGCCGTGCGGTGCCCGAAGCAGAAGCAGTTCACAAGTGCCGGTTGGCCGACTCCTGAAATTTTCGTTTTCAAATTTCAGAACCAAAGTCTTCAACTAAAGCTAAGTACCCCGTTGGGGAAACTTTTTCTTGCTCCTTACCGATGTCAGTAAAAGTTAATAATTGCATTACTTGTGGAAAGCAAATACCTCAAAGATTTTCATTCGTACTGTATTTCTTGCCTAGCCCCTGACCACGATGTACCTTGCTGTCGGTTTTGTGCTTTATTTAATCAGCGCACTATCCATCTGTATATTTTCACCTCTAAATATTTTTTTTCTTGGTTTAATTATCCAGAAATGTCATCGGTTAGCCACCCGACTACCGGGATTCTGACAAAATGCAAAGATAAAGACAGAGATAGGCCGCCGAGGTCCAAAACTGCCGACGATGCTTCCCCTAAGCCAGTCGCCAGTTCGCTGGTACTCAGTGAGGTGCTTTCGCAGCCCCTGATACCCACTACTTCTGATTCGCAGGCCTCTACTGAGACCCATTCTGTGTCCGGTATGCCATGAGATGCTTCAACTGTGGAACCTGCGGATGTCTGTACCTTGGATGGGTCCAGAGCTGCTGTGCAGGCACTGGCTTTTGAGGGTGTATTCAGGCCTACGGACCTGCATATTAAACCGATGCCTCCTTCTTTACTTAGTCCTAAATCTCGTTCCATGCCTAAAAATCCAACGTCCAGGCCACATGCTCAGGCCTCTATGCCTAAAAAACAAATGATAAGAATGGCTGAAGACCTAATAACTCTAAATCAGGGGTGTAGCCAACCCCCCTTCTAAGAGGCCTAGGGCTGAAGTTGATTATGAATCCTCTGATCAGAATTGTGTTTTTTCTGATTCTTCTGATGATCTGGATTTGCCGTTATCTACTTATGAAGATTCTGATGCAGAGGACTGCATTCCCTCTGTTTCCCCTCCTGAGGATTTTTCTTTTGGGGGAAACCTTACATACTCTAAGGGAGCATTTCCACTGGGAAAGCCAGGATTTTTCTGATTCAAAAAAGAGGCTTAGGGATTTCCTTCTCCTACCACAGCATAGGCCTTTAGCTATTCCTCCTGTACTAGACATTGATGATGCTTTTTCGGAATCTAGTTTGGCCCCTGATTTCCTGCTTCCTGCCCCCAGAAAACCTGACAGATACTACAGGGTCCCTGAGTCCCACAAGTTCCTTTTTAAAAATCCTGTTGCAGATCCAGAGACTGTTTCACAGGGGCCCAAGGGCATTAAGGCGTATACTACTAAAAATCTTACCCCTTCTGATAGAGACTCCAGGGCGCTGGATTGATGGGGTAAGAAGGTTTACACTTCTGCAACCTTGGCCATTAGGGCTTTAAATTGCCAGTTTCATATGTTAAAGTATCAGCAACATGTTATTGGACTGCTTAAACAGAAAATGATGATTCCTGACTGTGTGGAAAATAAAGAATTACAGGATTTAATGCATTTTGCTGAACAAATTGGAAAACACTTTGCAATGTGATTTTGATTCATTAGAGGCCTCTTGCAGGGCTGCTGTTACTGGGTCTGTGCTCAGAAGGCATGCTTGGCTTAAGGAGCGATCTTTGCCTGATCATGTTAAAGCTAAATTGTTGGATGCTCCTTTAAATCAGGACCGTCTGTTTGGCAACAAGGCTAAGGAAGTTCTTAAAAATATGGAAGATAAAGCTAAATCTATGCAAACTGTTAAAGATTTTTTACAAGTTCAGCCTCCTAGAATTTAGTAGGCACTGGCCATCTAAGAATTGGTCCTTTCCAGCCCCTTCCAGGTCTTCTCAAGCCAAACCCAGACACAGCAAAAACCCCAGGTTTCAGTCCCAGGGAACACACAGAACTAAGCAGTGGGGGGGGGGGGGCTCCACTTCCAAATCTGGGAATAATTAGACTCCCCCCTATGGTAAACTGTCTCAATGACTTCCTTTTAAAATTTCCAAGCACTTCTCAACTGACTGCCCCTTTGGAGGGAAAGGTTGCTCTTCATGCAAAGAATTGGGAACTCATTACCCAGGACAAATGGGTTTTAAATATAGTGTCCCAGGGATACAGATTTCACTTCCACATGTTGCCAACACCAAGCAGGTGCCCGGACCTACCCCCAAATCAGTGGGCAGAGGCCCAAAAACAAGTACTTTCTCTCTTAAGCATGGGGGCTATTCAGCTGGTACCAGAAGAGGAAAAGGGACAAGGTTTCTACTCAGGACTGTTCTTGGTACCCAGAAAAGACAAATTCATGGCATCCTATCCTGGACCTGTCTACTCTAAACACCTTTTTGGAGATTCCAAAATTCAAGATGCTGACTCTTTGCCAATTACTTCCTATGCTAGGCAAAGATGACTGATTAGCAACACTAGATTTAAAAGAAGCATACCTGCACATCCCAATCAGGGAATCTTGCAGAAGATACCTACGGTTCAAAGCAGGCTACATGCACTGTCAGTTCTCTCCACTGCCGTTTGGCTTATCGTAGCATTGGTGGTATAGTGGTGAGCATAGCTTCCTTCCAAGCAGTTGACCTGGGTTTGATTCCCGGCCAATGCAAAAAGTCTGTACATTTAACTGTGTGCAAAAAGTCTGTACATTTAACTGTGCCCAGGGTATTCACAAAGTGCCTAGCTCCAGTTATTACATTTTGCAGGCAAAGAAATATTCAAATATACCCATACCTGGACGATTGTCTAATTCAGGCAGAAAGCCAGGACATACTTTTGAATCATCTGGCCTTTGTACAAAGGGTTCTACCTTGTTTGGGGTTCACCATAAACAAAAAGAAATCGCACCTGGTACCCTGTCAACAAATTATATTCCTGAGAGCAAGCTTGAATACAACTTCCTAGATGGCTTACCTCACGCCAGAGAAACAAATTCTTTTGACAACCTACTTCAAACAAGTGGCCACAAAACCCTGCTATCTAAAAGACAAATACTGCAAGCCTTGAGGTTCATGGCCTCCTGCATTCTTCTCATTCCATATGCAAGACTGTATATGAGGAAACTACAGTGGTATCTAAAAAGCTTATGGTGTCAACATTCTCAAGACCTAGAAACAATCATCATCAACAAGAATATTATTATACCTTGCCTATGCCTAGAGTTCCTTTGGTGGGCAGAGGCCTGCCACCAAAACAAGGGACTAGCTTTCACACCACCCCCTGCCACCCAGACCCTAACAGACGCATCAGACTATGCATGGGGGCTCACCTGGCAGGGAAGTGCATTCAGGGCAAATGGAACCAAAGTCAAATGCACCTGCATATCAATCAAAAAGAAATGTTAGCTGTACAGAATGCTCTGACAGCCTTCAAGGACCACATTCTTCCAGGACAACTAATGGTAGAGACTGACAACACCACTGTTATGTGGTACATAAACAAGCAGGGGGGGTACACATTCTTACCCCCTCTGCAGACTAGCCATGCATTGTGAAAGACGGCCTTGAGCTACCAAGTGCACCTACAAGCTCAATTCCTGCCAGGAAAATTAAATACACTGGCAGACGGACTCAGCAGAAAGATCATGGACCCACACGAGTGGAAACTGGAACCAAGGATTTTCAACATGTTGACAAGCAAATGGGGGAGCCCAGATATATACCTGTTTGCCTCTCCCCAGAACTACCAATTGGACAAATACCTGTTTGCCTCTCCCCAGAACTACCAATTGGACAAATTTTGCACAAGGACTAGCCTGGAAAGTGGTTGCTCTGTCCTTCAGCTGGAAAAACCTATCAGTCTATGCCTTCCCCCCTCTGCCTCTGCTCTCCAAAGTACTACTAAAAATCAAACAGGACAGACCAAGGATGATTTTGATTGCTCCAGACTGGCCACGCCAACACTGGTACTCCCTCCTGTGCAGTTTGTCACGGTTAACTCCATAGCACCTGCCTCAGACTCCTTCCCTGCTGTCTCAGCATGAGAACCAGATTCTGCACCCTCAACTTCTAACACTGAACCTTGCAGCCTGGCTAATTACTTAACCTCTTCTTTACCATCCCTCCGCAAACCTGTGATTGATATCATTTTAGAGGCAAGGAGGCCTAGTACTAGAAAATCTTATGCTGAAAAATGGAAAAGATTCTGTGCCTGGAACCAGTCTCAAGGGATGAGCACAGCAGCGCCTAATTTACCTCAGACTTTACAATACTTAACTGAGATGCTTCACAAGGGCCTGTCTTTTTCCTCCATTAAAATCCACGTCTCAGCCATTTCAGCTCATCATAACACAGAACCTCCCCTCTTCTCTCATCCACTGCTCAAGCAGTTCCTCAGGGGGTCCAAAAATTTGAGACCACCCAGGAGAGCTCCAACCCCAGCCTGGGACCTTAACTTAGTCTTGGAGAACCTTACTCTACCTCCTTTCGAGCCAGCTGCTACTGCAGACTTAAACTTTCTTGGAAAACAGCTTTCCTTTTAGCAGTCACTTCAGCTCGAAGGGTATCTGAATTACAGGCCCTTATGGCAGTGGAGACTTTCATCATCTTTCATGAGGACAGGGTGTCCCTCAGAACCAATCCATCCTTCATGCTCAAGGTGGTATCCGGTGTGGCTCTTAATCAGTCCATTCATTAGCCAACCTTCTTTCCCAATCCACTGAATAAAGGGGAACGGATACTGCATTCCTTAGATGTGCACAGACAACATAGATTCTACTTGGACAGGACTAAACCTCAAAGGAAATCTGAACAACTGCTGGTGGCATTTGCTTCAGGGGCAGAGGGGAAGGCTATTTCAAAGCAAACCATTTCTAAATGGATAAGCCGTTGCATTCATTTCTGCTGTAAGCACCATGGAAAACCTATCCCCCCCGGGGGATCAGATCTCACTCCACCAGGGCTGCATCTACCTCTACAGCCTTTCTCAGAGGCGTCCCTGCCAGGGACATCCTAGAAGCTGCTACCTGGAGTTCTGTACATACTTTCACCAAGCATTATCAGTTGTCAATTTTCTCTAAATCCAGAGCTGGCTTTGCCACTGCAGTCTTGCAGGGCCTTATAGCTGGCCCTAATGCTGTCTAAATTCCTCCTCCCCAACCATAGCTTTGGGAATCTACCCAAATGTAATGACTGCAACAGTGAAAGACGAAGAACATTGTACAGTTGTGTACACTTACCATAAATGTAGATGTTCGAGTGTACTCACTGTTGCAGTCCTGGTTACTTTCCCTCCAGCCCCCTAACTTCTTTTGGCTATACCTCTACTTTCCTTTACTATGCTTAAAAGCCATTTTTGGTGTATTTGCTTTTTTGTTGGAGGTATATCTTTGTACTTTTATATTTAATTGCTTCCCATTAAGGAGGCAGCTGACATCTGGGGCAAGAAAAACTGATGTAATGGCATCGGCTGCATGTTTTATACCACTGACGACCTGACGTCATGGAGGAAGGGACAGCAACCGACGCAGGATCCAAGACTTTGTTAATCAGGCCGACTGAGGGCTATCTACAAGCAGATAACCCAAATGTAGTGACTGCAACAGTGAATACACACGGAACATCTACATTTATGGTAAGTGTACACAACTGTACTTTCTGTGCTGGGACCGCTCCTGTTTGGCATTTACTTTTCTGAAGTAAAAGCCAGCACCAAAGGGCTTTGGCTGACTGTAGGAGCAGTCATTGAATCCCCAAATGACTAGGCCATCCTACAGAAAGGTTTGTCCCAAATAAATAACTGGTTCCAAAATCATGGTCATAAACTAAATGCCAACAAATGCATCATTGTATTCTTTAGGAAGTCTTCTGTCCTAGGGAACTGCCACATTAACAGTACTCCCCTAAAAGTTGACCCATTTGTTTGGGATTTGAGAACTTTTATGGATAGTGACCTAATTTTTTTACCAGAATGCGCCAATTGCTGTAAGGAAGTTCTGTGTTGTACAGCTTATAAATAAAGGAATATTCTCTTGATCTAGGGATAGCATTGTTTCACTGTACTCAACCCTCATTAGGTCACTCATTGAATGTAACACCCTTTTTCATGTATCTATGCAGACATGTGGAACAAGAGGAATGCCCACAGAGATACCTTACTAAAAGGATACAAAGTCTAAACAACATGCGCCACATGGACTGATGCAAAGCCCTGTCACTATACTCTGTATTCTACAGACTACTAAGAGGTGACCTTTGTCTGGCATGCAAGGCATCATCTGACCAATACTGATTGAGTTACTGCTCATCATCAAGTTGAATGGCAGCAGAAGTACTCTGTCTGGAAATCTAAACCACTTCTGCAACATCAAAAGAATGGTTTGGAGGGACATGTATATCTTGCAGAGGATACCACTGCTCTGGAACAGACTCCCCATGCACATAAAACAAAGTTCATCCCTGTCCATATTTAAGCACAAGTTGGATCTGTGGATGGGAACCAAAAAATTTACCCCAGGACTGCCCCCCTGTACTACTAGTGGACAGAGGCAGTTCCTAAATGTTTTATTCCATGCATGGGTCCCCTCAAATTATCTATGATACAGTCCCAGTCATTCTGATTAGAAGTAATGTATAGTTACTGACTATGGGATGAGTAAGGTCAGTCTCTAACAAAATGGGATGGGTTAGTTTAAGCACAAAAAGGGAAAAATTGGCTAGGCTTAAAATGGCTCTCAAGGACAGCTAGCCTTATTTGCCTATGAACCTGTATAGTCTTTTTCATGAATTTGCCCACACATAGTTGTTCTTTCTCATAGTAGTATACAGTTGTCCTTAAATTAAGGAATGGGAGGGTAATGTTGGCTGTAAACCTATGCATTAATCCTAGTTCCATTAATGCTAAGAACCTGAAAAGGATTGTATAATGCTCAAGAAGAATGTTAGTTAAAAGTTAAAATAAAGTCATAAGCTGCTAAACTTGACAACTGAACTTGCTAAGTGAAAATGTTTTACACATTTGAATGGAGCAGAATTCATAACCATTCAACTTGGTGGGAAGGTGTACTTAAGTAATTTGGAGATGCTCATTGTAGTGATCACTGCTGTACTGTAATCATTGATAGTATTATGCAGCCATCATTCTGCTGATAGGCATGAGGAATGATAGTAGTATAGTGCAATGCAGTGCCTAATGTATAATGACACTGCATTCAGTTCTGGATCATTCATTTCTGAGAAACTGAATGCATTAGCCAGGTTACATTGAGGGGTTTTACTCACTGCACAAAGATTCCCTAGTATTTCAGTTTGTAGCCAGTGCTTTAAATGTTCCTTTTTTAGAAACTCTCCAACCCACAGAATGCTATAGAAGACCCTTGTTTGATGTGTTTGAGAGAGTTTATTTTTTATAAGCATGTGGATTGTCTGAGGCCACATATCCTTTTATCTGTGATTATCACTATTTTTGTGTATATAAATGCTTGCAGGACTGACATTTGATGGCACTAATATTGTTTTCTTTCTTCTTGTTTACAGATCGAAGTTGATCTTGGTAAAAAGTGCTGGTACCACTCAATATTTGCATGCCCCATTCTACGACAGCAAACCACAGATAGCAATCCGCCTATGAAGCTTGTATGTGGCCACATCATCTCAAAAGATGCTTTAAATAAAATGTTTAATGGCAACAAGTAAGCCATTTGCCTTTTTTATCTGCTAATGGATACATTACGTTTCCCAACACCAAATTGCAGGGAATTAGAGTGATGTCAGTTGGTAGTCAAGCTAAGTAAAATGGCTTTACTGTTCTCAGCTTTAGATAAGTTTAATGATAGATGGTAAGCAATTCTGCAAAATATCATTGAGCTGGTGCCTACTTTATTCATGTGAATTAAGGGGTGGGAGAGAGAGAGAGTAATGGCATAAATGATCAACTTTATCACTTCATGAATTTGAGTAGCTGTAGAATGTCTTGTTAGAAATCTTGGAAGTGTAATTTTTCCATTGTGAATTTAAATTTTAAGAATGTATGGTTGGCTTTTATGAGACTCTTCACTAAAAGTATTTAAGCTATATCTACTGGCAGTTGCACAGTAAATTCAACAGTGCAGGATAGACGTGCATAGAGTCTACTGTCAGCAGTTGATACCGTGAAAATTAAAATAGCTAGTGCACAACATAGCTGCACACCAAGGTGGGTACTATCACAACGTACTATTTGCAAAGCAGCGGGCTTTAAAAAAACAGACAATACTGAACCAGGTTTGGTACTAATTTAAGAATGTACTCTGAATGTTTTAAGAAGCATTTTACAGGTACAAGAGTAGAAGCAGATCAAAAAGCAAATGTAAAATTAGAAGGTAAAAGCACGGCAGGATTAAAGGTGTTGAGCTTCAGTGCAAGTGATGGATAGGTGTTTGAGATTTTAAAAAAAATAAATGTTGCGACTTTGGTACATGAATGAAGATGAGGGAATTGCTACATGAAAATTTTGTGAAAATCAGTTAGTGGGGAAAACGATCTAACTTACAAAGAGGAGTGAAAGAGAATTTGTGCAAGCTGTCACTTCTGAAACTGTAGATAGATATTTGTTATTAGATTTATAACTGTCATGATGCCATTCATGCAAGTGCATTCCTTTTGGAATTTGTGCACTGAAATTCATTAACATTTTATTCCCCACAGTGCTTTCCCATTTTAGCAAAATATAGCACAGTGGTCAAATGCTTGCATCCATTAAACAGATTAACCCAAACTGATATTAATATTTGTGATAACTGTAAATAAAATCTCCCTCAAGGAATAAATTGTGCGACCAACACCACACTGTAGAGTTGCAGCAAAAACGTAGTAACCCAGAAATAGGACTGAAGGGTGATTTTATTTACACTTGTCTTGTACTGTGTTCTTCCCTCTTGGGAGCATGGCCGAGGGCTTTGATTGGGAGATAGAGTTTGAGTATGTTCCTAGTACCTTGGACATTGGCTTTGACTGAACCTTTTAACAGACTTTTGCAGATGGATGCAAATCTATTGTTGGCGCAATGGAAAATTGTTTTGGACTCCAGGGTTAATTCACTTGAATTTGATGAGAACTCATTTAGGTCAAGTATAAGAGAGCTTGAAAATGATTTATTTAAATTAAAGCACATACAATTGCAGCAAATGCATTTAGAAGCCTGTATTTTTCATCATGTTATTCCACAAGGGCCGAGGGTTCTAAAAGTGCCAACATACGGAGATACATATGCTGATTTTTTTTTTTTTTGTGTGTAGATTGCAACAACTGAATATAGAATAGAGTTTCAATTGCATCCAGTTGCTGATTGAGTTTTTAAACCTCTTGAGTCAGAACTCCTTGAGGGTGTGAACAAGAACCGACAACTACTGTTGACTAGATACCCAAGTGAGGTTTGTCTATCAGCCCTTGATGTGATTTTGGACAATGTTTCCTCTTATGAACAGCATTTGCGGATGCAAAAGAGTAAGAAACTGGATTGGAGCATTAATGATTTCAAGCTAGGACATGTGTTTTCCTGGCCATGAGAGACTTGATTTGGTTTAGTGAATGACTCGCAATCAGCTGAGAGGGGATAGCAATCCTGATGATATACAACAGGGTTTATCCACCAATAGGATTGAATCTACATGCACACCCACACAGGCATCAACACTGGTTGGTCTTCCTTTAGGGGAGGGGCAGCCAGTGAAGCAACTAGATGGAAGGAGGAAAATAATCACCATGGAACAGGCTACCCTTCCTTTACCATTACTTATCAGACAGAAGAAGTCCGATGTGAAGTAGTGTTCACTAAGCAGGGGGGAAAGACAGCGACAATTAAGGGAAGAACCCCAGTTGCGATAACTGAAGCAGATATGGAATCAAATGAAAAGTGTCTAGTATGGAGTATTTCTAGTAAGCAACTTACTTCCCCACAGATGTCTCTACTCCAGCATGGACTTTCATTTATACCTGCAAAACAGTCAGCTTTTAGTGACATTGTGAGCGATGTTAGAATATTTGCAAGGAGTGTCAAGTTGAAGATTGTGTTCACTAATGACTCTGAGATAAATGTTTTTTAGAAGCCTAGTTTATTTCAACCAGTTATGCATTCTACTGTCAAAACTTTTTGTAAGAAATGTGAAGTAGGTTTGTACCAAGCTTTTAATAATGGAGAGTTAAGGAATAGTTTTTATAATTTGAGCAAAGCTGAAAGGGAAGCGCTTGTAGAATTGCGGACTGATAGAGGGCTGGACATTAAACCTGCCGATAAGGGTGGAGCAATTGTTATAATGGATTATCAATATTTTCTTGATTCTATTTTTGAAATGCTAGCAAATGTTGGAACCTATGAGCCTATAGATGAGTTATATTGCAACACTTAGAGTTAGATTAACTATAGAAGATTGTCTTCTTAGTGCTTTGATTATGACAGAATTAGTACAATATTTACTGGTTGATTGTCCTTTGATACCGTTGTTCTAGGGGCTCCCAAAAATACATAAGAGCCCTACTAGACAGCCGTTCAGACTTGATAGTCTTAGGTAAGGGTTGGCTCACTGAGCCCTTGATTTTTGTCAAGAAGCTCATAGGTTCAAAGGTTGATACTAGGCTATCTGCCCTAGGGCATTTGCAAGCCTAGCCAGTGTGTGTTTGGCTTTCGCCACCCTTCTTAGATTAGTTAACTGTGCCTCTGTATAGTAGGTCACAGAAGATAGCCCATTTAAGGTTAGTTTACCATGCCTCTGTCTAGCAGTGACACAGAAGGGATCCCAGGGGTAAATTTACGATCTCCCATCAAAACGTCAAGATTCTTCTTGAAGAGGGTCATTGAGGGGCTCTGTCTGACATGGATTGGGATTTTGTTCCAGAGTGAGGGGAGCCTCTGGAATCTGAATCTGTCCCTCCAGCATGTTCTATTTATTTCTGTGCTGAGGTTTAAGTCACTGGAGTGTGTAGTTCTGATGGATTTGGATTTCCTGAGGTGGAGCATGTCCATTAATTCTGGGTTGGACATGGCTTTATACGTCAGGCACAGATCGCCTCTGAGTAGGCGGTAAGCAACTGAGTACAGCTGGAGTTTCTTTAGCCTAACTGCGTAGGGCATCTGTTTGAGTCCCCTGATCCTCTTGGTGAGGTACTTTTGGGGTCTTTCTAGTTGTAGCAGGTGTCAGGTAAGGTACATCCCAAATGGGGCATTGTATTCAATTATGGACCTGATGAGTAGAGGGGCACAATGACCTCTCTTGATCTAGATGTGAACCCCTTTGTGATAAGGTGGGCTATGCAGAATGTCTTTCTAACCACTTTGGCAATGTGATTGTCAAAGGAGAGATTGCAGTCTACTTGGGTCCCCAAATCCCTAATTACTTCCGTACTTAATGGATTACCACCTATGTGGTAATTTGTGGGCACTTTGTTTTTTCCCAAAGGGGATGACTATGCACTTTTTGGCATTTAGCTTTAGGCCATGGCTCTGGCACCAGTTTTCCGTCTCTGTGAGACCTTTTTGGAGGATGCTTGTGTCAGCCGGCGAGTCGATTATGGCCCCCAGTTTGCAGTCATCTGCAAACTTTCTCAGCCATAGTCCTCCTGTGTTAGCCTGTACCTCAGAGAAATATATACCAAACAAGAGAGGTCCCAGGACTGAGCCTTGTGGGACGCCACTTGTAACTGGTTTAGAGTCTGACATGGCACCTGCAATTCTGACCATGTGGGTTCTATCCCTAAGCCAGTTTGCAACCCATCTTGTGACATAGGGGTTGATATTTAAGCTGGTGAGCTTATTTATGATGCCCGAGTGGGGTATTGTGTGGAAGACTTTCGCAAGGTCAAGGTAGGCTGTGTGGACTACCTTCCCTTCGTCTATGGCCTTGGTGACTGTTTCAAAGAAATTGACCAGGTTCAGGAGGCAAGATCTGCCCTTAACAAAGCCGAATTGGGTAGGATCCAGTGTTTGGAGGTTCCCAATGTCTTTGTTTATGAGTTCCATGATGATACGCACCATAGCTTTGCAGACCAGGCTAGTTAGGCTTATAAGGTGATAGTTGTACCGGTTTTGAATAGAGTAGCCAGTGTTAAGAGACACTAAGCATTTTTGAATGCTTTATAGAGTTATACAAGTACGAGTGATTTGCAAAGGAATTGTTTTATGGTTACCCTTGATGTGTCTTTATTTATGGTCATTTCCAACTCAGAAGGGATAGAAATAGTCATGGACTTTCTTAGAATGCATAGTTCCTATGACATTGCAATAATTGACTTGATATGTTTGTTTTTAGAGCTTGTGCTTGACCATGTTTTTTTTTTATTTGAAGACTCAACTTTCATTCAGAAGACTGGCATAGCTATGGGCATGTCTTGTGCCAATAGCTAAGCCAAGCATTGCCCTTGCCCAGTGGGAATCACAATACATATTGGGACCTCATAAGTTTACCCCACATCACCGATTCTATAGATTTGTTGATGACTAATTTCAGTTATGGACGGTAACCAGGGACAGCCAAGTCATGTTATGGATAATCTCCACTCAACTACCTCCTTTTTAAGGTTTACTTATTAGTACTTGAGTCTCAAGTCCATAGATTTTCTAGATGTATGCATCTTCAGGGAATATGATTTTGAGTTTAATACTGGACTGTGTAGGAAATTCTGTAGAAAGGATGGGATGCTACAGCTTAGCAGTATGCATCCCGGGTTTGTATATAAAGAACATTTTGAGTAGTCAGGGCATGTGCATTTCTGGACTCAGAGAAGGGATTCCAGTGGGATTTACAAACTTTGAGCTCTGATGTTTAGAAAGGGGCATAGTTACAAGGAAGTGAATGAGATGTTTGATAGTATCAGTCCTGAGGACTAGTAGGGCACAGCCCTATTTTTCATTCGGTGGGAAAGATGGGACTTGAAGTAGAGAAGCTATTTCCAAAGGGATTTATGTTAGATGACAGAAGGTCCCAATTTCTCTTTATTATGCTAGTGACATCAGAGCTGTATGTGACATTATCAAGATGAACTGGCCCATTTTACAGAGGAACATGTTAAAGATGTGATAGGTGATAAACCTACTTTTATTTTTAAGAGCAAGAAGTTGCTGAAAAGGCAGCTGTGATATGGGAAAAATGGTCAAGGGATATTGGGAGTCACTGATGTACCTGGGATGCTGTGCTGTAATTAAGTGTAATTTTTTGTTCTTACATCAGTACCTCTCATTTGTTTATTCACCTGCAGACAGGAGTTGAGTTCAGGTTTAATACTCAGACTGACTGTAACACTACGGATGTAGTGTACATTGCAAATTGTAAAGCCTGCTTGAGTTTTTATGTTGGGAAGTCTAATCGTTGTCTGATGGAGCGTTTCAGGGAACATATGTATTATATATGGAACAGGGATGTAAGGAGTGCTCTTGCTAAAACATGTTATAGATTGGGGAAGTGACCAGCTTTTTACTTTTAGACTAATAGAGAAAGGGATGATGAGTGAGCACAAGGGTGGTGATAGAAACTTTACTGAAAAATGTGAATTGCACTTGATAAACTACAGGCTGATAAAACCTCTGGGCCTTAATGGTACGGTCTCTTTAAGACCTGCTCTGAAAGCAAGGGATTTATTTATGTGATTTTAATATTTTATTGTTCAATAGCACTGTTTGATTTGTTTGAATTTCTGATAGAGTTGATTGGATGGTAGTAATGTGTCCACTTGTTTAAATGCTTTGATGTGGTTTTATTGTATTGGTCTGATGAAGCACTCGAAGTGTGAAAGTGCTTACCAGTTCTTTTAACAAATAGTTTTGGTTTTACTTGGTTACCTTTGGTCTTGTTCCTGTGTTACTTCGTTTTTGTTTAGGGTTGCCACCTTTTCAAATGCCCAAAGTGGGACATTTTTTGTAGAAATGTGAGATTTTGCAGGACAAAACATACCTATAGCCAATACAAAGGACAGAACCTCACTTTTTTTGCCAAAATAAAAGCTTGTTTTTGTAGCATTTGAGTTGCTTATGCTATTTCATATAACATTTGTGTGTTCCAGGTATGAAATAACTGTATTATGCCACTATTAAAGAAAACTTAAGAAATATATTTTGTCTTGAAATATCAGGACATTTGCCATTTTTTAGTTTTCAAGACACAACTGCCCAAAGTGCGACTGTCCCTTATAAAGAGGGACAGGTGGTAATCCTGTTTTTATTGCAACTTAATATTTGCAATGTCAAAATTCTTTTTACATCTAACTTGATACAGTCCTGCTACATATGTTATCCTGTTTTGTATGGGTAAAAGTTTTGTGTTTACAGGCAGAGGAGATGACTTTTTTCATTTACATCTTGGAAGGCAGAAGCAGTACTTTAAAGGAGGTGCGTCTTTCTCTCTGTCTAGCTGTGTCTTTCTCTCTGTGTGTCATTATCTCTCTGCGCACCTTTCTCGCTTTCTGTCTGTGCGTATTTCCTCTGCCTATCTCTTTATCTGTGTCTATCGCTCTCTGTGTCTCTTTCTGTGTGTGTCTCTCTCTGTTTCTGTCTCTCTCTCTCTCTCTCTCTCTCTCTCTCTGTCTCTCTCTCTCCTCTCTCTCTCTGTCTCTCTCTCTCTCTCTCTCTCTCTCTCTCTCTCTCTATGTGCCTCTGTGTGTGTGTCTCTCTGTGTATGTCTCTGTGTGCCCCTCTCTCTCTCTCTCTCTCTCTCTCTCTGTGTGTCTGTGTGTGTGTGTCTCTCTCTCTCTCTCTATGTGTGTGTGGCTCTGTGTGTGTGTGTGTGGCTCTGTGTGTGTGTGTGTGGCTCTGTGTGTGTGTGTGTGTGTGTGGCTCTGTGTGTGTGTGTGTGGCTCTGTGTGTGTGGCTCTGTGTGTGTGTGTGGCTGTGTGTGTGTGGCTGTGTGTGTGTGTGTGGCTCTCTCCCCATGTGTCTCTCTCGCTCCCCATGTGTCTCTCTCTCTTTCCCATGTCTGTTTCTTTTCCTATGTCTCTCTTTCTTTTCCCATGTGTGTGTCTCTCTCTCTCTCTTTCTTCCCATGTGTCTTTCTCTCTTCCCATTTGTGTGTCTCTCTCTTTTCCCATGTGTGTCTCTCTCTTTTCCCATGTGTGTCTCTCTCTTTTCCCATGCGTGTCTCTCTCTTCCCATGTGTGTCTCTCTCTCTCTTTCCCATGTGTGTCTCTCTTCCCATGTCTCTCTCTTTCTTCCCATGTGTGTCTCTCTCTTCCCATTCCTGTGTCTCTCTTTTCCCATGTGTCTGTCTTCCCATGTGTCTCTCTCTCTCTTCCCATGTGTGTCTCTCTCTCTCTTCCCATGTGTGTCTCTCTCTCTCTTCCCATGTGTGTCTCTCTCTCTCTTCCCATGTGTGTCTCTCTCTTCCCATGTGTGTTTCTCTCTTTTCCCATGTGTGTCTCTCTCTCTGTCTTCCCATGTGTGTCTCTCTCTCTTCCCATGTGAGTCTCTCTCCCTCTCTCTTTTCCCATGTGTCTGTCTCTCTTTTCCCATGTGTGTGTGTCTCTCTCTTTTTTCCCATGTGTGTGTCTCTCTCTTTTCCCATGTGTGTGTGTCTCTCTCTTTTCCCATGTGTGTCTCTCTCTCTTTTCCCATGTGTGTGTCTCTCTCTTTTCCCATGTCTCTCTCCCCATGTGTGTGTCTTTCTCTTCCCATGTGTGTGTCTCTCTTCCCGTGTGTGTGTCTCTCTTCCCGTGTGTGTGCCTCTCTTCCCGTGTGTGTGCCTCTCTTCCCGTGTGTGTGTCTCTCTTTTCCCACGTCTCTCACTCTCTCTTTTCCCATGTGTGTGTGTCTCTCTCTCTCTTCCCATGTGTGTCTCTCACTCTCTCTCTCTCTTCCCATGTGTGTGTCTCTCACTCTCTCTTCCCATGTATCTCTCTCTCTTTTCCCGTGTGTGTGTCTCTCTCTTCCCATGTGTGTGTGTCTCTCTCTTCCCATGTGTGTGGCTCTCTCTTCCCATGTGTGTGTGTCTCTCTTCCCATGTGTGTGTGTCTCTCTTCCCATGTGTGTGTGTCTCTCTTCCCATGTGTGTGTCTCTCTCTTCCCATGTGTGTGTCTCTCTTCCCATGTCTCTCTCTCTTTTCCCATGTGTCTCTCTCTCTCTCTTCCCATGTGTCTGTCTCTCTCTCTTTCCATGTGTCTGTCTCTCACTCTTTCTCTTCCCATGTGTCTCTCTCTTTTCCCATGTGCGTGTATCTCTCTCTTTTTCCATGTGTGTGTCTGTCTCTCTCTTTTCCCATGTGTGTCTCTCTCTTTTCCCATGTGTGTCTCTCTCTTTTCCCATGTGTGTCTCTCTCTTTTCCCATGTGCGTCTCTCTTTTCCCATGTGTGTGTCTCTCTCTTTTCCCATGTGTGTGTCTCTCTCTTTTCCTATGTGTGTCTGTTTCTTTTCCTATGTCTCTCTTTCTTTTCCCATGTGTGTCTCTCTCTCTCTCTCTTCCCATGTGTGTGTGTCTCTCTTTCTTCCCATGTGTCTTTCTCTTCCCATTTGTGTGTCTCTCTCTTTTCCCATGCGTGTCTCTCTCTTCCCATGTGCGTCTCTCTCTCTTTCCCATGTGTGTCTCTCTTCCCATGTCTCTCTCTTTCTTCCCATGTGTGTCTCTCTCTTCCCATTCCCTGTCTCTTCCCATGTGTGTCTCTCTCTCTTCCCATGTGTCTCTCTCTTCCCATGTGTGTCTCTCTCTCTCTTCCCATGTGTGTCTCTCTCTCTTCCCATGTGTGTCTCTCTCTTCCCATGTGTGTTTCTCTCTTTTCCCATGTGTGTGTCTGTCTTTTCCCATGTGTGTCTCTCTCTCTGTCTTCCCATGTGTGTCTCTCTCTCTCTTCCCATGTGTGTCTCTCTTCCCATGTGTGTCTTTCTCCCTCTCTCTTTTCCCATGTGTGTGTCTCTCTCTTTTCCCATGTGTGTGTCTCTCTCTCTTTTCCCATGTGTGTCTCTCTCTCTTTTCCCATGTGTGTGTCTCTCTTTTCCCATGTGTGTCTCTCTTTTCCCATGTGTGTGTCTCTCTCTTTTCCCATGTCTCTCTCCCCATGTGTGTCTTTCTATCTCTTCCCATGTGTGTGTCTCTCTTCCCATGTGTGTGTCTCTCTCTTTTCCCATGTCTCTCTCTCTCTACCCGTGTGTGTGTGTGTCTCTCTCTCTCTTTTCCCATGTGTCTCTCTTCCCATGTGTGTGTCTTTCTCTTCCCATGTGTGTGTCTCTCTTCCCGTGTGTGTGTCTCTCTTCCCGTGTGTGTGTCTTTCTTCTCGTGTGTGTGTCTTTCTTCCCGTGTGTGTCTCTCTCTTTTCCCACGTCTCTCTCTCTCTCTCTTTTCCCATGTGTGTGTCTCTCTCTCTCTTCCCATGTGTGTGTCTCTCACTCTCTCTCTCTCTTCCCATGTGTGTCTCTCACTCTCTCTTCCCATGTATCTCTCTCTCTTTTCCCATGTGTGTGTCTCTCTCTTCCCATGTGTGTGTGTCTCTCTCTTCCCATGTGTGTGTGTCTCTCTCTTCCCATGTGTGTGTGTCTCTCTCTTCCCATGTGTGTGTGTCTCTCTCTTCCCATGTGTGTGTCTCTCTTCCCATGTGTGTGTGTCTCTCTTCCCATGTGTGTGTGTCTCTCTTCCCATGTGTGTGTGTCTCTCTTCCCATGTGTGTCTCTCTCTTCCCATGTGTGTGTCTCTTTTCCTATGTCTCTCTCTCTTTTCCCATGTGTCTCTCTCTCTCTCTTCCCATGTGTCTGTCTCTCTCTCTTCCCATGTGTCTGTCTCTCACTCTTTCTCTTCCCATGTGTCTCTCTCTTTTCCCATGTGCGTGTATCTCTCTCTCTTTTTCCATGTGTGTGTCTGTCTCTCTCATTTCCCATGTGTGTCTCTCTCTTTTCCCATGTGCGTCTCTCTTTTCCCATGTGTGTGTCTCTCTCTTTTCCCATGTGTGTGTGTCTCTCTTTTCCCATGTCTCTCTCTTGCCATGTGTGTCTCTGTCTCTTTTCCCATGTCTCTCTCTCTCTCTTTTCCCATGTCTCTCTCTCTCTTTTCCCATGTGTATCTCTCTTTTCCCATGTGTCTCTCTTTTCCCATGTGTCTCTCTCTCTTCCCATGTGTCTCTCTCTCTCTTCCCATGTGTCTCTCTCTCTTCCCATGTGTCTCTCTCTCTTCCCATGTGTCTCTCTCTCTTTTTTCCCCATGTGTCTCTCCCTCTCTCTTTTCCCATGTGTGTCTCTCTCTTTTCCCATGTCTGTGTGTCTCTCTTTCCCCATGTCTCTCTCTTCCCATGTGTCTTTCTCTCTTCTCATGTGTGTGTGTCTCTTCCCATGTGTGTCTTTCTCTCTCTTCCCGTGTCTGTCTTCCCATGTGTTTCTCTCTCTCTTCCCATGTGTCTGTCTCTCACTCTCTCTTCCAGTGTGTCTCTCTCTCTTTTCCCATGTGTGTGTCTCTCTCTCTTTTCCTATGTGTGTCTGTCTCTCTTTTCCCATGCGTGTGTCTCTCTCTTTTCCCATGCGTGTGTCTCTCTTTTCCCATGCGCATGTCTCTCTCTTTTCCCATGCGCGTGTCTCTCTCTTTTCCCATGCGTGTGTGTCTCTCTCTTTTCCCATGCGTGTGTGTCTCTCTCTCTTTGTCCCATGTGTGTCTCACTCTTTTTCCCATGTGTGTCTCTCTCTCTCTTTTTCCCACGTGTGTCTCTCTCTCTCTTTTTCCCACGTGTCTCTCTCTCTCTTTTTCCCATGTGTGTCTCTCTCTCTCTTTTTCCCATGTGTGTGTCTCTCTCTCTCTTTTCCTATGTGTGTCTGTTTCTTTTCCTATGTGTCTCTCTCTCTCTTCCCATGTGTGTGTCTCTCTCTTTCTTCCCATGTGTCTTTCTCTCTTCCCATTTGTGTCTCTCTCTCTTTCCCATGTGTGTCTCTCTCTTTTCCCATGCGTGTCTCTCTCTTCCCATGTGCGTCTCTCTCTCTTTTCCCATGTGTATCTCTTTCTTCCCATGTGTGTCTCTCTCTCTTCCCGTTCCCGTGTCTCTCTTTTCCCATGTGTCTGTCTTCCCATGTGTGTCTCTCTCTCTTCCCATGTGTGTCTCTCTCTCTTCCCATGTGTGTCTCTCTCTCTCTTCCCATGTGTGTGTCTCTCTCTCTCTCTCTTCCCATGTGTGTCTCTCTCTATCTTCCCGTGTGTCTCTCTCTCTTCCCATGTGTGTCTCTCTCTTCCCATGTGTGTGTGTCTCTCTCTTCCCATGTGTGTGTGTCTCTCTCTTCCCATGTGTGTGGCTCTCTCTTCCCATGTGTGTGGCTCTCTCTTCCCATGTGTGTGTGGCTCTCTTCCCATGTGTGTGTCTCTCTTCCCATGTGTGTGTCTCTCTTCCCATGTGTCTCTCTCTCTTCCCATGTGTCTCTCTCTCTCTTCCCATGTGTGTGTCTCTCTTTTCCCACATATGTCTCTCTCTCTTTTCCCACGTGTGTCTCTCTCTCTCTTCCCATGTCTCTCTCTCTCTCTCTTTCCATGTGTCTGTCTCTCACTCTTTCTCTTCCCATGTGTCTCTCTCTTTTCCCATGTGTGTGTCTCTTCCCATTTGTGTGTCTCTTTTCCCATGTGTGTCTCTCTCTTTTCCCATGTGTGTCTCTCTCTTTTCCCATGTGTGTCTCTCTCTTTTCCCATGTGCGTCTCTCTTTTCCCATGTGTGTGTCTCTCTTTTCCCATGTGTGTGTCTCTCTCTTTTCCCATGTGTGTGTCTCTCTCTTTTCCTATGTGTGTCTGTTTCTTTTCCTATGTCTCTCTTTCTTTTCCCATGTGTGTCTCTCTCTCTCTCTCTCTTCCCATGTGTGTGTGTCTCTCTTTCTTCCCATGTGTCTTTCTCTTCCCATTTGTGTGTCTCTCTCTTTTCCCATGCGTGTCTCTCTCTTCCCATGTGCGTCTCTCTCTCTTTCCCATGTGTGTCTCTCTTCCCATGTCTCTCTCTTTCTTCCCATGTGTGTCTCTCTCTCTTCCCATTCCCGTGTCTCTCTCTTCCCATGTGTGTCTCTCTCTCTTCCCATGTGTGTCTCTCTCTCTCTCTTCCCATGTGTGTCTCTCTCTCTCTTCCCATGTGTGTCTCTCTCTTCCCATGTGTGTTTCTCTCTTTTTCCCATGTGTCTCTCTGTCTTTTCCCATGTGTGTCTCTCTCTCTGTCTTCCCATGTGTGTCTCTCTCTCTCTTCCCATGTGTGTCTCTCTTCCCATGTGTGTCTCTCTCCCTCTCTCTTTTCCCATGTGTCTGTCTCTCTTTTCCCATGTGTGTGTGTCTCTCTTTTTTCCCATGTGTGTGTCTCTCTTTTTTCCCATGTGTGTCTCTCTTTTCCCATGTGTGTCTCTCTTTTCCCATGTGTGTGTCTCTCTCTTTTCCCATGTCTCTCTCCCCATGTGTGTCTTTCTATCTCTTCTCATGTGTGTGTCTCTCTTCCCATGTGTGTGTCTCTCTCTTTTCCCATGTCTCTCTCTCTACCCGTGTGTCTGTCCTGTGTGTGTGTGTGTCTCTCTCTCTCTTTTCCCATGTGTCTCTCTTCCCATGTGTGTGTCTTTCTCTTCCCATGTGTGTGTCTCTCTTTCCGTGTGTGTCTCTCTTTCCGTGTGTGTCTCTCTTTCCGTGTGTGTCTCTCTTTCCGTGTGTGTCTCTCTCTTTTCCCACGTCTCTCTCTCTCTCTCTTTTCCCATGTGTGTGTCTCTCTCTCTCTTCATGTGTGTGTCTCTCTCTCTCTCTTCCCATGTGTCTCTCTCTCTCTTCCCATGTGTCTCTCTCTCTCTTCCCATGTGTCTCTCTCTCTCTTCCCATGTGTGTGTCTCTCTCCCCATGTGTGTCTCTCTCTTCCCATGTGCGTGTCTCTCCCTCTCTCTCTTCCCATGTGTCTCTCTCTTTTCCCATGTGTGTGTCTCTCTTCCCATGTGTGTGTCTCTCTCTTCCCATGTGTGTGTCTCTCTTTTCCCATGAGTCTCTCTCTCTTCCCGTGTGTGTGTCTCTCTCTCTCTTCCCATGTGTCTCTCTCTCTTCCCATGTGTCTCTCTCTCTCTCTTTCGTGTGTCTCTCTCTCATTTCCCATGTGTGTCTCTCTCTTTTCCCATGTCGTCTCTCTTTCCCACGTGTGTCTCTCTCTTTCGTGTGTGTCTCTCTCTCTCTTCCCATGTCTCTCTCTCTTCCCATGTCTCTCTCTCTCTTTTCCCATGTCTCTCTCTCTCTCTTTTCCCATGTCTCTCTCTCTTCCATGTCTCTCTGTTTTCCCACGTGTGTCTCTCTCTCTTTTCCCATGTGTCTCTCTCTCGTGTCTCTCTCTCTCCCATGTGTCTCTCTCCCATGTGTCTCTCTCCCATGTGTCTCTCTCTCATGTGTCTCTCTCTCGTGTGTCTCTCTCTCATGTGTCTCTCTCTCTTTTCCCACGTGTGTCTCTCTCTCTCTTCCCATGTCTCTCTCTCTCTTTTCCCATGTCTCTCTCTCTCTCTTTTCCCATGTCTCTCTCTCTCTCTCTTTTTCCCATGTGTGTGTCTCTCTCTCTCTTTTTCCCATGTGTGTGTCTCTCTCTTTTTCCCATGTCTCTCTCTCTCTCTTCCCATTTGTGGTCTCTCTCTCTTCCCATGTGTCTCTTTCTTTTTTCCCATGTGTGTCTCTCTGTCTCTTCCCATGTGTGTGTCTCTGTCTCTTCCATGTGTGTCTCTCTTTTCCCATGTTTCTCTCTCTTCCCATGTCTCTCTCTCTTTTCCCATGTGTGTCTCTCTATCTCTTCCCATGTGTCTCTCTCTGTGTGTGTCTCTCACTTTCCGTGTGTCTCTCTCTCTCTTTCCGTGTGTGTCTCTCTCTCTTTCCGTGTGTGTCTCTCTCTCTCTTTCCGTGTGTGTCTCTCTTTCCGTGTGTGTCTCTCTCTCTTCCATCTTTCCCATGTGTGTCTCTCTCTCTCTCTCTCCCATGTGTGTGTCTCTCTTCCCATGTGTGTCTCTCTCTTCCATGTGTGTGTCTCTCTTTCCCATGTGTGTGTCTCTCTTTTTCCATGTCTCTCTCTCTACCCGTGTGTGTGTCTCTCTCTCTCTTTTCCCATGTGTCTCTCTTCCCATGTGTGTGTCTTTCTCTTCCCGTGTGTGTGTCTTTCTCTTCCCGTGTGTGTGTCTCTCTTCCCGTGTGTGTGTCTCTCTTCCCGTGTGTGTGTCTCTCTTCCCGTGTGTGTGTCTCTCTTCCCGTGTGTGTGTCTCTCTTTTCCCACGTCTCTCTCTCTCTCTTTTCCCATGTGTGTCTCTCTCTCTCTCTTCCCATGTGTGTGTCTCTCACTCTCTCTCTCTCTTCCCATGTGTGTGTCTCTCACTCTCTCTTCCCATGTATCTCTCTCTCTTTTCCCATGTGTGTGTCTGTCTCTCTCTTTTCCCATGTCTGTTTCTCTCTGTCAGTCTACCTGGTCTCTTTCTTTCTGTATGTCCATCTGTTTTTCTCTCTCTCTCTGACTGTCTGCCTGTCTCTTTGTCCATGTGTTTTCTGTCGGTCCATCTGTCTCTTGTTTCTTTGTCAGTCCATCGCGCTCTTTCTTTCTTTTTCTCTCTTTCTGTTGGTCCATCTGTTTCTCTCTCTCCTGTCTTTGTCTCTCTGTCTCTGTTTTTCTCTCTTTGTGGTGTATGTGTACGCATGCGTATCTGTCTCTCTCCCTCACTCTCTGTGCCTGTCTTCTTCCCCTCACTCTCTGTGCCTGTCTGTCTCTCTCCCTCACTCTCTGTGCCTGTCTGTCTCTCTGTCGCTATCTTTCTTTTCCTCCCTGCCTTTCTGTCTCATTTCCCCTTTGTCTGTCGGTCTCTCATTTCCCCTATATTTGAATGTCTCTCATTCCCTCTGTGTCTGTCCATCTCTCTGCCTGTTTCTCCCCACTATGTCTCTCTCTCTCTTTCGCCGTGTCTGTCGGTTTCTCACTCCCCTTTGTCTATTGCTCTCTCTCCCCCCTGTGTTTCTCTCTCCCCCTCCCTTCCCTTTGTCTGTGTCTCTTCCTGTGTATCTGTCTCTGTCTCTCTCACTACTGTCTCTCTGTGTCTGTTGGTTCTCACTCCCCTGTACCAGTTGCTGTCTGTCTCTCACCCCTATGTTTGTCTGTGTCTCTGATGCCCCTATTGTGCGTCTCCACATGTCTGTCTCTCTCTCCCTGTGTCGTTGTTCTTTCTCTCTTCCCCACGTGTCACTTGCTCTTTCTCTCTTCCCCACGTGTCACTCGCTCTTTCTCTCTTCCCCACGTGTCACTCGCTCTTTCTCTCTTCCCCACGTGTCACTCGCTCTTTCTCTCTTCCCCACGTGTCGCTCGCTCTTTCTCTCTTCCCCATGTCGCTCGCTCTTTCTCTCTTCCCCATGTCGCTCGCTCTTTCTCTCTTCCCCATGTTGCTCACTCTCTCACCCCCATGTCACTCACACACACTCCCTTTCCCCCTGTCACTCGTGCTCTCTCTCCCTCCTCCTTCCCCCTGTGTCGCTCGTGCTCTGCTTTCCCCGTGTCACTTGCTTGTTCTCTCTTCCCATGTCGCTCACTTAATCTTTCTTCCCCCTGTCGCTTGCGCTCTCTTCCTCCCCTGTCGCTTGCGCTCTCTTCCCCTGTATGCTCTCTTCCTCCTGTAAACACTCTCTTCCTGTGTGTGTGTGGCTCAGTGCACTCCTCCTGTGTCAAATGCACTCCTCCCCCTGTGTCACTCGTGCGCTCCTCCCCCCTGTGTCGCGTGCCTCCTCCCTCTGTGTCGCCTGCGCTCCTCCCCTGTGTCGGCGCTCCTCCCTGTCTGTCGTGCCTCCACCTGTGTGTGCTCGTCTCCACCCCTGTGTCATGTGTCTCTCCCCCTGTCAGTGTGGCTCCCCTGTGTGCATGCTCTCCCCCTGTGTGTCCTCTGTGTGCTCTCTCCTGTCCTTATCGTCTCTTCCCTTGTGTCGCTCGCTTGCTCTACCCCCTGTCGCTTCTGCGCTCCTGTTCTGTGTGGCTCATCTCCCCATTTGTCGGCCTCCCTTCCCCTGTCGCTCTCCCTTCCCCTGTATCTGTATAATCTCTCCCTTGATTGGGTCGTGTATGCCTTAAACAATCTCCTTTTGTGGCCTCTCATGCATCTTTATCATAATCTCGTGCTCTGGTATCGCTTTAGTGTGTATGCCCTGTATCGGCTTGGCCTGTATTGTATCGCTCGCGCTCCTTCATGGCCATTAAACTCTCAGCTTGGGCTCCCTGGCCCTGTATCGCTCGGCTCTCCTTTCCCCTGTTAGCTCTGCTCTCTTCTTCCCTGTATCGCTCCTGCTCTTTCTCCCTTCCCCTGTTAAAATCCTGTCTCTCTTTCCCCTGTATCGCTCTGCTCTCCTTCTCCCTTCCCTATATCTGCTCTCTTCCCCTCTTTCCCTGTATCGCTCCTGCTCTTTCTCCCTTCCCCCTGTATCGCTCCTGCTCTTTCTCCCTTTCCCCCTGTATCACTCACACACTCTCTCCCGTGTCGCTCGCTCTGTCTCCCCCCTGTGTCACTTGCTCTCTCTCCCTGTGTCACTTGCTTTTCTTCTCTCTCCTCCTGTGTCTGTCTGTCTCTCCCTTGCTCTCTAAATCTCTGTCCCATGCCTGTATATTTCTGACTTGCTCTCTACCTCTGTGTCTCTCTCTTTCCTGTGTCTGTATTTCTCTCTCTTTCCTGTGTCTGTATTTCTCTCTGTCTCTCTCTCCTGTGTCTGTATTTTTCTCTCTCTGTCCTCATGTCTGTCTGTCTCCCCTGTCTGTTTCTCTCGCTCTACATCTGTCTCCCATGTGTCAGTTTTTCTCTCTCTTTACATCTGTCACCCCTGTGTCTGTTTCTCTCTCTCTACATCTGTCACCCCTGTGTATCTCTCTCTCTCCATCTATCACTGTACCTCTGTTTGTCTTTCTCCCTTCTGTCTGTATGTCTGTCTCTCACTCCCTGTCTGTTACTCTCTCTCCCAAGGTCTCTTTCTCCCCTTCCCGTGTGTGAATCTGTCTCCCCATGTGTGTGCGCCTCTCTGTCTTCCCATGTGTCTCTTGTGTTTCTAATACCATGATGGGAGTGGACCCCATTTCCTAAGTCAAAGTACGAGTAAAGTTCATGAAAGTAATATTGTTTCACTCTGTCAGCCAAAAGTGCTCTTCACAGCACCCTCAATGTGCCCAGTAATGTTTCCTTATGCAATTCGTACGGTTACATGAATTGGTAACCTAAGTATGATTTTAAATTATTTTTTAGGGTCTATATTATATCCTCAAACGCTTAAAAAAGCAAACGATGAATACTCAACCCCATGTAAGCGAATGTTTACAATCTTGAAAGCTCAGAACGGAGATTTTTTTTTTCCAAAACAAAAAAAGAAAGAAAAAAAAAATTGAAAGAATACATAAAGTGCCCCCCCCCCTTAAATATACCAACTCCGAGATCGCACTACAGTGTTGAAAATGGCAAAGGTAATGGAAGGGCCAAGCGAATTCTTTCCCTAGGAAAGCGCTTAAAAGCCGCTTCGCTATTTTGCCTTTTCATTGTTTTAAGTGCGACCAAGATGCTTTCGATAGAATGCGTCTTCGGTCATTTAATAGGAACCCCTTTTTTATAAGACCAGTTACTCCTACTACTATTGAAACTGTCTGGGTATCTTTCTTCCACATGGGTCTCATTTCTGCCTGAAGATCAAGGTGTTTTATGACTTTGTGTCTCTCTGTACGCAAAACACTGTAGTCACTAGGTGTGGTGATTTCAATGATCAGTGCTACTTTTTTCTTCTTTTCTTGGAACACTATATCTGGTTTTCTAGCATCTATTTTTTGAACTATTGGTATTGGGTGATCCCATGTGATATACATTATTTTCTATGAGTCTTTGTGGCTCATATTTCCAGTATTTTCAGCCACTTCGATACCATGATGTTTGCACAGTCTTGCCATATTATTATGTCTTTCAGTATACACTCCCTCTGCCATTAGTGAGTCACAACCAGCAATGAGGTGCGTTTCCAATTTGGTTTTACAAAACCTACGTATGTCTCTTTCTCCCACATGTTCAATGGACTTGGTAAACCAGCATGTACGTAGCCCACTGTCTTGGGTTGCCAATATTAACCTTTCATTTCTTAATGTGAATTCACCTCTCCTTAACCATTCCTGCCTTCGTTCTTGATCAACATGAGGCTCTTCCAGAAGTTTTCTATACTTGCAACTATATTTTTTTTCCACATTTCTTGCCTTCTCATCTGGTCCTTCACCTTATGTTCTTTCTTTTGTTTTTTAGCACATTCATTTGGTGCCTGTTTTTTATCTACTTCTGGTTTGATTTCCATTTCTGCTTGACGTTGATATGCTTATGCTAAATTAAGCAGAGATGTCATTTTAGATTTATTCTCCTCATGTTTCAAAACTTTCACTACATTTGGATCTTCTGAGGTCAGTAGATGTGTGGAGTCCCACGATTGCAGATCTATACATGTAATCAATTTCAAAGAGGCCCATCCCGCCTTTGGAACTGAGAATGTATAATGTTGGTATACACTGATTTTTATAAATCATTTGGTGAGCATGAAGCATCCTTGTTTTAATAATCTGTCATGCTGTTGTATTCTATATCTCATCTCTTGTATTATGTCATCTGTGTTCTAATAATGTTGTCTGTATTGTGTATGTCTCTGTTCTGTGTGTGTCTCTCTGTTTAATATTATTTGTCTCTGTTAACACTGTCTCTCTATTCTGTATTCTCTATTCCAGTAATCTGTGTCTGTATGTGTCTATTCTGTGTGTTGTCATCTTTCTGTGTGTGTAGCTCTTAAAATCTGTGTGTGGGTTATGTCCATATGGTGTCGAAGTCTAACTGACCTTTATGTAGGATTATTTTTAACCTATGGCTACGCTCTTGGCCCCTGTCTTAGAGAAGTGTTCATAACTGTAAGTGTGGTCGTCTGCCCCTGTTTCACCATATAGATGAGCTTTTGACCTAAAAAAGGCCCGCCATATTTTTAGCAGTACCGCAATTATATACCTAATTTAGGCAGGTCTACGCATTTGCTATATGTGTGGTGAATCCAGTACAGTCCCATTTTGTGCCTATTTGGTTCGTCTGCTCTACGCATTGTCCAGAAACTCTAAATAGCTCGTCTAGTAACTTTCTTTTGCTCAATGTGTTGTGTGTATGTCTGTAGTCATATATGCGTAGGTACGCTAAGGTCTAACCCTCATAGTTGTTTCTGATGTGTATGTTGCTATGGGGCCGTTGCTAGGTCTATTCCTCTATGTATGTATGCTTAGTCAAGCATTTTGCTAGTCATGTTCCCTGTGTCTCCTTAATTTATATATACCAGTGTGTCCAGGAATATTAGCTTCCTAAGTATTACTATGTAGCAAGGGTCTAGCCTCGATGCGTTTGTTCATATGTCAGTGCGTTCCTCGATCACTTCCGATCATAGTGTCTCCCGTGAAGAAGTCTTGTAACTTGCCATTCCCTGCTGCTTTTAAACATGTAGTTTAGATTAGCCAAGTGCCCGATGCGTTTTCAATGCCTATTTTATGTGTGTGTCTGAATATATAAGCCGATTTGTTGCCTCAATCTTTCGTCCATTTTCGACATATATATAGTATGTGTGTGTCTCACTAATTTTCTCTTCTCACAGAAGAATGTGTGTGTGTCTGCTCTTTCTGTCTTTAGTCAAAGGTATATATATATGTCTCTCGTGACTATCTAAGGTTTCTGCCTAGATGTTTTCTGTCTGTCCCGTCTCTGTACAGATGCAGGTGTATTTCAGTCTTCTAACTCTGTGTGATCTGCGTTGTGTGGGTGCTCTCTCAACTATCTTTCTCTCCAATGTGCATCTCAGTAACTTTTCTAAGGTTCCTCATCTATGTGTCAGTACTCTTTCTTCTGACGATGGATCATTATCTTCCTGATGAATGAAAACGGTACTCTCTCTCTTTTTCCCATGTGTGTGTCTCTCTCTCTCTTTTTCCCATGTGTGTGTCTCTCTCTTTTCCCATGTCTCTCTCTCTCTCTTCCCATTTGTGGTCTCTCTCTCTTCCCATGTGTCTCTTTCTTTTTTCCCATGTGTGTCTCTCTGTCTCTTCCCATGTGTGTGTCTCTGTCTCTTCCATGTGTGTCTCTCTCTTCCCATGTCTCTCTCTCTTTTCCCATGTGTGTCTCTCTATCTCTTCCCATGTGTCATTCTCTATTCCCATTTGTGTCTCTCTCTCTTTTACCATGTGTCTCTCTCTTTTCCCATGTGTATGTGTGTCTCTCTTTTCCCATGTGTGTGTGTGTCTCTCTCTTCCCATGTGTGTGTCTCTCTCTCTTCCCATGTGTCTCTCTCTTTTCACATTTGTCTCACACTTCCCATGTCTCTCTCTCTCTTCCCATGTCTCTCTCTCTCTTCCCATGTCTCTCTCTCTCTCCCCATGTGTGTCTCTCTCTCCCCATGTGTGTCTCTCTCTCCCCATGTGTGTCTCTCTCTCTCTCCCCATGTGTGTCTCTCTCTCTCCCCATGTGTGTCTCTCTCTCTCCCCATGTGTCTCTCTCTCTCTCTCCCCATGTGTCTCTCTCTCTCTCTCCCCATGTGTCTCTCTCTCTCCCCATGTGTGTCTCTCTCTCTCTCTCTTCCCATGTGTCTCTCTCTTTTCCCATGTGTGTGTATGTCTCTCTTTTCCCATGTCTCTCTTCCCATGTGTGTCTTTCTCTCTCTTCCCATGTGTGTCTTTCTCTTTTCCCATGTGTCTCTCTCTCTTCCCATGTGTGTGTCTCTCTTCCCATGTGTGTCTCTCACTCTCTCTCTTCCATGTGTCTCTCTCTCTTTTTCCCATGTGTGTCATGTGTCTCTCTCTCCCCATGCGTGTCTCTCTCTTCCCATGTGCGTGTCTCTCCCTCTCTCTCTTCCCATGTGTCTCTCTCTTTTCCCATGTGTGTGTATGTCTCTCTTTTCCCATGTCTCTCTTCCCATGTGTGTCTCTCTCTCTTTTCATGTGTGTGTCTCTCCCCCTCGTTTCCCACGTGTCTCCCTCTCTCTTTTCCCATGTCTCTCTCTTCCCATTTGTGTGTCTCTTTTCCCATGTGTGTCTCTCTCTCTCTTTTCCCATGTGTGTGTCTCTCTTTCTCTTCCCATGCGTGTGTCTCTCTTCCCATGTGTGTCTCTCTCTCTCTTCCCATGTGTGTGTGTCTCTCTCTCTTCCCATGTGTGTCTCTCTCTCTCTTCCCATGTGTGTGTCTCTCTCTCTTCCCATGTGTGTGTCTCTCTTTCTCTTCCCATGTGTGTGTCTCTCTTTCTCTTCCCATGTGTGTGTCTCTCTTTCTCTTCCCATGCGTGTGTCTCTCTTCCCATGTGTGTGTCTCTCTCTCTTCCCATGTGTGTCTCTCTCTTTTCCCGTGTGTCTCTCTCTCTTCCCATGTGTGTGCGTCTCTCTCTCTCTTCCCATGTGTGTGCGTCTCTCTCTTTTCCCATGTGTGTCTCTCTCTCTCTTTTCCCATGTGTGTCTCTCTCTTTTCCCATGTGTGTGTCTCTCTCTTTTCCCATGTGTGTGTGTCTCTCTCTTTTCATGTGTGTGTCTCTCCCCCTCGTTTCCCACGTGTCTCCCTCTCTCTTTTCCCATGTCTCTCTCTTCCCATTTGTGTGTCTCTTTTCCCATGTGTGTCTCTCTCTCTCTTTTCCCATGTGTGTGTGTGTCTCTCTCTCTTCCCATGTGTGTGTCTCTCTCTCTTCCCATGTGTGTGCCTCTCTCTCTCTTCCCATGTGTGTGTGCCTCTCTCTCTCTTCCCATGTGTGTCTCTCTCTCTCTTCCCATGTGTGTGTCTCTCTCTCTCTTCCCATGTGTGTGTCTCTCTCTCTCTTCCCATGTGTGTCTCTCTCTCTCTCTTCCCATGTGTGTCTCTCTCTCTTCCCATGTGTGTCTCTCTCTCTCTCTTCCCATGTGTGTCTCTCTCTCTCTCTTCCCATGTGTGTCTCTCTCTCTCTCTTCCCATGTGTGTCTCTCTCTCTTCCCATGTGTGTCTCTCTCTTTTCCCGTGTGTCTCTCTCTCTTCCCATGTGTGTGCGTCTCTCTCTCTCTTCCCATGTGTGTGCGTCTCTCTCTTTTCCCATGTGTGTGTCTCTCTCTCTCTTTTCCCATGTGTGTGTCTCTCTTTTCCCATGTGTGTGTCTCTCTTTTCCCATGTGTGTGTCTCTCTTTTCCCATGTGTGTCTCTCTCTCTTTTCCCATGTGTGTCTCTCTCTCTTTTCCCATGTGTGTCTCTCTCTTTCCCCTGTGTGTGTCTCTCTCTTCCCGCTGTGTCTCTCTCTCTCTTCCCCCTGCGTCTCTCCCTCTCTCGTGTGTGTCTCTCCCTCTCTCGTGTGTGTCTCTCTCTTCCCCAATGTGTCTTTTTCTCTCTCCCCGTGTGTGTCTCTCTCTCTCCCCGTGTGTGTCTCTCTCTCTCCCCGTGTGTGTGTCTCTCTCTCCCCCGTGTGTCTCTCTCTTCTGCCATGTGTCTTTCTCTCTCTTCCCCCATGTGTCTCTCTCTCTTCCCCCATGTCTCTCTCTCTCTTCCTTCATGTGTCTCTCTCTCTCTTCCTTCATGTGTCTCTCTCTCTCTTCCTTCATGTGTCTCTCTCTCTCTTCCTTCATGTGTCTCTCTCTCTCTCTTCCTTCATGTGTCTCTCTCTCTCTCTTCCTTCATGTGTGTGTCTCTCTCTCTATTACCCGTGTGTGTCTCTCTCTCTCTTCCCCGTGTGTCTCTCTCTCTCTTCCCCGTGTGTCTCTCTCTCTCTTTATTCTTCCCGTGTGTCTCTCTCTCTCTTCCCCCGTGTGTGTGTCTCTCTCTTCCCCTGTGTCTGATGCTCTTGTCTTTCTCTCTCTTGCTGTGTGTGTCTCTCATCTGTCTATCTCCCCCCTGTGTCTGGTGCTCTCTCTCTCCCCCATGTTTGTCTCTCTCCTCTCTCTCTCTGTCCCTCTCTGTTAAATAAAGTTAAGAATTCAATACACAGGAGGTTCAGATTTAAAAGTTTACTAGTGTACACCAGGAGGCAAAAAACCATACAAGTACAGAATTTTGTCTGACATGAAACAGGAAGCACACAATTTTATATAGGTTTAACATTCAAGCTATGCCCACCTTACTGACGTGACATGTCACAGGACATTTACATCACTTTAGCTTACAAGCCTCTATTTTTTTAATCTGCTGATGCAGTATATTTTTAAAAACTTTTCCTCTAGATACAATACGGCCTTGCTATCCAGCTGGTCAGTCATAATGTCTTTCTGTAAAGTTACTTGTTCAAGGTTTCATATCAGTTCGAATACAATAGCAGCTTCAGTCTTTTAATGTATGTCTTTGTTCTCTGTTATACTTTCTGACACAGCTGCGTGCTATCTAAGTAACACATATACAAGGCCATATCATTCCAACAGGAAAGAGCAGAAGATTTCATTATTTCACACATTTAATTTCCTGACCCAGCAGATAATCACTTGTGAAAAGCATACACACTAAAACTTGCTAAGCTAGCATTCTGTCAGGGTCAGAGATCAGCTTTGCTTCAAGCCACACTGCAGTTTCAAAACTACTTCATATTTAGACATGAATTAATTTTACTACTATATGATTAATAGAATAAAATGCATTATATACTACTTTGCTTTTAAGCTAGCATTCCTCATGTATTCAAATACATATTTTTCTAACATTTTCCCCCTATTAATACTTTTTATTCTATTTTGAAGTATGCATAGTGTCATTTTATCTCCTAGCCTTTTCCACTCAGGATTTTCAGCTAGGTGAGTCATTTAATCTATACTTCAGAAAAAGTGTCATCTGAAATCAATCTTTCAATTTCAATATCTTGGTAGAAAGTTTCAGTTACAGATACATCAACAAAATCTTTGATTAATCTTTTCATGCAGGGAATTTCACAGCAAACACATGCTCCTATTAGGAGTATACCCACACAAATGGCAATCAGAATATTCATTAGGATGGAACCCCACCCCCCAAATAGATTCTGGAAAAAGTCCGTCAGTGGGTTTGGGCCTGGTTTAGTCATGGCTGATACTTGCTGAATTACCTCTAGGTGGTTATTTATCTCATGACGATTGTCAGGAATAAAAGCGCAGCATTCTTCTTTGATAAGCGTGCACGTACCACCTCTCTCCACTAGGGTGAAGTCAAGAGCCATCCGATTTTGTAGTATAACAGTTCTCATTGCATTCAGTTCATTAGTCACCAATTCTAGGGCGGAAAAAGTTGCATTACTCATTACTTCGAGAAGTTTCGACAACTTCCTCAGCTCCCAGATCGATTTGACTGCTCCATAGGCTGGGAATATTCCTGCCCAGGATATAACACTGTCACTCAAGTCCATATGAGTCAATTCGCTTTTATCTTTTACTGAATTATGGTCTTTCCAACCAGCTTCGATCTTTCCAACTGGATACACAGGTTTCTTAACTGGACCTTCGGATTTTCGAGCTGTTTCTCTTACGTTTCGTATCTTACCGAAGGTAATTCTGCAGTATGTCTTATTGCCGGAACCAAGTAACCCAAAAAACAACTGCCGGACCAATTCTCAGGTAACCATTTATATGCCTTTTTCCCACAAATAAAATAACAGTTTTCTACTTTAGTACTAATACGCATCAGACCTGCATGAAACATTTTTTGATCTATAACTGACAATTGTTTAAACAAAACTGGATTTTTTTGAATGTCACTCATAGTTGTTTTTAATGAGTTTAAATACAAGTCATAATTAGTATTGCAAAAAGTATTGCCATTACTATTCTTAATATAACATCGGTAAGAAATAGTTATGTTACAATTGCTCCAGCCCACCTGGAGAGTGTCATTTTTATAGAAACATACAACTCCTTTTTGTGTGATAGGTAAAAATAAAGCTATTTTGTCCTGTGATCTTACAGTTTCTGTGTCGAAAATTAAATTCTCCCAAGTCTCATTTATCCCCAAAGGGACAGCGGACATTATCAGTCCTCCATATGCTGTCGGTATAGCTGTACTAACCCAGCAATTTGAAATGTTCATAGTCTCTGCATATACACATTTCATGGCTAGGTATGTGTTAAAATTTGGATGCCAGTCTGTAGACGTTTTATCACGCCTTCCCACTTTCACTTGTGCGGTTGTGTGCAGGATAAACCACAGCAAGAGGAAAATTGTCACTATTACAGTTAATAAATGTACACTCAACAAAATGATTATGCAACATCTCTGGGGTTGATCTAGACTTTTATTCGCTTTGTTTTTGGCCATCTCGGTCTGGTTGTGTATTAGTCACAAAGTTTTTATCAAGTTGAAAGTTCTTTACCGGTTTACAATGCGTCAAATGAACCCGGGACGTCCTCTCAGCCACTCTGACTGCAGTAGGTGTTGCCAACAGAACCTGGTACGGTCCCTCCCACTTTGGACTCGCCCAATTCTTCCTTTTCGTCACTTTTACCCAAACGTATGTCCCAGGAACCACGACTGCTTCCACCGGTCTGGTCTGTTCCTTATCTGAAAGAGTTAAACTGCAAAACAGATTTATTTGTTAACAGTTTCCTCATATAACTAGCTAATGAACTGTCAGCCTCTTGCTCTGCAGGCATGAGAGCTTTCCACTGAGGCACATAATATGCTCTCCCAAAAACCATTTCAAAGGGAGTCAAACCCTTTACATTTGGAACCGTTCTCATACTCAGCAGTGCTAAAGGCAGACAGTATATCCAATTTTTTTGAGTCTCCTCTACTAACTTCCTAAGTTTATTTTTTAGGATACCATTGTACATTTCCACCAGTCCTGCTGACTGTGGGTGGTAAGCACAATGGTTCTTTAAGGAGATACCAAAAAATCTCCCAAGCTGGTGAATCGTTTGATTCACAAAATGTGTGCCATTGTCACTGTAAATCCTTTCCGGAATGCCAAATGTAGGGATTACTTCTTTTATCAGGGCTTTTGCCACTGTTGCTGCACCCGGGTTTTTGGTTGGAAAAGCTTCTACCCATTTAGAAAACATGTCTACAATAACTAAACAAAACTTTTTCCCTTTACATTTATTCAATTCTATGAAATCCATACAAATAGTATGGAACGGGTATGGTGGTATAGGAAAACTTCCTTGCTTGGTTTTAAATGCCCCTTGTGCGTGATGCTTGTTACAAGTATGACAAGCTGCACAAAAATTTTTTTGTGTAATTTGTGTATCCGTATGTTTGGAATATTCAATTTACTAACTGTACCATCCCCCCTGTTGAGACATGGCACTGCCCATGACTGAACAAAGCTGCATATCTAAATAAATTAGACGGCAATATCGTTTTTATTTCTTTGGAAATGTACAGTCCATTCTCAAGAATTGCACCTCGTTTTACCCATTTTTGTTTTTCTGCTTTTGTAGTAAGCGTCTGCATTGTTTTTAACATGTCTAAATCTAAAATCTCAGAGGGTTGTAATTCCTCATTTAAAAGTAAAGTTTCTGAGTCTGAGGCTGCTTGCTTTGCAGCTGCATCAGCTCGTGCATTGCCTTTCGAAATCTTATCCTGCTGTTTTGTATGAGCTACACATTTACAAATGGCTACTTTGGTAGGTAACTGAATAGATTTTAATAACTCCAAAATAAATTGCATATGATTAATAGGTTTTCCACTAGATGTCATCATTCCTCTGTTTTTTCATTGTTGTGCAAATACATGTACTGTAGAAAAAGCATACTGACTATCAGTATATATGTTCGCACACTTGTTTTTTGCTAAAGTACATGCCCGTGTCAAAGCTATCAATTTCGCTGCTTGTGCAGATAAGTTGTGTGGTAAGGACTGAGCTTTTAAAATTTCAGTGTCTGTAACTACTGCATACCCCACCAGATTCTTCCCTGTAGGACCCCTTCTGCATGAGCCGTCCACGTAATATGTCACCTCGGCATTATTCAAGGGCATATCTGTAAGATCTTACCTAGGTAAAGCTAACTGTTTAATTTTCTGCAGGCAGCTGTGTGGTGTGCCCTCCACAGGAGTTGGAAGTAATGTTGATGGATTCAATGTCGTACATCGTTCAATTGTCATATGAGGTTGGCTCAGCAGTATAGTCATACATGAAAGATGTCTAGCAGGAGAAAGGTATGCCACTTTCTCTTGCAGTAAAATTATTGCAACTGCATGAGGCACTCGCAATGTGAGAGGGTGGAATAACACCACTGAGGCCGAAGCCTGTACTGCCATTGCGGCTGCAACTACTGCTTGTACACAGTGAGGCAAAGATCGTGTCACTGGGTCTAACTGTGATGAATAGTAAGCTATGGGGCGTTGCTTGTCCCCATGTTGTTGCATCAGTACTGACATCATATATCCTTGCTTACAATTTACGGTCTGAAGGAACCGTTTGTGATAATTTGGAAGTCCTAAAACTAATGAAGAAGCTATTAACTGCTTTAACCTGCAGAAAGCCGTTTCTGCTTCAGTTGTTTATTGTAAAATATCTTGTGCTGCCATTGGTGTCTTATATATCAAGTCAGTCAGTGGAGCAGATTCCAAAGCATAATTTGGTATCCAGCTCCGACAAAAATTAGTTGTACCTAAGAAAGACATAATTTCTTTCTTGGTTGTTGGTTTGGGTGCTTGCAAAATCGCTGTTTTTCTTTCCTCATCTAGTATTTTACCTTCATTGGATATTACATATCCTAGGTATCTAACTTGTTTTCTCCAAAGTTGTAACTTACTTTTGTTTACTTTGTGTCCTTGTGTTGCTAAAAATTTCAATAATGCTACAGTATCCTCCCTGCACTGTTGCTGGGTGGGGGCTGCTAGCAAGATGTCATCTACGTAAAGTAGAATTTGACTACCTCCCGGTGGGGTAAATCCTGCCAGGTTGCTAGCCATTTTTTGTGCAAAAATTGTTGGGCTCTCACAATATCCCTGTGGTAGTCGAGTATACGTATACCTTTTACCCTGAAATGTAAATGCAAACCAATATTGACTATCAGGATGTATAGGTATTGAAAAGAAAGCATTGCTAATATCTACCACAGATAAATACTTTTGTTGTGGTTCTAAATCGTTTAACAAGGTATTTGGGTCTGGCACCGTAGGTGCTCTAGGTATTACTACATTGTTTACAGCTTGTAAATCTTGTACCATCCGCCATTCCCCGTTTGCTTTTTTAACAGGAAATATTGGTGTATTACATGGTGAATCAGGAGATTCTACCAGTACTCCTTTTTTGAGTAATGCTGCTATTATAGGCTTAATTCCTATTTATGCATCCTTTCTCAAAGGGTATTGTCTTTTCTGTGGTCTGAAAGCTGACTTTGGGGTAATTGTAACTGGTCCTGCTGTTTGAATAAGTCCTACATCTGACTTGCCTGTTGACCAGAGAGTTGTTGGAATTTTACATAAAGCCTTTTTTTCTTCTTCTAATAAAAATGCTAATCAGCTGTCCTCGCTGGATTGCAAGTGTACAGCTGGATGTGTCTGTGTCAACCAATTCAGTTTTTGTTTTTGTATCCCTTGTTCTGACAGTTCTAAATCAATCTGTTTCTCCCATCTTGTTACTTTTTCTCCTAAATCTGCCCATTTAACACTTTTGTTTTTTGTCAAGCTGACATGTGGCAACCGATTTGATCTATACAATGCAAGGAATTTTTGAGGTAATGAACAGCTAACTACACTGTTCCCCTCAGTATCCCAGTACAAAGTACACAAAACCAATGTAGTTGCACGATTTCTTAACAATTCTTGCTCATATTCTCTATCAGGTCCTGGTGTAGTACAGTAGTATAGAGTACAGTGTAACAAATGCTGTCGATCAGTGTCAAGGGAGGGGGCTTTACTGATGGCTACGTTCATCAGCTCCTCGGTTACTGCCCCTGGACCAGTCGTGACTAGGTCCTGGCTGTACAAGTAAAAGGTTTCATCCTCCGGTCGCACTACAAAGGTATCCATTTGTCTCTCTGCCTCCATACCTTGTACAGTTGGAACTACTGCTATGCCAAATATCTGCATAAGGTCCCTGCCCAATAGGTTTACTGGACACTTTGCAGAAACAACTATTTTACTTCTCTGGGTCATACCTGAAACAGGGTCAGTTATTGCTATATCATGGGAAAGTGGTTCCCTGTATAACTGTCCATTTGCGGCTTTTACTAGTATATAATCAGGTGATTCGGAATGTTCTGGCAACTTGGAGGGGTGTATCAAAGTCCGTGACGCTCCTGAGTCACACAGGAATTTGACTTCCCTTCCCTCCACCAGAAGTGTAACTTCCGGTTTCGTATCTGCCAAGTAGAGCTCTAAGCTCAATAATGCTAAGTCCAAAATTTTACTTTTTTCATCCTCCATATCTACTTGCACTTCCTCTACTCCTTCTATCACATTTACATTTGTTTTCTGTTCATTAACTTTTCCTGATGATTTCTGACTTTTACTTGATGTATCCTCACTATCATATAGTCAGTCCTCATCTCCCTTATCTTCTGTAATTACCTTTTTGTTTTGCCTACAATCCCTTGCTAGATGTCATTTTTTCCAGCACTTGAAGCATTCACCTCTCTTTTTCCTTTTTTTAAAATCTTCTGATCGTTTGTCAGACTGTTTGTTTCCCTGGGTATTTTTCTTGTCCTTTTTACCTGACTGTAATACAAATACTTCAGCTCTGTCTTCAGCAGTGAGGACTTGCGCCTTCTTTTTCTTTTTACTATTAAAATGTCTCTCAGCATGTCTAGCGTATTCGAGTAAGGCTTGTAGCCTCCCTGTTCGATGATTTATCATATGCTTCGTAATGAAGCTACTAATAGGTGCAATGTAACCTTTCAAAAATGCCTTTTTTAATTGTTGTTCATACGGGGAATCATTTGTTTGGTTCTCAGGAACTGACATACCGCTATGATTATTAAAACATTCTAATAATCTAGCATAATATCCATCTGTTGTCTCATTTTCCTGTTGTATGCATTGCTTAATGCAAGTCAAGTTTGCTCTAGGTTTCCATTTTTCAGAGATTCGGTCTGTCAGACCTTTCACTCTGTTGTCTAACTCTGTGTCACTATGTGGGAGTGGTCTAAGCTCTGCATTACGAGGATTCCAGGTGCCACAAATCATGTGCCAATCTGGACCTATAATTTGTCTTACTACTTTTTTTACTTCTTCCCCATTCAAGTGGTAACTTAACCTTATGCCTTGTAAATCATCTAAAAATTTCGTAAAATTAACTTTCGGATGGGGGATTCCCTCGGTAGCCTTTCGGATGTCTTCCGGTGTCCATGGTCTATATACTAAGAGTGTTGGATCCTGCCCTTCCTGTCCTGCCTGAGGATTTGGAACTTCTATAAGTGGGCATATTTCTTCCTCACTCTCATCCTGTAGATTTCTATTTGGTACGATTTTGTGTCCCTATGTGTTTTACGTGTTCGGGACCTAGTCTCAGTAGGATCTCTAACAAATAGTTGTGGTCTTACTGAAACTTCAGGATAACGCGGAGGCGGACCAGCCTGTCCACTCGCTTCATATCCTGAAAAGGGTAAGGGAGGGGGTAAGGGAGGAGGAGGAGGAGCTGTCTCTATTACCAAGTTATTATCCTCTTTGTCTAAAAATAATGTTTTTGAATTTTTAAGCTTCTGTTCTCTACGATTTGCTTCCTCAATCCACCTGTGTGCTTGAGGAATGCCTAGTTGGCGTTGCTTTTTTGCCTGACCTCCTGCATCAGATTTAAGCTGTTTAAGGAGTTTAACTAGTGAAGGTTTATCTAGTTTACCATCAAATTCAAATTTATTAACCCATTTCGTATAATACCTAATGTTATCAGAACGCTGCAATTGCATGTATTTTGCGTCTTCGGTTAGGGGCAGATCTCGCGAGGTTTTAGTGCACTGATTACCCATGTCAAAGAAAATGTTACGTAACCCTTTTTTATCACGTGATATCAAGTTCTTAGTTCCTGTTTACAGTTCATCTAGAATAACTGCCTACCTTATTCTGTTACCCTGATCTATGACCAAATATACAGTACTTCCTTTTGTCCCTGATCTGCAAAACAAATCTTGACAACAATATACTGTAACCTAGTCCCTGACCTAAAACAGAAAAAATGCAAATTCTTCCTACCTGAGCCTCCGGTATTAAAAATCGTTCAAGTTCTGCTTTTCGGCCACAGATCAGAAAGTGGCCAGCCTCTTTACACACGACAATTCAGTCGGAGGTCTTTTCACTCAAGAAGAACCATTTCGGTAACTTCTCCTGCGCAGTATTCGACCACCAATATGCTCTGATCTGCGGCTTACCAAGGGAATTCCGGCTCGAAGGACCAAACTGTTAAATAAAATTAAGAATTCAATACACAGGAGGTTCAGATTCAGAACTTTACTAGTGTACACCAGGAGGCAAAAAAACATAAGTACAGAATTTTGTCTGACATGAAACAGGAAACACACAATTTTATATAGGTTTAACATTCAAGCTATGCCCACCTTACTGACGTGACATGTCACAGGGCATCTACATCACTTTAGCTTACAAGCCTCTATTCTTTTAATCTGCTGATGCAGTATATTTTAAAAAAAACTTTTCCTCTAGATACAATACGGCCTTGCTATCCAGCTGGTCAGTCATAATGTCTTTCTGTAAAGTTACTTGTTCAAGGTTTCATATCAGTTCGAATACAATAGCAGCTTCAGTCTTTTAATGTATGTCTTTGTTCTCTGTTATACTTTCTCACACAGCTGCGTGCTATCTAAGTAACACATATACAAGGCCAGATCATTCCAACAGGAAAGAGCATAAGATTTCATTATTTCACATATTTAATTTCCTGACCCAGCAGATAATCACTTGTGAAAAGCATACACACTAAAACTTGCTAAGCTAGCATTCTGTCAGGGTCAGAGATCAGCTTTGCTTCAAGCCACACTGCAGTTTCAAAACTACTTCATATTTAGACATGAATTAATTTTACTACTATATGATTAATAGAATAAAATGCATTATACACTACTTTGCTTTTAAGCTAGCATTTCTCATGTATTCAAATACACATTTTTCTAACACTCTCTATCTGATCCCATGTCTGTCTCACTCTCCCTCTCCCTGTGTCCATCTCTCTCACTCTCCCTTTCCCCTGTGTCTTTCCCCCTCTCTCTATCCCAATGTATCTTTCTGTCTCCCCATTTCTCTCTTAGCCCCCCCCCCGATGTTCTTCGTGTTTCACTGTTGCAGCCATTATTGGGTAATCTGCTGGCAGGTTGCCCTCAGTCGACCTGAATTCCAAAGTCTAGGGTCCTACGTCGATTGCTGTCTTCTCTTCCATGACGTCAGGTCGTCAGGGGTATAAAAATGCAGCCGACGCCATTTTCTTTAGTCTTCCTTGCCGCGTGGTGCCAGAAGCAGAAGCATTTCGCAAGTGCCGGTCGGCCAACTACTGAAATATTCGAGTTTGAATTTCAGAACCGAAGTCTTCACTAAAGCTAAGTACCCCGTTGGGGAAACTTTTTTCGTGCTCCTTACCGATGTCAGAAAAAGTTAATAATTGTGTTACTTGTGGGAAGCAAATACCTCATAAGGATTTCCATTTATACTGTATTCCTTGCCTAGATCACAATGTGCCTGGCTGTCGGTTTTCTGCTAGATTTAACCAACGCGCTATTAAGCATCGGTATATTTTTGCATCTAAGTATTTTGGAAACAGATTTAACTACCCAGAAATGTCGTCTGATAGCAATCTGACTACCGGAATACATCAACGCAAATAAAAGGACAGAGAAAGGCAGTCGAGATCCAAAACCGATGAAGCGCCTCCTAAGCCAGTCGCCGGTTCACCGGTACTCAGTGAGGCACTTTCGCAGCCCGATACCCGCTACCTTCAAGTCGCAGGCCTCTACCGACACCCACGTGCAGTCCAGCATGCCGCAAGTTACTCAAGGTATTGGACCGACGGATGTGTCTCTCTGTGATGGGTCCAGAGCCGCTGAGCAGGTACTGGCTTCTGAAGGTGTATTCAGACCTCAACATTTGTATATCAAACCGACGACAGCTGCAAAACCAAAGACAAAAGCAACTTCTAAGACTAAAAAAATGACGCTTGAGCCACGTGCACAGGCCTCTATGCCTAAAAAACAGATGATCAAAATGGCTGAAGACCTCATTACCTTGATCAGGGGTACCCATCACCCTCCAGATAACAGGCCTAGGCAAGACACTGATTATGAATCTTCAGATCAGGTTTCTATTTCTTCTGATTCCTCTTCTGATCAGGAATTATCTATACCTCCCTATGAGGATTCTGATGCAGAGGAGTCTATACCATCTGCATCTCCTCCTGAGGATTATTCATTTGGAGAAACCTTGCATACTTTGAGGGTACATTTTCACTGGGAGAGTCAAGACTTCTCAGAATCAAAAAAGAGGCTCAGGATTTCCTTCTCCTTCAGCACAGGCCTTTAGCCATTCCCTGTTTTACACATTGTGGATGATGTGTTTTCGGAGTCAAGCTTGACCCCTGACTCCTTACCTCTGGCTCCCAGTAAGCCTGACAGATATTACAGGGTCCCTGACTCACATAAATTTTTATTTAGAAACCGTGCTGCTGATCCTGAAACTATTTCACAGGGTCCAAAGGGAGTTAAGGCCTCAACAGCAAAAAATCCTACCCCCTCTGACAGAGATTCAAGGGCACTGGACAGATGGAGAAAAAAGGTTTATACATCTGCAACCTTGGCAATCAGGGCCTTAAACTGTCAATTTCATATGCTTAAGTACCAACAACATGTTATGGGATTGCTGAAACAGAAAATAATGTTGATTTCAGAATGTGCAGAAAATAAAGAATCGCAGAAATTATTGCATGCAGCTGAACAGGTTGGAAAGCATACCTTGCAATGTGGTTTTGACTCCTTAGAGGCCTCCTGGAGGGCCGCAGTTACTGGATCTGTGATTAGGAGGCATGCCTGGTTAAAGGAACAGAATTTGCATGATCATGTTAAAGCTAAATTGCTAGATGCACCGTTACAGCATGATTCTCTGTTTGGTATTAAGGCAGAAGAGGTTTTAAAGAAAATGGAAGACAAAGCTAAGTCTATGCAAACTGTTAAAGATTTCTTACAAGTGCAGCCACCTAGATTCAGTAGACACTGACCTACAAAAAATTGGTCCTTTCCTGTGTCAGACAGAGCTCAAAGGGGCAAATCCAGATGCCCTAAGTGTTCCAGATACCAGGCACAAGATTCATACAGGTCAAAGCAATGGGGCGCATCTACCTCCAAATCTGGAGGAGATAAAGCACAAACCTACAGAAAACAATTCCAATGACTTCCCTCTGCCTACACCAAGCACTTATCTTTTGGCAGCACCCATAGGGGGAAAGTTAGCACTTTTTGCTCAAAATTGGCAGTTAATAACCCAGGACAAATGGGTTCTAAACATAGTATCACAGGGATACAGATTCCATTTTCACACTCTGCCAATGGCAAATGGTTGGCCAGATCTGCCAAAAAATCAATGGGCAGAGGCACAGAAATAGGTTACGTCCCTCATGGATATGGGGGCCATTCAGCCAGTACCAGAACAGGAAAAAGGACAAGGTTTTTACTCAAGACTGTTCTTGGTATCCAGAAAGGACAAGGCCTGGCGGCCAATACTGGATTTATCAATTTTGAACACATACCTGGACATTCCAAAATGTTGACTTTGCAGCAGCTTCTGCCCATGCTGGGTAAGAATGCTTGGCTGGTGACATTAGACCTAAAAGAGGCATACCTGCATGTCCCAATAAGACAATCATGCAGTAGATGCCTCAGATTCAAGGCTGGCTTAATGCATTACCAATTCTCTGCACTGCCCTTTGGCTTATCTACTGCGCCCAGGGTCTTTACAAAGTGCCTGGCACCAGTAATTGCATTTTGCAGACAAAGAAGTATACAAATATATCCTTACTTAGACTGTCTCATTCAAGCAGAGAACAAGGACATTCTTCTTCGACACCTGGCGTTTGTGAAAAGGCTTCTAACATGCCTAGAGTGCACAATAAATGAAAAGAAATCACAACTGGTACCCTCTCAAAAGATAACTTTCCTGGGTGCAAGCTTGAATACAACTGCCCAGATGGCTTACCTCATGCCACACAAGCAAAGACGGTTTTTGTTGCCATCAGTTTGAAGTAAGTAATCTGCAAGACAAATTCTGCAGGCTCTGGGCTCCATGGCATCCTGCATCCTACTGATTCCATATGCAAGACTGCATATGAGGAAACTTCAGTGGTACCTGAAAAGTTTATGGAGTCTGGAACTAATGATTCCTCTCATTCCCTGCCTACAACAGGAGTTTTCATGGTGGGCAAAGGCATGTCACCAAAACATGGGATGGGCCTTCACTCTCCCCCCTGCCAGCCAAACCTTAACAACAGACGCATCAGACTATGCCTGGGGGGCCCACGTGGCAGGAAGATGCTTTCAGGGCATATGGACCTAAAAACAAATGCATCTACATGTCAACCAGAAAGAGATGCTAGCTGTTCAAAATGCCCTAACAGCCATCAAGGACTTACTTCATCCAGGGCAACTACTGATAAAGACAGACAACAGCACAGTCATGGGGTATATAAACAAGCAAGGGGGCACACACACACACCCCCTTTGCAGATTAGCCATGGCACTGTGGGACACAGCTTTGACCTACCAAATACATCTTCAAGCTCAATTCCTGCCAGGAAAACAAAATACACTGGCAGACAATTTAAGCAGAAACCTTGTGGATCCTCACGAGTGGAAACTAAATCCACAAGTCTTCAGAATGATAACCGAGAAATGGGGGAGCCCAGACATAGATCTATTTGCCTCTCCTCAAAATTATCAATTGAAAAGATTCTGCACAAGGACTTATCACAGACAAGCATGGAAATTGGACACCCTATCCTTCAGCTGGAAAAACTTATCAGTTTACGCTTTTCCTCCTCTGCCTCTTCTCCCCAAGGTCCTCCTAAAAGTCAGACAAGAAAAAACAAAGATGATACGAATTGCCCCGGACTGGCCCCACCAATACTGGTACCCAATCCTAAGGAATTTGTCTCAATACCCAGCTTGGACCTTGCCTCAAAGACCTCAACTACTGTCCCAGCAAAACAATCCGATCTTGCACAATCAACTACAGACACTGAACCTGGCAGCATGGCTCATCATGTAGTTATACAAACAACACCTCTCAGTAAAGCTGTGATGGATGTCATTTTGGAGGCCAGAGGGCCTAGTACTAGAAAATCTTAGGCTGACAAATGGAAGAGATTCTGTGCTTGGAATCAAGCACGAGGAACTGATACAGCAGAACCAAATATTCCTCAGATCTTGCAATACTTAACTGAGATGCTTGACAAAGGCCTATCTTTTTCATCAATTAAAATCCATGCCTCTGCCATTTTGACTCATTACAATACAGAGCCACCAATCTTTTCTCATCATTTACTAAAGCAATATCTTAGAGGAGAGGAGCCAAAAATGTAAGGCCTCCTAGAAGATCACCATTACCTGCATGGGACCTCAATTATGTGTTGGAAAAGCTCACCCTGCCTCCATTTGAACCAGCTGCTACCACTGATATAAAGTTCTTATCATGGAAAACAACTCTGCTACTAGCAATTACTTCAGCAAGAAGAGTTTCAGAGCTGCAGGCCATCATGGCTGTAGAGCCTTTTATCATATTTTACCCAGACTGGGTGTCTCTGAGGACAAATCCTACTTTTATGCCTAAGGTGGTTTCCAGTGTGGCTCTTAACCAAACAGTTCATCTGCCAACCTTTTATCCAAATCCGCAGAACAAGGGGGAGAGAATTCTGCATTCCTAGGGCATACACAGACCACTAAGATTCTACAGCAGAACTACAGCTCTAAGAAAAACTGAGCAATTACTAGTGTCATGCTGCAGGATCAGAAGGAAAGGCTATTTCAATTTCATCCATTTCTGCTACTTACACCATGGTAAACCTGTGCCCAAGGGCATTAGGTCTCATTCCACCAGAGCTGCTGCTACTTCAGCAGCCTTTCTCAGAGGAGTACCAACCAAAGACATTCTAGAGGCTGCTACTTGGAGTTCTGTTCACACCTTTACAAAGCATTATCATTTGCCTGTCTACTCAAAGTCCAGGGCAGGCTTTGCCACTGCAGTACTGCAGGGACTTATAGCTGCACCTAATGCTGTTTAGCTCCAGCCTCCCAACCATAGCTTTGGGATTCTACCCAAATGTAATGACTGCAACAGTGAAACATGAAGAACATAGTACAGTTGTTTACACTTGCCATAAATGTAAATGTTCGAGTGTATTCACTGTTGCAGTCCAGGTTACCCTCCCGCCATCCCCCTGTCATTCTGGAGTTTATCTTTCCTTCTCTTCTACATCCTATGTGGTGTATTTGCTTGCAGATGAAGGTAAAGTTTATATTGATGCATGTATGTTTATATATATATATATATATATATATATATATATATATATATATATATATGGGTTCATGTCAGTACATCGACAACTTAGTATATCGACATCCACTTCACCGACATATGAAATAATCGAAACCGCAAATCACGGACATTTAACAGGTAAGAGGTTTAAATTTCGCTAATCATGCCTACCACACATGCATAACACTGCCATACTTACTAAAACATGGTAGGCATGATTAGTGAAATTTAAACTCTTACCTGTTAAATGTCCGTGATTTGCGGTTTCGATTATTTCATATGTCGGTGAAGTGGATGTCGATATACTAAGTTGTCGATGTACTGACATGAACGCATATATATATATATATATATATATATATATATATATATATATTTATTTTTTTTTTTGCTACTTTTTTGGGGGCACCTGACATCGGGGGCAAGAAAAACTAAAGAAAATGGCGTTGGCTGCATGTTTTATACCCCTGATGACCTGATATCATGGAAGAGAAGACAGCAACCGATGCAGGACCCCAAGACTTTGGAATTCAGGCCGACTGAGGTCAACCTGCCAGCAGATTACCCATATGTAATGACTGCAACAGTGAATACACTCTAACATCTACATTTATGGTAAGTGTACACAACTGTACTTTTGCCTCTCTCTGTCTCTGCCCCCATGGCTCTTTCTTTTTCTGTCTTGCTGTCTGTCTCTCTTTCTGTTTTTCTCCCTCTGTCTCTCTCTTGCTGTGTGTGCATCTCTTTTTCTCTCCCTCTTTGTCTTTCTTGCTCTTTCTGTCCATCTGTGTCTCTGTTGGGCTGTCTCTTTCTGTCTCTCTCTATCCATCTTTGTCTCTCTCTTTCTCTCTCTCTTTATTTCAGTCCATCTGTTTTCTGTTGGTCCATCTGTTACACTCTTTCTCTTTCTGTTGATCTTTGTCTCTCTTTTTATTGGTCCATCTCTTTGTCTCTCTCTGTCGGTCCATCTCTCTCTCTCTCCCTTTGTCATCTGTTCTCTCTTTCTGTCAGTCTGTCTATCCATCTGTTTTTCTCTGTCTTTCTGTCCATCTGTCTTTCTCCCCCTCTGTCTTTTTGTCCCTTTCTGTGTTTCTCTCTGTCCCTTTCTGGGTTTCTCTTTGTGTCTGTCTCTGTCTCTCTCTTCGTCTCCCCATCTCTTTCTGTTTGTCTGTGGTGTCTGTGTGTGTGTGTGTGTCTCTCTCTGTCTCTTTCCCTCTTTCTCTGTGCCTGTCACTGTGTCTCTCTCTTCCCCCTCTGTCTTTCCCTCTCCCTCTGTCAGTCTCTCTGCCTCCTTGTGTCCGTCTCTCTCCCTCCCTCCCTCTGTCCGTCTCTCTCCCTCCCTCCCTCTGTCCGTCTCTCTCCCTCCCTCCCTCTGTCCGTCTCTCTCCCTCCCTGTCTGTCTCTCTCCCTCCCTCTGTCTTTCTCCCTCTTTCTTCATGTCCATCTCTCTCTCGCCTTCATCTGTCTCTCTCTCTCTCTCTCTTTATGTCCATCTGTCTTTGTCTGTCTTCCTCTCTCTCTCCCCATGTCTATCATTCTTCCTCACCCCCCCGTATCAGTGTCTCCCCCTCTCTCCCCCCTGTCACTGTCCCCGCTGTGCCTGTCAGTCTTTTGCTACTCTGTCTGTCTTTCTGTCTTCCCCTATGTTTCTGTCTCGCTCTTCATCTGTCGCTCTCTTTCTCTTCCCTTCTGTCTGTGTCTCTCTCTCTGCCATGTCTGTTGGTCTCTCACTCCTCTGCGTATGTTGCGCTCTCTCTATTTTGTCACCTCTGTGCTTGTCTGTGGCTGTCTCTCCCCTCTGTATGTGTCTCTCTCTTTCTCCCCCTCCCTTTGTGTGTGTGTGTGTGTGTGTGTGTGTGTGTGTGTGTGTCTCTCTCTGTCTCTCTTCCCACACCTGTGTATCTTTCTGTTTCTCTTCCTATATACTGCTTCTCTCTCTCCCCCGTGTATGTCACTCTCTGTCTCCCCCAGGTCGCTCACAAGCTCGGTCACTCTCTCTTCCCCAGCTCACTTGCTCACTCTCTTTCTCTCCCTCCCCGGGTCACTCTCTCTAGGGCTTGCTTGCTCTCCCCTCCACTGTGGGTTGCTAGCTCACTCACTCCTCCCCACCCTGGGTCGCTAGCTCTCTCTCTCTCTCTCTCCTTCCCGCCTTGGGTCACTAGCTTGCTCTCTCTCCTTCCCATCTTGGGTCACTAGCTTGCTCTCTCTCCTCCCCACCCTGGGTTGCTAGCTCGCTCCCCCCCACCCTGGGTCGCTAGCTTGCTCCCCCCCACCCTGGGTCGCTAGCTTGCTCCCCCCCACCCTGGGTCACTAGCTTGCTCTCTGCCCACCCACCCTGGGTCGCTAGCTTGCTCTCTGCCCCCCCCACCCTGGGTCGCTAGCTTGCTCTCCGCCCCCACCCTGAGTCACTAGCTCGCTCTCCGCCCCCCACCCTGGGTTGCTAGCTCGCTCTCTGCCCCCCCACCCTGGGTCGCTAGCTCGCTCTCCGCCCCCCCAACTGTGGGTCGCTAGCTCGCTCTCCACCCCCCCAACCCTGGGTCGCTAGCTCGCTCTCCGCCCCTCCAACCCTGGGTCGCTAGCTCGCTCTCCGCCCCCCCAACCCTGGGTCGCTAGCTCGCTCTCCACCCCCCACAACCCTGGGTCGCTAGCTCGCTCTCCGCCCCTCCAACCCTGGGTCGCTAGCTCGCTCTCCGCCCCCCCAACCCTGGGTCGCTAGCTCGCTCTCCGCCCCCCACCCTGGGTCTCTAGCTCGCTCTCTGCCCCCCACCCTGGGTCGCTGGCTCGCTCTCTCCCCCCCCCACCCTGGGTCGCTGGCTCGCTCTGCCCCCCACCCTGGGTCACTAGCTGTCTCCCCCCCCCCCCGGGTCACTAGCTTGCTCTCTGCCCCCCACCCTGGGTCACTAGCTTGCTCACTCCTCCCCACCCTGGGTCGCTAGCTCACTCCCCCCCACCCTGGGTCGCTAGCTCACTTCCCCCCACCCTGGGTCGCTAGCTCGCTTGCTCTCTTCCCCCTGTCAGCCAAGATGTTGGCAATGTCAGTGGGGTCAGTGTATTTTGTTCCGTTTTGTACTAGCTCAGAACAGACCTGAGCATTGCCATTTAGGTTTTTGACGTAACCGTAGAACGCCTTAAGGTTATCCTTGGCAACTTTCTTTTCGAAATTGGCTTTAGTTGACTTGATGAGGGCCCTCAATTGCTTACTAAAGCAGATCAGGGAAGATTTTTCTACTTGAGATTTGGCCTTTTTTTGTATGACTCCTCCTTTTATTGTATAGTTTGCTTATGGTCGGGGTTCACCAGACTGGTTTCTTATTGCTTGAGGAAGGAGTCTTGGTTTTATTTGGGATAGCACGGTCCATGCAATCCTGAAGATGTATATAAAGTGCCTTGGTGTGGGATTCTGCATCCTGGATATCGTTATCCTTCTGCAAGGGAATAGTGAAGCTTTTCACTTCTGACTCAAGTAGTTTGAAGTTTGCTTTGGAAAGTTTTTTTACGATGGTTTCTTTGAGTGGGGGAGGTGGAGAGGTGAGGATGTCTAGGGTTATCAGTTTGTAGTCTGATCTGACCAGAGAGGGAGTGCTATAACGGGTGTGGTACAATGGGCGCCCATCCCCCTGGGTCACTCGCTGGCTCTGTTTCCCCCGGGAAGCTTGTTCTCTCTCTCTTTCCCCGGGTCTCTCTTCCTTTTTTCCCCTTGGTCACTTGCTCGCTCACTTTCTCTCCCTGAGTCACTAGCTTGCTCTCACTGTCTCCCCATGGGTTGCTAGCTCACTGTGTCTCTCCCCAGGCCACTTGCTTGCTTGGTCTCTCTCCCCCACAAGTCACTCTCTCTATCCTCCCCGAGTCACGCTCTCTCTCTTCCCCTGGGTTGCTCGCTCGCTCTCCCTTTGGGTCGCTTGCTCACTCACTCTCTCTCGCGTGGCTCACTCGCTCTCTCTCGCTCTCTCCCCCTGGCTCACTCGCTCTCTCTCGCTCTCTCCCCCTGGCTCACTCGCTCTCTCTCACGCGTGGCTCACTCGCTCTCTCTCGCGTGGCTCACTCGCTCTCTCTCGCGTGGCTCACTCGCTCTCTCTCTCTCTCTCCCCATGGCTCACTCGCTGTCTCTCGCTGTCTCCCCCTGGCTCACTTGCTCTCTCGCTGTCTCCCCCTGGCTCACTCGCTCTCTCTCACGTGGCTCACTCGCTCTCTCTCACTCTCCCCTGGCTCACTCTCTCTCACTCTCTCCCTGGCTCACTTGTCTCTCTTGTCTCTCTCCTCTCTCCTGGCTCACTCTCTCCCCTGGCTCTCGGCTCTCTCCCTGGCTCCTCTCCTCTCCCCTGGCTCACTTGCTCTCTCCCCTGGCTCACTCGTCTCTCGCTTCTCCCCTGGCTCACTCTCTCTCTCTGGCTCACTCTCCTCTCACTCTCTCCCCTGGCTCACTCTCTCCTCTCCCTCTCTCTCTCTCTCTCTCCCCCTGGCTCACTCGCTCTCTCCCCCTGGCTCACTCGCTCTCTCTCTCTCCCCCTGGCTCACTCGCTCTCTCTCCATCTCTCCTCCCCTTGCTCACTCGCGCTCTCTCTCTCTGCTCTCCCCCTGGCTTGCACACACACTTTCTCACTCTCTCTCCCCCTGGCTCACTCACGTTCTCTCTTCCCTGGTTCGCTCTCCCTCTCTGTCTGCCCCCTCTCCTGGCTCACTCGCACTCTCTCCCCCCAGGCTCACACTCTCTCCCCCTAGTTTGCTCTTTCTCACTCTCTACCCCGGCTCACTTGCTCACTCTGTTCCCCCTAGATCGCTTGCTCTCCCCCAGCACTCTCTCCCCGCTTGCTCTGTCTATCTCTCTCTGCCTCTGTCTCTCTTTTCCTCTCTTCCCCTGGCTTGCTTACTTTCTCTCTCCCCCCCGGCTCGCTTGTTTTCTCTCTCCCGGCTTGCTCTCACTCTCTACCTCCCCTGGCTTGCTTGCTCTCTCTCCCCTCCCCGGCTCGCTTCCTCTCTCTCCCCCAGCTCGCTTCCTCTCTCTCCCTCCCCGGCTTGCTTGCTCTCTCTCTCCCCGGCTTGCTTGCTCTCTCTCTTCCCCGGCTCGCTTTCTCTCTCTTCCCCCGCTCGCTCTCTCTCTTCCCCGGCTTGCTCTCTCTCTCTTCCCCGGCTCGCGTGCTCTCCCTCTCTCCCTCTCGCGTGCTCTCTCCCCCTCTCCCTCTCGCGTGCTCTCTCCCCCTCTCCCTCTCGCGTGCTCTCTCCCCTCTCCCTCTCGCGTGCTCTCTCCCCTCTCCCTCTCGCGTGCTCTCTCTCCTGCTGGCTTGCTCTCTCCCCCTGCTGGCTCGCTTGCTCTCTTTCTCCCTCTCTCACTCTCTCCCCCTGGCTTGTTCTCTCTCCCTCCCTCTCTCACTCTCTCCCCCTGGCTTGTTCTCTTTCCCTCCCTCTCTCACTCTCTCCCCCGGCTCGCTCGCTCTCTCTCTCTCTCTCTCTCTCCCTCTGCCTGGCTCGCTCTCTCTCTCTCTCCCTCTGCCTGGCTCTCTCTCTCTCTCTCTCTCTCTGCCTGGCTCGCTCTCTCTCTCTCCCTCTGGCTCGCTCTCTCTCTCTCTCCCTCTGGCTCGCTCTCTCTCTCTCTCCCTCCCCCTCGCTCTCTCTCCCTCCCCCTCGCTCTCTCTCTTACTCTCTCCCCCTGGCTTTCTCTCTCTCTCCCCCCCTGGCTCGCTCTCTCTCACACTCTGCCTGGCTCGCTCTCTCTCGCTCGCTCTCTGTCACACTCTCCCCCTGGCTCGCTCGCTCTCTGTCACACTCTCCCCCTGGCTCGCTCGCTCTCTGTCACACTCTCCCCCTGGCTCGCTCTCTGTCACACTCTCCTGGCTCGCTCTCTGTCACACTCTCCCCTGGCTCGCTCTCTCTCTCACACTCTGCCTGGCTCGCTCTCTCACTCTCCCTGGCTCGCTGTCTGTCACATCTCCCCTGGCTCGCTCGCTCTCTGTCACACTCTCCCCCTGGCTCGCTCTCTGTCACACTCTCCCCCTGGCTCGCTCTCTGTCACACTCTCCCCCTGGCTCGCTCTGTCACATACTCCCCCTGGCTCGCTCGCTCTCTGTCACACTCTCCCCCTGGCTCGCTCGCTCTCTGTCACACTCTCCCCCTGGCTCGCTCGCTCTCTGTCACACTCTCCCCCTGGCTCGCTCGCTCTCTGTCACTCTCTCCCCCTGGCTCGTTCGCTCTGTCACTCTCTCCACCTGGCTCATTCGCTCTCTGTCACTCTCTCCCCATGGCTCGCTCATGTGCACTCTTCCCCCCTGGGGTCGCTTGCTTGCCCTCTCCCTGTGTTGCTTGCTCGCTCGCTGTCTCTCTCTCCACCTGTGTCTGTCACTCTGTCCCCCTGTGTCAGTTTCTCTCTCTCTTCTCTCTGTCCCTCTGTCCTGTATGTCTGTTTTTTTGACTCTCTCTTCCTGTCTCTCATTCTACCTCTGACAGTCTGTCTCTTTCTACCTCTATCTTGTCTCTCTCTCACTTTCTGTCTCTGTCTTCCTCTGTCTGTCTTGTTTCTCTCTCTCTCCCTCTCCCCATGTGCGTCTGTGGCTCTCTCTCTCCCCTCCTGTGTCTGTTTCTCTTTCTCCCCGTGTGTGTCTCTGTATCTCTCCATGTGTGTGTGTCTCTGTATCTCTCCATGTGTGTGTCTCTGTATCTCTCCATGTGTGTGTGTCTCTCTCTTCCCACGTGTCTGTCTCTCTCTCTTCCCACGTGTCTGTCTCTCTCTCTTCCCACGTGTCTCTCTCTTCCCACGTGTCTCTCTCTCTCTTCCACGTGTCTCTCTCTCTCTTCCACGTGTCTCTCTCACTCTTTTCCTTTGTGTCTGTCGCTGTATCCCACTGTGCCTGTCCCCATGTGTTTGTAGTCTCTCTCCCCCAGATGTCTCTCTCCCAATGTATCTGTCACTGTCTTTCTCTCTCCCCATGTCTCTCGCTGTATCCCCTTTGTCTGTTTCTCCTCCTCCCCCTGTGTGTCTCTCTTCCTAATTTCCAGAACATTCACCAGTTCTGTCAACAGCAGTGGATGTATGTGTTCTGACCTGCAATTTTCATGAAAGTCTGTTGCCTCTAAAAAGATAGATTGTGTAAATGTCCTCAGTATTTTAAGTTATTTACACATCCCAGACCTGAACCAGGACCTATAGCTTTAGTTTATCCTACTGTTGCCAAACATTTAGTTAATTTCAATCATAAATTTTCTGACAAAGATGGGAGAATAATGGATAAAGTGGGGAAAGTAGATGCTCTGCATCTTTGATTATTTAGAATTTTGAATTAGTATATGTTAGATTATTTTGAGTAATGGTGAAAGTACGTGGAATGTTTTGTCTGGAGTTTCTTCTTGAGAGAAAAATCTGTTGTAAAAGTTCTAGTTTCTTCCATCTCACAGGTCACAACTCGTTGTTTAAAGTGGGTATATGACTCTGTTGAGATGTCTTCCAGGGCTATGTTCACTTGTACTGTTTTGAGGAGGTTTGCCTGGCTTCATTCTAAGAGCTTCCAGAAAATTTAAAAACTGAGATTTTAAATTCTCCTTTGGATAAAGATTGTTTTTTGGGCCCTCTATCGCAGAAGTTATCAAAAAGTGTGATATGAGAGGGAAGTAGAAATATCTCAGATTTTCAGCCCTTCTTTTCCAAATGTATCAAAAAGTGTAATGAGAGAGGTAAGTTGGAATATCTCAGATTTTTCAGCCCTCCTTTTCCAAATTTTCCAAGGGATTTTGTACCTCCTTGTCCAATTTTGTCAAGAAACAATATAACAGTCTCATCAAAATGCTAGTAAACAGATATTTAAGAAACAATGACAACGGGGTTCCATAAAGGAAAACAGGAGACCCCCAAAACAAAGGATAGTTAAGGAGTCTGAATGACTAAGGAACCCACAAACCTGCCTCCCATTCTAGAGTCATAGATTGTTACTAAGCTGTCAGGGGGCCTTTGTAAGCCTAGTCAAGATTTCCTGAAAGAATAATGATAGTCATGTATCCAAACAGGACATTAAGGACCAGGGATTTGTAAGTTACCCTCTGTCCATAAACTACATGGCTTCCAGGCCTGGTGTATGTTTCCTATTCCCATCCACTGGTCTAGCAGTCCTTTTTCTGTCCAGAAAGTCTGAATCTCCATTTATATCTTTGGAAACACATAATTTCAGAAAATGGCTTCCTAAGATCATTCATCAAGGTTACATATGGCATTGGGAGGAAATTCCTCCTTTTCAGTGGGTATTTCCTCATCCACCAGTTCAGACTTCTCTATTCCCCTTATTCTTCAACATATGTTGTCTCAGGGGGTAATAGAACAAGTTAATCCTTTCCAGTATGGTGAAGGATTTTATTCAAGGATGCTTTTGGTCTCAAAGAAAGAAAATGCCTGGAGACCAGTCTTGGATCTTTTTTTCCTAAACCAATTTGTGGTAGTGCCCAAGTTCAAAAAGCTGTCATTTCACAACTTGTTACCTCTTCTTCTTTATTTAAGTTTTCTGGTAACACCAACTTTAAAAGATGTTTATCACATCCCAACCAATTCAGATTTCGGGTGTTTGTGTGGATCACATCAGCTCTCTGCCCTACTCTTTGGACTATACACTGTACCAAGAGTGTTAATAAAGTGTCTAACTCTAGTTATAACTAATTGCAGACTACAGGGTATCCATATTTTTCCATGTTTAGATGACTTGCTTATATTTACAAAGTCTTTTTCAAGGTGTCTGGAATCTCTCTCTTGGGTGAGAGAGGTTTTATACAAGCTGGGATTCCAAGAGAACATTCAAAAAAGTCTTTTGACACTATCACAAGAGTTTTGTATTCCAGGGGCATCTGCTAGATGCTTCAGTTGAAAGAACTTTTCATCCACATGAATAAATAGATCTAGATCCATTATAAGAGTTTTCCACTTAGACTTGTCGTCTCTGCATGGGAATACCTCGAGAATTTTGGTTCTCTTGGCATCTTCGATTCTCACAAAACTAATGGTAAGACTCCACGTAAGGATAAGTGAAGTCTCTTTGAAAAGGTTACAGTTATTGATGCTGGGACCAAATCCTAGTTCTAGGATTTATCAAAATAATTCTCTTGGTGGTGACCACAACTATCCATAAGTCCAGGTCTCCCCTTACTCCAAAGCATTCAGGCACCACAGATTGCTTTGGACTTTTCTTGGGGAGTAGTTTCAGGAGGGATAAAAGTGTGAGATGTTTGGCATACCAAGGACAAACACAAGCACGCAAATGTAAATTAAATACTTACTCTAATCAAGGCACTGAACTCCCTGAATCATCATTGGTCCCCTGGAGTTCAAGTTGTGTCAGACAGTACCATAGTCATGGTATATCAACAATCAAGGGGGAACCAGTTCTTACCCCCTTTGCAGACTAGCCACATTAGCTTTGGATATAGTTTAGCAGCACAGTCTCTCACTACAGTCATACATCCTGTCAGAGCAAAAGTGTGTTGCAGACAAGTTGAGCAAGTAAAAGGAAGACCCTCGCAACTCTAAAGTAGATTGGGGTGCTTTCCAAAACTTCATCTACCCACGGGAAGTTCAAGTAGACTTCTTTGCCTCATCTTTAAACAATCAGCTGGCAAAGTTCTACTCCAAGACACCATGCAAGAAGGCCTGGAAGACAGATGTCCTTTCCTTTTTTTGGCAGGCTTATGAACAAAGAAAAGGTTTGAGTATACTTGTCATAACCGTAGATGTTTGAATGATCACTGTTACAGTAGACACTTATTTCCTCCATTCCCCCCATCAATTTGTTTTGCCAGGGTTTTGTGTGTTTATATAACTGCGTATATGTAAATATATATATATATATATATATATTTTTTTTTTTTAATTTTTTTGTTGTGTTTTGTAAATATATGTGTTTATAGAGAGAAAAAAACAGTTTGATCACCACGGTGAAGGTCATAAATTTTAATGTTGTGTTGTTGTCTTACGGCTTTTCCTGGTTAGGGGTCGCCACAGCGGAACTCTGGTCCGCTAATGATTGGCAGTAGATTTTCACGGTGCTGAGTTGCCAGCTCGACACCCAACCTTCAACGAAGGCATGCCCATTCACGCATGTCTTTCAGAACACCACTCGACCCGCGGGGAGGACATGCAGGCTCCACACAGAAGGCACTCCCTGTACAGTAGCTGAGAATAGAATGGGAGAACCTCTTGCTGTGAGGCAACAATGCTACCGCTGCACCACCGCGGACTAAGGTCATAAATTTTAATAAAACCCTAAAATAAAAAGATGAGCATATTCGGGTTAACACTAACCCTTCCTTAGACCTACTTATGCTCAGTAAGTAAAACCATTTAAAAAACATGATATCCAATCAAAACCTGTTAAATTGCTGACACCCATCAGGGGCTGGCTTTGAGGGTTGAGTCATGACATAGCTACTTAGAGATATTTCAACCAATCATGATCATCTGTGCAGTCTACACCCTTTAAGGGCTGGCTTAAGAGGTAAATTCACATTCAGATCAGGTGGTTTATCTGCTTGCAAATCCCCAATTTCATTTCTGCAAGTTCCATTTTGTCTACAACGTTGCCTCCCCTAATACTTCTATAACTTTTAAAGTCATGAAAAGAAAATTATGGCCAGGGCTGATGATGTGCTTTACAAGAGGATTCCTCAGGTGCCCTAAGTGGATTCACTTAATGTGCTTCGAAATATGTTCCTTTAACTGTGTGTTCATTTTTCCTACATAAAAACTGCTGCACAAAACTGCAGCAAGCAGTGTAAACCATGTTTTTAGTTTTAAAGTCAGCATGTAGTCTTGTAACATATTTGTTTCCAAATATTGGATGTATAAATTCACTTCTTTTGGAAATATACTTGCAGCATGTGCACATCCTGCATGGGTAAGTACCAGTTCTCTCAGATCTTATGTTGTTCATCTGAGAAGTGAAGCATAAATGCTGCTTCAGATTTTTATTTTGTTTAAAACAGAATGATGGTACATCTCCTACTGTATTCTTTATTGCTCTATCTGTTGTCAAAATTTTCCAGTTTTCTTTGATAACACAGACATGGTTGTCACTGGCATATGCAAGTAGTTTGATTTTTCTGAGTGGATGTGATCGCATTAGTTCCTGAATTTACAGAATCATTTTTTTTCTTAGAGAAAAACAGTCTTCCCATTGTCTGTCTCCTGCTTCTTACTGCAGTTATTTCTCTTTCCAGTTCATGTTTTGCATAACCTCTATCTATGAACTGATGACCTATATTCCCAGTGCCTTGAATAAATTCATCATCCTCTAGTACAGAGTCTGGAAGGTCTAATTAATTGACTCCTAAAAATGTTGGTAATATGTATTGTGGATGCATACTAGTATGAGAGCGAGTTCTTCAACATTCTTTCCTGTGAAGACTAGTATGCAAGACCCTCATCTGCATCAACTCTAAGTAAGCTATCCAAAAATTCCATCCAAGTATATGATTCATGCACTGTGAACTTGAGAAAATCTGTTGATGCTTCTGGATATTGAATGAACTGACTCAGTTCTTCAGAGGTACCATCCCATAGCAAATGTACATGTATGTATGTAAAATATATATATATATATATAATCTATGTTTTGGCAGTCGGGATCCAACCTCGGCACCGATCTCAAAGCTTTTCGGAACCAGAATTATCTCTACTCCTCTGCCCATAATTCCCTAGGCTGTATCTCATATGCTCAGATCTCGTTTGCCGCTTGAACATAATGGATGTGTGGAGAGCTGTCAGTGATTCTGTAGGATTTTTTTCAGTATTATAGTCATTTCTCTTCTCCTACCATGAGAGTTTTTTTCTCACTATACTTGTATTAGAATATATCTTAGAAAATGTTAGATAAGCATTTGTTAGTTATATACTCTCTGTTTGGGTCTACATACTCTTGGGTAGTTACTCTACAGTTAAGGCGGTAGGTTTCTTTAAGAAATATTTTGTTATACTTGTAGAATATATTAGAAAAGATGTACCTAGTTGTTGGTGTTACAAAGTTCTATTTTTTATGATTATTCGGTGTCAGAATTGACAGGATTCAAAAAAATGCTTGGAGTGTGGGCACAAACTACATCCTCAGGACCCACATTCCAAATGTTTGTCTCAGTGCCACTTACCTAGACAATAGAGTATGTATTGCATAGCAATCAGTGCAAGGTGCCTTCAGACTAAAAGGGACAAATTATTTAATTTTAAAGGGTCTCCTTCCCACACAGACAGAGGCTACTCCACCTTCCAAGAAAGAAAAAATGAAGTCTAAGGGCCAGGGTAAAGACAGAAGATAAGAGAGAGAAGGAAAGGAGCAAGCCTTCATCTAAATCTGTGAAATTAAGGTCTCTCCAACTGGAAACCTCTGTTGGCCCTGCTTCTAAAGTGTCCAGAAGATCAGATCTGACAGCTTCTATGGCCTGCTCTAGGGCCGTATCTCCTCAAACCAGTCACTGGGATCAGTGAGTTCTAGACTTTTTTTCTCCAGTTTTACAAGAGAGATGATATTGCTCGACCTTTTTCTCCAGTTTTACAAGAGAGATGATATTGCTCGACCATCATCAGTAGCATCGTCCACTTGATCATCAAGAAGCCTAACAGAACTCTGTACTGACAGGATGATGAAATTCCTGAGAACACAGGTACAGCTTAGGGGTATACTGGCACCATCCAATGGGAAGGTACCAAGGGTTTGACCAACTTACCTCTCCTATGCAAGAATCCACACTGACCCAACCTTCAGGTTCAGAGCCAATTGCAACCACGGCACCTTTGTCGGCACCAGAGCTTCTTGTGAGTTTGACACTGTCTCCTAATCTCTCTCAACTCCATTGCCATGAAATTGAGATGAGACTCTGAGATGAAGCTTCGGAGCGGAGTTCTGAATGAGGTGGGCCAATGCTGAGATTCTGATCTGTCTCTTACGGCTTTAGTCCTGGATAGCTTAAAACTGAGATCAGCTTTGGTGCCAAGGCTCATTGCATCAGAGGTTTCCCTGTATTTTTCTGAATGGAGGGAATCATTTGTTTCAGAAGCATCCTTTGAGGTTTTTGAAAGTGTTTTGCCAAATACCAAAGATAAGGTAGCTTCAGCCAATTGGGTTCCACTGAAACCCCATCTGCACTCTGCTTTTTTGCCTGTTCGTGTTGTACGGGGACAGCCTGCACCAGGGGGTTTTGAGGAAGTCTGTTTCATTAACTCCCATTCTGATTCAGACCCTTCTGCTGCACTCCCAGAATGTGTTCCCAGAAAACAGATGTGCAAGGGGAAGTACCTAGACTCATCACCAGAGTATTTCACTGAAGATGCTAACTTAGAGGAAGGAGAGGGTTCCCCTCACTCCCTCTCTGAAGATGTGTCATTCAGTAACATTCTAGAGTCATTGAAACGGAGAGGGGGTTGGACACCTCAAGACACTTCTGCAGATGAGTCTGTATTCTTGGAGGCCTTTGATGTCAGACCAACATTGTCCTGAGTGGTACTCCACATTGACTTGCTTATCAACCTTATGGCTCAGCAGGTGCAGAAGGACCCTGATGTGGTCAAGCCCATGCTGAAGAAAGTCAGCTGTATATTATCTTTGCCAACAGACAGGAAAGCACTGGAATAAGAGTCCACCTGCAGATGCTGTGGTGGTGGCAGCAGCCACAAAGTAAGAGCTATCAGAAGAAAGCTCATCAGTTCATCTTCCTAACAGAATATCTGTAGCAATGGACAGATTTGGGAAGTGGGCTTATGCGTCAGCGACTTTCGTCCTTAGATTGCTACACTACCTAGTCCGTTAAACAAGGTTCCAGAGAAACTTGACTAAAGAGATCACAAAGTCAGTCTCAGGGGTTGTTGCATGTGCATATTCAAAAAACACTGGACTCCCAAGCTTTCCCACCCTTCAGCCTCCCTCTAATATGGCCATGTTTCTTATGTCTAACACAGCAGGCAGTACCAGTATAACCATTCATGTCTAGATGTGACTTTGTGACTTACCAGAAGGCTTTAAGTCATCCTTTATCAATGTCCCTTATGATGGTTCAACCTTGTCTGAACCAGAAGTTAAGGATACACTTTTCACCAAGAGCCAACAAGATGGTAAGACTGACTCTGCAGTGGGAGTATGCTTCTCTTCCCCGCAAAGACTTTCTCTAGGAAATACGTAATTTTAGTGGGCAAGAGGTTTGTCCAGCATAGAAAGCAGGTTATGTACATAGAGCCAAATTACCCAGTCTGATTGACAATCCCCATAAACTTATATGTCAAAAACCCTTGCTGTATTTTGAGTACTAAATTGTGTGGTCTTAAATATGTGTGAACAAAAACTACAGTGGTTACAAGGGCGACAACGCCTTAGCATTCCACCTTGTAATGTTTGTTGCGACCTTGTAATTCTATTGTCCAAACACATCTTTCTTGATAGAACTGATACATAAACATTGGGGTATATTAATGTCTGATGACACCTTGCATGAATTGATACCTTCTAGGTGTTGTTTTCCTTACAGAAAAGGCAAGATGGGTAATATGTTAAATCATCATAAGAAGTTGGACAAACGTCTTGTCCACTAAAATTATGTATTTCTGAGCACCTTCGTGATAAGTCAAGCATCCCACTGCCAGGTTTAGATTTGTCATCATAGAATTATCTTCAAAGATACAAACAAGATGGGTTGACGTACTATACTAAATAGGTAAAGAAAGATTATTTTATTAGGAGCACTTTTTTCTGCAGGACTTAATGAGAACTTGTGATTGACCAATAGGAGTTTTATGGTTATTATTTAATGAGGGGATATGGAACAATATGGGTATTGCACTGATGAAGGCTTTGTAATCAAAACCAGTATGCTTAAGTTACCCTACTTGGGGTGAGGAACACAAGTGATTAAATTTTATTTTTATGACAACTGAGTGCTGGCTTTTTGATCTTTCTGCTGAGACCTCATATTAGGGACCCAGCTCCCCCATGGGACAATTACTATTGTGTTAAAACTTTAACCCAGTCTTCTTTTGCACCTTGAATGGGCGTGCCTTCGTTGAAGGTTGTGCATCAGGGCTGGTAACTCGGCATGTAAAAATCCTCTACCAAACATTAGCGGACTGGAGTTCCGCTGTGGCAACCCCTAACTGGGATAAGCCGAAAGACACAACAACTGCAGTCTTAAAATTTCTCACATGGAAAACAGTTTTCCTGATCATAGTAACATCAACCAGATGGATTTCCCATGCCCTCTCCTCGAAGCCCCCTTTTCTAGTTTTTCTTTCCTACCCCCTTCAAAATTGTCTACTATGGCTTTGAGAAAGAGTGGACACAACTCCCTATCTTTGCACATGCACAGTCACACTAGACTGGAATTCCTTTTCGTACATTACGAAGATTATATCTTTTTATCTTGGAAGGGGTTTTCCCCTAGGTAGTTTTCTTAATATATTTTTCGGACTAGTAAGGGCAAACTCGATCTGAGCATTTGAGGTACAGGCTAGGGAATTATGGGTAGAGGAGGAGTCAGACTTCTGGTTCCAATAATTCTTTTTTCTTCAGTAAACATCTTCATTAAATTATCATGTGTGACATAGGCAGTCTTACATTTATATAAATGAAAAACAAACAACATTGATGACCCCACTTTAGTTACAAACATAATACATCACAGACACCATTGAAACAACTGTAGTTGCAAACATTATACATCAGTTATCTATCCAGGCATTGTCAATTAGGTATAGTTTCGCTTATTCAAATCATGCCTCTTAAACCTTGTTCCTTCTTTGCATATATTGGTCCTGCAATTCCTATTTTTTCTATGTAGTTTGCTCCATCCCTTTTCTAAAGATCCCAATTCCAGCTGTTTCATCTCTGTTACTATATTCACTACTACTAGGAAAGTTGGTCTAGACTTTGATTTCCATTTTCTAGTAATTGCTTTTTTGGCAGCCACCATAATTAGGCTTTATTATATCTAGGCAATTTCGATTCTGTATCTTAGCTCAAAAAACATCTCCCAGTCAATCAAATCCACTTCCTCAGCATTTCAGACGCAGTGGTTTGCAGGGAATCCCTAAAGTCTGCCAGCTCATTTTACTCCTAAAAATATGTTCCCAGCCACTTCTTTCTTGCCCATCATACCTCCAACATTTGCTATCCACCTGAGGAAAAGTTCTTTGGAGTCGACTTGGAGTATAAAAATGCCTATGTAAACACTTCAGGCAAAGATCATAAATCTTCTAGACTTTTACATATTTGGGAAATGTACATATATCCCCATTGTCTGTCTGTGAATTGTTTATCCAGTCTCTCTTCCCAATCCTTTCTATGCTCCCCTGATTGATTCTTATGCAATATTTTGTATGTTGTACTATAATTATTCCTTTTTTAATGGCAGCTTCTCTTCTAGATTCTATTAAAAACTCTACCAGTGCTGATCTTTTATTTAGGACCCCACTATTTATTTCCCTTTGCCTATACTCTTGATCTCAATCCTTGATAGGGACGGCAACCTGTAACCTACAATCCAAAGAAATGCTTGGGCTCTTTTTCTTTCTTGTTATTTGCTCCCAATACATTGGTTCCTTTGCCAGTTTTTTCCAATAATTTCCAGCCCCCTTTTGCCTGTTAATCTTGTATCCCTAACCACAGTCATCCCTATAAGCAAAATCTCTTTTCTCCATTCTCATGCTGGTTTAGTTCTTAGAACACTCCCTGCTGTTTTATGAATATAATACTCTGCATGATTTTTGTTTTTCTTAAGAGTCTGCATCCAAAATCCCAATATGTCCTTATTTCTTGAGCTGCTCTTCTGTATCTTCATTCCTGCCCACTTTGAATTATACTTTTCTACTTGTGCTATGTATAAGTGCCTTAACTGTGTTACTCTAAAATACCCCCTCAAATTGAGTAATTCTCTAAAATACCCCCTCAAATTGAGTAATCCTAGTCTGCCTTGCTCTATTTGAAGAATCCGCTTATCCCACTTGACCCTTGCTGTCTTCCCTTTCCAGGTAAAATCCTTCAACTCTTTAATTGCTATCCTCAACTTTTCCTCTGGTTGATAAAAAATGTGCCTGGCCTGTGTATAAGAATAAAGGGACTAAAATGTTTTAATTGCTTGCATCTTGGTGTCCATATCCATATAACAAAGCTTCCAGTTTCTCAATTTTTGTGTTATGTTTTGTTTAGTCTCTTCCCACACATCCTTAGCTGCCACAACAGAGTCATTTCTAATCCATACTCCTAGATATGTCATTTTATCATGTCCCCATAAATATGGATATTGTTGGACCAATTCTTGGGTGGGTACATAATTTACTGCAATTGCCTTTGTTTTAGCTTCATTCATTTTGTATTCCGAGAAGATATGAAATTGTCTTAAAATGTTCCACAGCACTGTAATGTCCCTTTCTGGTTTTGTCATTTATAAAATATCATCTGCAAATACAGCCAGCTTTTCCTGACTACCATACCAATTATATCCTTGAAAGTCTGAGTCCCTTATTTTCTTTACCGGTGGTTCTATCGATAATGCAAACAACAAAGGAAAAGCTGACAGCCCTGCCTGGTTCCTGTACTCGAGCATAAGTTGTCAGAGAGGACACAGCCCACTTTAATTTTTCACATTCGATCCCTCATATGTACTCCTAATCAACCTTATAATTGTATCAAGGAAAGCAAATGCTTCCATTGCCCTGCTCATGAAGTCCCAGTCTATTCTGTCAAATGCATTCTCTGCATCAAGACCCACCAATAAGACTGGTATTTTCTTACATTCTGCTTCTATCTAGATCAATGCTCTGTTAATATTGTCAAATATTTGCCCCCCCTCCACAAAACGACACTGATCCATATCTATCAATTTTGTTGTAGACGTAAACACTTTTTAGTCATGGTTTAGTATTGAAATGGGCCTGTATGAAGCTGGATCCGATGATCTTTACCCTGTTTTGGCAATACCGTTACCACCACCTTCTTCCAGGATGCTAGTACTTCTCCTCTTAAAATACTGTTAAACAAAATCTTCCCGATCTTTATCAGAATTTCCCTCATAGCTTCCAAACTTCCACAGGAATGCCATCTATTCCTGGGGACTTTCCTGTATATTGGTTATACATAGCTATTTTTATCTCATCTCTTCCTATCCTGTTAATAATTGAGCCTCATCTACCACTAACCTTGGCATATTTATTTCTTCCATTAACATTTCCATTTGTACCTTTTCTTGATTTCCATATTTCTCTGCTTTATAGAAACTTTCATAAAATTTTCAAAATATTTTTTTATACTTCTACAAGATCTCTTATCTTCCTTGTTATTGGTTCCCTAAGCTTGGTGACAGCCCCTTCTACTTTCCTTTTGCCTGAGTCGTCATGCTAACAGTTTTTGTACTCTAGAATTATTATCAAAAAACAGTTTCTTAACTGTAATATTTCTAAACTCAACCATCTTATCGAGGTAATCCCTTATTTTCTGTTTAGCATTCTGCAGTTGCTCCTTTTCATGTTCTAAGAGATTCCCCCATTTTGCAATACTTTAACATTTGTCAACCCCTGTAAATAATTCTTGTTACTTTTTAGCCATATCTCCTTTTCCTTTATTTCCACCCTAATTTTAAACTCCACTTTAATTTTAGCCCACTCCCTAGCTATATTTTCAGAACAAATTTCTATCTTCTCTAGTAGCTGCTGAATTAATCCCAAAACCCATTCTTTAATTTCCTCTCTTTTCAGCCAACAGGTGGGAAAGCACCAGTATCTCATTTTTATTTCATTGCCTTGCATTTTTATTGTAATTATTGCTGGCACATGATCTGAAATGGTTATTGGGTGCGTTTCAAGACCTTCAATTAAATGCACATGTTCCTGTAGGATATAAATTCTATATAGCGTAGCCCAGTTTTTATATCTAGGAGAATATGTAAATTCACTCCAAATTCGTAGTACTAAGTTCACATCTTACATGCAAAACATCTTCATAAAATTCTTCAAAAATCTACCCTCCTTTATTATGTTTTCCCTTTTAGGGTCCCACAGACACATCTTCACTGTTGCAAACCAAGTTCCATTCTCCACCTGTAAGTAATATTCCTTGCTGAAAGTGGATTTGTTATCCCACAATTTTCTTAAGTTCCATTGTAGCAGTTTTAGGTGGAATGTAAATGCATGCCAGTGTAATCCTCCTCCCTTGAAAGTAGGCCCTTAGTATTATACATCTTCCATTATTATCTTTTTTCCTCTTCTTTCACTATTGGAGCTCCTGTTGCAATTAACATAAGTACTCCTCTTTTCCTTTGCCCCAGATATTCTGCTGAGTAAGCATTCTGAAAATCGTTCTTTATCAAATTCACAAGTGCAGTTCTTTCTAGGTGTGCCTTCTGTAGCATAGCTATTTGCATTCTACATTTTTAATATAGGTCACTACTCTTTCTTTTTTATATTTATCTGTAGGACCATTCAGATTGCAAGACATTACATAAATCATTTTCTTGTATAGTTATTATTACCACCTTTTATGTATAACTGTTTTTTTTTTGTTAAATGTTTAGTTCCAAATTTTATGTTACATGCATATACTGTTTGGCAGGTTGGTCTTTTATACATTTGTTTCTTGTCATATCCATTTGAGCATATGCCACATCTTACATAACTTTTTTTTGAAAGCCCTCAAACAGAACAAACAATCCCCCCCCAAAAAAACTCCTCTAAAACCTATTAACTTAATAATTACACACAAAATAATGTACATCTTCAAATACTGAAGTTTATGCTTCCTAATAAGAACAAAAGTTCTAAGTTGATAGCCACACAGGCTAGAGTTAACCAAAAACAAAGGCTAGTCTTGCTACAATATATGGTACAACCTGTGCTATTAGTAAGTGCCATTTGATTTTGTCCATCTTTGTTGCTCTCCCAGCTGAAAAAAAAACACTTTTATGGTTTTAGTAAACACTTTATCCAGGCCATTTCTTTTTATCAAATTGTCTTCTAATGACATGTAAACCAGACAGAAAACTGATAAAGGGTACCTGGTTTACCAGGAAAAAACTTATTATATTCAGTATTCTTTTTCATTTACATGCTTTGTAATAAACTTGTTACTGGATAATGCCTAGCTTCTTAACCCAGTCATTTCCTTATGCAAGCATGGGAAAAAGAACACTGATTTTTCTTTTGTGATAATCTCTTAACCAGACCCCCCCCTTTTTTTTTACATTGCAATGCCTGCATTTCTTAAAACTGAACAAATAGAAAGAAGGGAGGAAAAGAAAAAAAAAACAAATGTTTATATTAGTATCCCCACTGCATTTAAAAAAAAAATGAGAAAATTTTACTTCAAGTCTAATTGCTTTTATCTTATCTTTAAAGCCCCCCAGATGGGAAAACCCCCTGATTGCTTTCAGAGAACATTGTGTCCTAGTCGGTTTTTCTTTTCCCTTAGCCAATCTCCTTCCACCAGACTGTCTCCAGTTTTTCTTTATCAGGTTGTCTCCATGGAGACATGATAGCCAGACATTGTTTCTCTGTATCGGATCGTTTCCATGGAAACATGACAGCTGCAGAAATGCTACTAAAGTATACAGCAATTGCTAGAAAAAAAAAGCATAATTATATTCAATGTTCTTTTTCATTTTCTTGCATTCTCTTAAAATTAATCAATCTAAGGTCCTTAATACAGTCAATTCCCCATGCAAGAATGAAAAAAAGCACATGAATTTTAACTTTGTCATGCCTTTTTAACCAGGCTTTTTTTTTTACATTGCATTACCTGTATTTCTCAAAACTGTACAAGAAGAAACAGAGAAGAGGGGAGAAAAGGTAAACTGCAGCACCCGTTTACAATCCCCATTAATCTTAAATAGTATGCAAAGAAGACCATACACCACAAATACAGTACTGTTAAGGAAAGAAAATGTTTTCTTTACTTAGTTAGCTTTTTCCCCTCTGTTCCCTTCCCCAAAGCATTTTCCAAACATTAATGACATGAAGTGGGGCATGTGCTTTAGAGTCCCCCACAAATCCAAGAAATTTTGAAAAAGTGCAATATTTCGAGACTTTCTTGTTCTGTCATATTTCACAAATATAATTATTGCATTGTAATCCCACATTGAGTTACTGGTTTATTACTGTTCTCCATTGCCCATATCCTGTCTGTGCTTCATTTCCAACGTGCTCTCAGTTGTTCTACTCAACTCTCTTGCTCCCTTCCTTCTCTCCAACTGGAAAAGGTTTCATGGGTACAAGTCTCTCTGGTCTTTCTTACCGGTAGAACAAGAAATGGAATCTCCTGTTTCACAGCTCACTTTTTGTTGGACAGACATTTGTATTTCCTTCTTTGTGTTCACATCATCAAAAAATTATTTTGTCCCTCCAGGGAAGAATACTTTAAAGACAGCTGGATGCAGCATCTTGACATTCCCTAAATAGTGGAATGAATTTACTCTTCTGCCTGCTGTACAGTGAGTATCATTCTCCACAAACACACTGCTGTCTCCCATTTTTAGTATTTTGCTCTGCTGCCACAGTTTTGTCAGAATCAAATCCTTCCGCTAGTAGGATTTCATCTTTACTGTTACAGGTCTAGGTTGCTTTCTTATAGCTATCTTTGGAGCCTACCCATGATATGCCCTTTAAACTAACAACTGCTGCTTTGGAATACCAGTCCAGTTGCTTATTTGTGCTTTCATAAAATTTAATGTAGTCTCTTCCTTCCAGCTTCTGTGGTATAGCTGAAAATCTCAGGTTTTCTCTATGTGCTCTGTCCTCTAATTCTGTTATTTTTTAAATGTTTTCCTGAGCAGTCTCATATTCAGCCAGACTTTTCTTCATTTCAACCTGATTTTTGCAGCTTTATCAGCTCCACTGAATATCTGTTTAAAGCTTCTTCCATGTTTTCCAGCCTTTTATTGTTTGTGTTGATGTACTGCATCAGTGTTTTGTTTAGTTTAACCAGGTCTGTTTGCATTTGTCTTGTATCTTCCTGTGGGTTATTGGAAATCATGTCTGAAGGTTGCATTGCTTGTTGCTGAACAGGTTAAAGAACTTTCCCCAGTCGGTGTTACTTCCTCACTTTTTGTAGCTGATTTTTTCCGGGTCTTCTGTATTTCTTTATTCCTGGCATCCAGGTAGTGCAGTTATTAGCCAATTACTGAAATTTACCCATAAACACAAGTCTACTGGCCATCTCTGCTGAGTTCCAGTTTTCACAGTGGTAGAGGTAGAAACAAGCTGTTACCCAGTGTGCAGCCATCTTAGAAGTCCTGGTTCTCATAAGCTTGGAGATAATATAACTTTCCTTTGTGTGTGTGTGTATATGTGAAGATTGGTAGTATGTGATATGAGAAAGAGGATAAGATGTATTAGACAGATGGTGTGTGCATGTCCAAATATGTCTGAAAAAAGGAAAACGTTGAAGAAATAAAGTACTCTGTAATTAATATACCATTAATTAGGATATGTTTTATTAATTTTGAGTTGAGAAAAAAGGGAAAAAGAACAGGATGTCAAAGCAGTGAAAAAGTTATAAAATGCTGGGGACTGAATGTGGAAAAAATAGGGAATGGACAAAGAAGAATTTTAAAAACTGAAATAGCTCATTTTGTATTCAAAGAGTATGAAGGAAGTAAGAAGTAGGGGTAGTAGAAGTGGTTGAATTTTCAGATCATATGGTGATATGGGCAGAATACGAATTAAGGAGTTATATAAAGAAAGAGAAATAAATTAATATTAACTGGTGAAGTAAATAGAAAGGAAGAATGAAAGAAGAACATAAGTTATGGACCAAACAAATGAGAATGAGTTGGCCAATTCTGGTGGGTAGTGAATAAAGAAAAATATAAAAAGTTATTGCAAATTGAAAAAAAAAAGAATAAAAAAAATTGGAGTATGAAAAAGAAAGATGTGATAAAAATAAGAGTGAAATAGAAATATATGAGAGTAATATGGAGAAAATGTATTGTATAAGCCTTTCTTCTTGAAAGGAAAAAAAGCGAGTTCACTTTTTTAGGACAAGAAGTTAAAAGAGAAAGGAGGATGGCTGCAATTTTAATGTTGAGCAGAATGTGAAGTATGAAGAAATGAAAGTCGTGGACAGTGCTTTTGTAAGGAATATCTGTAAAAAGGAATAAGTAGAAGAATGTGAAAAAGTTACCTGATAAGGTCCGTTACCCTAAAAGGAAGCTAGGGTATTGACAGATTTGGTAAACATGTATGCTTCAGTGACCTTTGCCTTTCGCTCACTGAACTATTTGGCACACTTTACAAACCAATTAAAAACACAAACTGATGAAAATAGAGTAAAAACCACACTGAATCCAAAAATAAAAGTTAGCACTTTTGTTTAATGAAATTGGCAAACTTCATCAGACAAATCAAGAAAATACAAACACCCTTAAATAAGCTTTCAAGTCATGACATCATTTCTTAATTAAATAAACCAAGCCTCAATTTAAAGTGCTAAAGCACTTACATAATACAGTACAGGTGTATATACAATCTATTAGAAAAGGTATTTAAACAATAAAACACTAAAAAGCATCAAATGATACATATATTATACAAATGTATGAAAACATATAAAGATATGTAAATATATTTTTATCTAATCAGAGCCCTCAATTTAAGGATACTTTTGATAGAAACAGAATCAGTCAAGCCCGGGGGGAATAAGGCATTCAATTTCAGTTGCCAAATTAGTTCTTTTTCATGTAACTTCCATTCTAGTGGCCCACCCCTAATATGATGCTCTACTCCACGATTGCCCCCCCCCCCCGGGTCTTGTCTGTACTTATCCCCCAACTCCCTAATTCCAACATGTCTACAGAAAGCTGCCTGGTTAAAGAGCAAAGTCATCCTCATTGCACCTTACTTGCCTCGACAGATATGGTTCCCCTTACTTTGGCCTTAATCCATTCTCCTTTTGAGCCAGCAGCTAAATGTCATCTTTAAGTTCCTGACTTGGAAAACTATCTTTCTAGTGGCTATTACCTCGGCTAGAAGAATTTCAGAACTTCAAGGACTATCCTGTAAAACTCCCTACTTGATTTTTCCTCAGGATAGAGTAGCATTACGTACTAAGGCTTCTTTCCTTCCGAAGTTGGTGTCAGAATCCAATATTAACCAGTCCATTAATTTGCCAGTCTTTTTTCCTAAATTTGCAAACAAAGATGAATATATGATGTGATAGTGTTCAATCTCGCCGTTTGTTCTTACACATGGGTTCGGAGCCGATCCTCGGCTCCGTGCCGGCCTCTTGCAAGCTCTGCATCGAGAAGAAGCTCGAGACAATCTAATACCCACAATCCCCCTCTGCCTTTACCTCAGATCTAGTTTGCCGCTGCTGCATTCGCATCGTTGGGAGCTAGCTCGAGGGTTTTCTAAGCTAAGATATAACTTTTTGTTGTATTTTACTAAGAATCTTATTTAACTTGATATTGTTAGTATAACCTGGTGTGATTGTGTTCTGGTTCCGTAGTTCTTTGGTACCGTTAACCCTTTTATCTGTATTTTTGTACCGGGGCCTACACCCTTACCATTTACTGCTATATTGAGTCAAATTTACCTGATTGTGACTAACCGGATTTGACATTTACCTGATTGTGACATTTACCTAATTGTGACTATTTTAACCGGATTTGACTGTGTTTTTGTTTCTAGACTTGTTTATTACCTACAATGTCTGAAAAGGCAAAGTCTGGTTTCAAGCGTTGTCAGTGTGGCCAAAAAATGTCGGTCACTGACAACCATAGTTCCTGTGTCTACTGCCTTGGCCCTCTCCACTTACAAGAGGATTGCTCCATTTGTCACTCTTTCAGTGGGAGGGTCATGACAGATAGGCGCAGGAAACTAATGGACAGAGGTCTGTTGAAACCAGCTTTCCAGGAGGCTTTGGATGCTTCTGACCAGGCATCGAAGTCCTCTAAGGAATCGAAGACTTCGGAGCCCAAGTCATCGGCTCCAAGCTCTTCTTCTAAGGTTAGATCACCGGTTCCACAGACTTCGGGGCCGAGTGTTCAACTGGTGTCGGTTCCTGAGCCTCGAGTCTTGGAACCGGTGATGGAGCTCCCTCCTTCGGCCATATTGAGGTCGGCTCCGTCTTCGGTTCCTTCGACCCGTTCCTCCTCCAAACTTTCGGATGTCGATGTGGATCGTGTGGTGCAGAAGCTGCTGGAGCATTCGGCCCTCTCTAAACTTATTTCAGTTTCCACCCAGCTGGTGTCGAAACTTGAAGGCCTTCCTGTATCTCCATCCATTCCTCCTCCGAGACCGATTCAGTCTTCGGAGCCGGAAGAGGCTGATCTGCTGATTGTGGAGCCCTCGGGTCCAGAACCGTCCTTTCTCGGTCTGTTCCCTCACCTCGACTCCCGGACCCGTACCGGAGTCTCGGAGCCGACGGTCTGTTCTTGGTTCCGGGGCCGAGTCGAACCGACGTGTCGGTTCCGACTCTCCCTCGGGCCTCGCACGGATCGATTCGGCTCCGTCCTCGGGTCGATGCCTTCGTGCCCGTGTCGGGATTCTTCCCATCTCTTCGAGCCGGGGATTCTTCGATGCGGGACCCGGGGCGTTCGACCTGATGAGGAAGGTGTTGTCTACCCAGACAACCACATCAGTGGAAGCAGTTTCTCCTCCCCATAAAGGGCCTTTGTCTTCATCTGCACCCACGGCCACATCCAAGCGTCGGGCAGCAGTGTCTCAGCCCCCCCTGGAGGGTGCCCCTCTTCCTCCGAGGCTTCTTCGGATGCTCCCCACGAGGAAGTCCCTAGGAAGAGACTGTGTAAGAGGAGACACTTGGATTCTCCACAAGAATCCATAACATCTGATACTGACTTAGATGAGTCAGAAGGGTCCCCTAAGTCACCTTCAGAAGATGTCTCTTTTCAGACATTTTGGAGATCCTGAAGCAGAGAGGTGACTGGCAGTCCCTTCCCCCTTCTGAGGATGAGTCAGTTCTGCTGAAGGCATTTGGTGCTCGCCCTTCCTCCTCCTGGGTCACTCCGCCTTTCGACGAACTAATGGAACTTATTGCTCGAAGGGCGTGGGAGGCTCCTGACACAGTGGAACCTGTTCCTAGGAAACCGAACAAGTACATCACAGCACCTCAGGATAAGTCCTACCTTACTAAGGGAGTTCCAGTAGACGCTATGGTGGTGGCTGCAGCCACGAAAAAGGAGATGTCGGAGTCTTCTTCGTCTGTCCATCCGCCTAATAAAGATTCTAGAACGATGGATAGATATGGGAAGCGCATTTTCAGTTCAGCGGCTTTTTCCATGCGGTCCCTGAACTATTTGACCCATTTTACACGTCTGCAGAGGGATCTAGTCAAAGAGTTGGGAGATACCCTCCAGGGTTCTACAAATGCAGCTGTCTCAGAGAAAGTGACAGCGCAACTTAATACCCTAACATCGATTGTTAACTCGTCCATGAGGCTGATTTCCTATGCAGCCGAAGGTTCGAGTAGGGCAGCAGCTTCAGCGATTGCTCTTCGTAGACAATCCTGGATGCGCCTATGCTCCTTTGCGGAAGCCTTCAAGTCTTCCTTTACAAACGCCCCATTTGACGGTGCCACTCTTTTTGGCCCCAAGGTAAAGGAGACCCTTACCCGGTGTGAACAAGAGGGAAAGACTCTGTCTGCTGTCGGAGTCCGTTTCTCCACCCCAACCAGACCGTACCCCAAAGGGCAACGCGGTGGGAAAATGTGGTTTCGGAAACAAAATCAAGGGTCTTTCCCGGGCACACAGGGTGATGCCCCCTCTAGAGGCAGAGGAGGGGGCAGAGGTGGAAGACGCCGCCCTGGCGGCAGAGGGGGTCCGCAACATCAAGGTGACAGGGATACACTCCCTGGTAAACCTTTCCAGCACTCCTGAGAGGAGGCCCGACTGTCCTGCTCTGGAGGCAGTCGGGGGTCGCTTAGCCTTTTACCCTCAGGCCTGGCAAGATATAACTACAGACAATTGGGTAAAAAGCGTAGTTACCAGAGGTTACACCATACCCTTTCTATCTTATCCCATTCCAAAGAAAAGACTCCCAGATGTACCGCCCCATCTGCGAGAGCCAGCAGCTTTAGAAATTTCAAAGCTGTTAGACAAAAGAGTCATCCAGCCAGTCCCAGCGGACCAGCAAGGATTCGGGACTTACTCAAGGTTCTTTTAGTTCCAAAGAAAACAGGGGACTGGAGGCCCATTCTAGACCTGAGTTACCTCAAAACTTTCGTCAAGAAAGAAAAGTTCAATGGTCACGCTTCAGTCGATCCTTCCATTTCTACAGAAGGACGAGTGGATGTGCTCAATAGATCTAGAGGATGCATACTACCACATCAAGATGGCCAGGGCATCCAGGGATCATTTGCGCTTCCGGTTGGGAGCCAGTCACTTTCAATTTCGAGCCCTGCCCTTTGGTCTGACTTCAGCCCCCAGGGTCTTCACCAAATGCATGGCAGTGGTAGCGTCTCACTTGAGACGGCAGGGATTCCAGGTGTTGCCGTAACTGGACGACTGGCTCCTTTCAGACACCACCCGGCCAACTACTGCAGGCCAGAGACTATGTTCTTCAACTGTGTGTTCACCTAGGGATCTCCGTAAATTTCGAAAATCCTTACTTCAGCCATCACAAAATATCTTGTTCATAGGAGCAGAGTTAAACACACGCAATTAATTCTGAGGCTTCCCACAGAAAGGATAGTATCGCTGCAAACTCACATACGTCTTTGCTCTTGTCAAGGAAATCTCCTGCAAAACTAGTTCTGAAGGTGTTGGGCCTCATGTCAGCCTCCCTTATTGCAATTCCCTGGGAAGGCTGCACATGAGAGTTCTTCAATGGCTACTGTTTGCTCAATGGTCATTTCAACAGCTACCTCTAACACACGAGATTCTCATAACAAGGACTTGCAAAACAGACCTAAACTGGTGGCTCCAAACGTGCAACCTTTCCCAGGAGGCCGTTTGTGCTACCCACGCCTACAGTTACGGTGACCACGGACGCTTCCCTGATAGGGTGGGGGGGCATCTTTCAGGGACAGACAGTCCAAGGCGAATGGACCAATTTGGAGTACAATCTGCACATCAATGTTCTAGAGTTGAGGGCAGTGTTTCTAGCGTTGCAACACTTTGCTCCCCTTCTTCCTCTAGGGACTATTGCAGTTCAGACGGACAACATGTCGGTAGTCTGGTACATAAACAAACAAGGGGAACCAGGTCCTATAAACTATGCAGAGAGGCCATGAGAATTTGGCAGTGGGCAGAGTCCACGGGTCGCTTTCTAATAGCAACGCACATCCCGGGTCATCCAACGCCATAGCCGACAAGCTAAGCAGAGCAATTCTGCTACCACACGAGTGGTCTCTGAAACAGTCAGTGGCGAAAAGGATTTTTCGCACATGGGGCCAGCCTTCCTGCGACCTGTTTGCGTCTCCAATGAACGCCAAATGCAGGAGCTACTTTGCCCTATTACCCTCCAGGGAAGTCCCCAGGGACGCACTGGTTTACGATTGGCCCCGGGACTCCTGTACGCATTTCCTCCATTTCCTCTGATACCAAATTTCTCCAGAAAGCCAGGAACCTTCACAGGACGATAATTCTCATTGCTCCATTCTGGCCTCGTCAAATTTGGTTTCCTCCTGAAAACTCACTGCATTCGGGGACCCTGGATTCTGGACCCAGAGCCGGATCTGTTGACTCACTCGTCAGGGGTTCCCCATCCCGCTCCTGTCACTCCATCTAGCAGCTTGGCTGCTCCAATTCCAACTTAGCCAGGTCTGATCTCTTGTCACCAGCAGTTCAGAATATATTAGTGGCTTCGCATAAGGCTTCCACTACTAAAACATATACTAGCAAATGGAAGCGGTTTGTATTCTGGGCGAATACACACCACGTTGATCCCTTCACAGCTCCTTTGAATAAGATTTTAGAGTTCTTGACAGACTTATTTCATCAGGGTGCTTCTCCTGCTACTCTAAGAGTTCAATTGGCTGCCATTTCGAATTTCCATGTGGAAGAGTGTGGAGCTCCTGTCATGGCTCACAGACTTTGTAAAGCCTTCTTAAAAGGAGTTTTTCATATTAGACCTCCGGTCAGATCTCCTACGTCACCTTGGAGTCTAAACTTGTTACTATCTAAATTAATGTTGCCCCCCTTTGAACCTGCCTCTTCTTGCCCATTGAAATTTTTGTCCTGGAAAACTCTCTTTCTGGTAGCCATTACTTCTGCTAGACGAGTGTCTGAAATTCAGGCTCTCTCCATCAAGCACCCTTATCTAATCTTTCACTCTGACAGAGTTTCTCTCGCACTAATTCATCCTTCCTCCCTAAAGTGTGTTCTATTAATAACATTAATCAGTCCATTGAATTACCCACTTTCTTCAAAAACCACTCCAACAAAATGGAGTATATGTTACACAAATTGGATGTTCACAGACAGCTAAGGTTTTATTTGGATAGAACAAAAGATCACAGGAAAACAGATCAACTCTTTGTGGCTTTTGCTGATAGCAGGAAAGGACTTGCAGTTACCAAAAGAACTCTTTCAAAGTGGTTATCTGATTGTATAATCTATGTATACGATTCTGCAAATCAACCCCTTCTAAACAAGCCCAAGGGACATTCCACAAGATCAATATCTACGTCTTTGGCTCATGCAGCTCGCCTACCTCTGGATGCTATTTGTGCGGCTGCTACCTGGTCTAAGCCACATACATTTATTTCTCATTATAAAGTAGATAAGGTTTCTAGGGACAGAGCAACCTTTGGTTCCACTGTGCTCAAGAACGCCCTACCGTGAGTTCCTCAGGATTTAGGAGCTAGGGACGCTACCCATGTGTAAGAACAAACGGCGAGATTGAACACTATCACATATAGAAGTTATGTACTCACCATAACGTTCCATGTGGAGTGTTCATCTCGCCTTTGTTCTTACAGTCCCACCCTCCCACCCTTAGGAGGAACGTTCTTTGATGCCTGGCCAGTAGCATTGTTACTACTGTCTTATTCTCTGTACATAGTTGGTATACACATATACTTATATGTGTCTGTTATGTATGTATACATGTAGGGCAGGAATGTTCTGTTATGTAGATTGGTTTGCTTGCAAACTAGATCTGAGGTAAAGGCAGAGGGGGATTGTGGGTATTAGACTGTCTCGAGCTTCTTCTCGATGCAGAGCTTGCAAGAGGCCGGCACGGAGCCGAGGATCGGCTCCGAACCCATGTGTAAGAACAAAGGCGAGATGAACACTCCACATGGAACGTTATGGTGAGTACATAACTTCTATTTACATTTACTGGACATCCACAGGCAGTTACATTTTTACCAATACAGAACGAAAGATATTACAAAGACAGATCCATTATTTGTGTCCGTTGCAGATTCTAAATTGGGAAAATCAGTTCCAAAGGTGTCTTTAGCCAGATGGCTGATTGATTGCATGTCATCTATTTAAAAGAAATTGGGTTTATTCTTACCAAAACATCTCAGAGCTGATTCAACTCATGGCAGTTTCTTCTGTGTTCTTATCTAGGACTTCCATGGATGACATGTGCAGCTGCAACTTGGGCCAGTCCTCGTACCTTTATTACTCATTACAAACTAGATTTGGTCTCGAGGGGAAGAGCAGCTTTTGGCTCATCTGTGCTCAGGAATATCCCTGGAGACCATCCAGGAATTTAGACAGCTAGGGACTGTATCCCAACAGTTAAGGATAGAATGAAAGTTGATATCCGATAAAGAAGTTATGTATTCACCATAACGTACCATCTGTGTTTTCTATTTTCATTCTTCAACTCCCCACCCACCAACCCCCACATTTTTTCACATTTGTTTTCTAAAATGAGAGTTTGAGGACCCCACTGTCCTTCAGATTGAGCTCCAGATATGGTCTCTTCTGTTAGGAGATTTATGATAGTACTCCCTACTTTGTCTAACGGTTAAGGGTTGGTGCACTGTGGGTAAGGGAGGTGCTTGAGAGCTTTTTGGTGGCCACACGATAAAGTAATGGCCAAGTCTGATCCGAGGATTGGATTTGAACCCAACAGTTGAGAAAGAATGAAAACAGACAACACAGATGGAACATTATGGTGAGTATATAACTTTTTTTATGGAAGGTGAAGATGGATGGCATTAATAATGGTATAGCAGTTTAATTGAAAAAATATCTGATTTATCTATGGAAAGATTTTAAAAGAAAATGTTTTGCAATAAACAGAAGAAAAAAAGTTTTTATGAAGTAGGGGACTTTTTATGGAGAATATTATTGGACAAATTGTCAGTGAAAGGAAATATGAAGTATAAAGTGATAGAAAAAAAATAAAATGCAATAAATGTAATGAGGAAGAAACAACAAAACATTCTTTTCTAGATTGTTAAATTAATGAGAAAGTGCCAAAATGAGTATAAATGGGAAGGATTCTGAAGTATAAACACATATGATATTCTATGTGAATTATGAAAAGGGAATAAAATGTAAACTTAAGATAGAGTATTTGTTATAACAGTATGGGAACTGTGGAAAAGATGATGTGATGGATTATTGTACAATAAGAACAGAGAAGATTAGTTGAAAAGGATGGACAGGTAGAGGGAAAGATGAATGATGAAGGCAGTCATGTAAAAGTTGTGAAAATGTGAGTATGGCAATATGAAATGTGTAAATGTGACTGATGTGAAATTGAAGGTGTAAGTATTGTAAATATGAAAGTGAAGATGTTAAAAAGTGTATAGTATTAAGAATTAAAGCAGCCCCTACTATTTTCGATAAATGTTGCGGGATATTTTGAGCTGCCACCAACTGAGGCAGTTTAGGGCTCTGTTTAATGTCTCATCCAAACGATGGCACACTGAGGAGTGTAGCACCCCCTAATCCTATACTGCAGTGTTAGTAATCTAATCACCTGGAATGGGAGTAGAACCCACAGCCTTCTGGTCTTCTAGAACAAATCCAAATCCAGTGCGCTACCTATCGTGCCACTGACACTTTAGTCATTTTCTTATAAGCCACTTTTTCCCAGCACCCAGTGGATTCAGTGCGTTATACCCAATTCTGGATAGGGTGCTGTCACAGAATGCACACCACTAACTCTCTACACCCATCTAAGGATAGTTTGAAAACTACCAGTTCATCATTTGCATGTCTTTATAAGGTAAGATGAAACTGGAGGGCCTGGAGAAAGCCATAAGAATGCAGGGAGGGCATGCAAAATGCACACAGATGGCACCCCAGCAAGAGAATCAAATAGGAGATCCCCTACTACACCCCCCCCCAATATGAGTTATCAGTTTCAGAAGTCACTGTATGTTGAAGAAAACGAGTATTGCACCTTTGTAGTAATTAGCTCCACCAGACTTTACTTTTTGCCAAGTTTTAAGTTTCACACATTTGGCCCTCAGCATGTTGTGCGAGTGCCTCTCTTAATTGATCTAATTGTCAAACTAAGGTCTTTCACAGAATTCCATTTGCATTAACAGCGTGTACTTTGGTCAGGTGTTGGAGGTGTTTTTTTTTACCACTTTTTTATATTTTACAAAGTTGTGCTTTTAACTTGGCACAACAGTTATTGGTACTGATTGAGTACAGAGTCATGTTTCTTGAAATTAGTCAACATCTAAGATTTAGACAGACAAAAACTTGCAGTATTTGAGAATTTGTAACACCAATGCATTTTGTGATATCTCTGTTTATGAAAGTAAAACTGCATAATGAGCTGTGCTAGTAAAATTCATCCATTAATGTGTGTTTCTGGCCGTAAACAAGCTGTACTGCATCTTGAAAGTTGTAAAATGGGAAGCCTTTCAAAGTATTGGTAATTGCTTGAATGCAGTCAGGTTTATTTTAGTGTTTTTTGTTAATAAGCAATGTGAAATTGTTCGATCTCGCCGTTTGTTCTTACACACGGGGTTCGGAGCCAACCTTTGGCTCCGAGTCGGCCGCTTCACAAGCTCTGCATCTAAGAGAAAGCCTGAGGTACAGCCTATATCCCATGATCCTCCTCTACCATCCCTCAGATCTAGTTTGCCGCTGCAGCAGATCGTGTCGAGGAGAGCTCAGGCCAGTTAAAATTTTTGTATTTTTCTATATTAGAGCTGTTTAAACCCTTTTTTCTAGTAATATTTAGAGTGTTAGTGTGTGTGTGTACTCTTTTACCTAGGAATTTTGCCTTTCTGTTTAGTGATAAATATAATCTTAGGGCTTAGGCCTATTTAATACTGTCAGGGCTCTGACAGCTTTAGTAGTATAAGCTTAGTTAGATATTTTTCTAATTTTAGCAGTATAGTATTTGTGTACAGTGTTTTTTGATATATACTTACTTGTTATATATATATATATTTATATATACCTATATTTACTCTAATAGTGTAGTGTACATTCATATTAGTTAAATTAGTGACTGTTGCTAGCATTACTTAGCTTTTCATATTACTTAGTAAATTAGTGTTATACTCTTCTTAAGCTAGCTATCTTTCTTGGTAAAGTTTGTTCCCTGTCAGTCATGGCTGAAAAAGCTAAATCAGGGTTCAAAAGATGTCATTGTGTGGACAGAAGATGTCCATTACTGACAATCATGCTTCCTGCGTCTACTGTCTTGGCCCTCTCCACCTGCAGGAGGACTGCTCCATTTGTCACTCTTTCAGTGGAAGGGTCATGATGGAAAGGCGCAGGAAGCTGATAGAAAGGGGCTTACTAAAGCCTGACTTTCAAGAAGCCTTGGAGAAGGCAGATCAGGCATCTGTCTTCGAAGGGGGTCAAAGACTTTGAAGGTATCGGAGCCCAGGTCATCGGCTCCGAGCACCTCATCTAGGGTTCGGTCGCCGGCTCCACAGACCTCGGGGCCGAGCACCAAGCGATTATCTCTCATCGAGCCTCAGGTTTTGGAGCCGGTGTCGGAGATGCCTCCACCCTCGATCCTTCAATTGGTGACATCTTCGGCCCCTTCGACCCGTTCTTCGAGGCCGTTATCTGATACTGACGTGGATCTTGTGGTACAGAAGCTCATGGAGAATACGGCTCTGTCCAAACTAATTGCGGTTTCGTCCCAGTTGGTTTCGAAACTGGAAGTCCTTCCTGTATCTCCAGCAGATCCTCCTCCACGACCCTTCGAGTCTTCGGAGTTGGGAGAAGAGGAACCGATGATTGTTGAACCCTCGGCGCCGAAGCCTACCTTTGTGCGATCGGCGCCACTAACCTAGACTCCCTCAGAGTCCATCGAGGAGTCACGGAGCCGACAGTCTCTCCTTGTTTCCGGGGCCGAGAGTCGAACCGAGCTTTCGGTTCCGACTCTTCCCCTCGGAGCCTCGGTACAGATTAGTTCGGCTCCATCCTCTGGGTCGGAGCCCGTGGTCCCGGTCTCGGGGAAACTACCATGCTCTTCGGATCTGGTGGAATCCTCGGCCCGGGGCTCCGGTGCCTTCGATGTCATGAGGAAGGTTTTATCTGAAAAGACATTCACTTCATCGGAATCCTCTTCTCCTTCCCCAAAGGGCCTCGTTCTGTTTCTGTACCAGCGATCCCCCCCAAGCGTAGAGACCCAATACCTCAGCCACCCCCAGAGGGTGTTCCCTGTTCCTCGGAAGCTTCAACAGATGCCCCCTCTGATGAAGTCCCGAGGAAGAAATTGTGCAAGAGGAGGCACATTGATTCTCCGCAAGAATCACTGACATCAGACACCAATTTGGATGAGTCAGAGGGGTCCCCACGGTCCCCCTCAGAGGATGTCTCGTTTGCTGACATCCTGGAGATCTTGAAACAGAGGGGTGATTGGCAGACCCTTGTCCCCACTGAGGACGAATCAGTGTTGCTGAAGGCATTTGGGGCTCAACCTTCTACCTCTTGGGTGACCCCGCCCTTCGATGAGCTAATGGATCTAATAGCTTGAAGGGTGTGGGAGAATCCAGATACAGTGGAACCAGTCCCTAGGAAGCTGACAAGTATATTACTGCCCCCCGAGACGAGGCTTATCCCACAAAAGGAGTCCCAGTGGATGCTATGGTGGTAGCGGCAGCCACGAAGAAGGAAATGTCTGAGTCATCTTCCTCTGTTCATCCTCCTATTAAGGATTCCAGGAATATGGACAGGTACGGGAAGCGCGTTTTCAGTTCAGCAACTTTTTCCATGCGTTCGCTGAACTACCTCACGCATTTTACGCGACTTCAGAGAGATCTCATTAAGGAGTTGGGAGATACTCTCCAGGGTAACACAAATGCTGCTGTCTCCGAAAAGGTAACAGCACAACTTAACACCCTCACTTCGATAGTAAACTCGTCCATGAGGCTCATCTCGTATGCGGCCTAGGGTTTGAGTAGGGCTGCAGCCTCAGCGATCGCTCTACGGAGGCAATCCTGGATGCGCCTTTGCTCCTTTGCGGAAGCCTTCAAGTCTTCCTTTACCAATGCCCCCTTTGATGGTGCCTCCCTGTTTGGTCCCAAAGTGAAAGAGACTCTCACTCGGTGTGAGCAAGAAGGTAAGACCCTGTCTGCCATAGGGGTCCGTTTTTCCGCCCCAACCAGACCGTACCCCAAAGGGCAAAGAGGCGGAAAAATGTGGTTCCGAAAGACTCTGGGATCTTTCCAGCCCACACAGAGCGACGCCTCCTCCAGAGGCAGAGGAGGAGGCAGGAATGGAAGACGCCGCCCAGGCGACAGAGGGGGTACACAGAACCAGGGCGACAGGGATAGCGTCCCTGGGAAGCCCTTCCAGCACTCCTGAGGGGAGGCCCGACTGTCATACTCTGGAGGCAGTCGGGGGTCGCTTAGCTTTATACCCAGAGGCCTGGCTAAGTCTTACTATGGATTCTTGGGTAAAAAGCGTAGTAACCAGAGGATACAACATTCCATTTATAACCATGCCCCCCCCAACAAAAGAGATTTCCAGATGTTCCACCCAGTCTGTGAGATCAAGCAGCCATAGAAATAAGAAAGCTGCTCGAAAAAAAGTCATCCAGCCATTCCCGGCGGACCAGATAGGATCCGGAACTTACTCAAGGTTCTTTTTTAGTTCCAAAGAAAACGGGACTGGAGGCCGATTTTGGACCTCAGAAAACTCAATACCTTCGTATGGAAGGAAAAATTGCGGATGGTCATGCTACAGTCGATCCTTCCTTTCCTGCAGAAGGACGATTGGATGTGCTTTATAGATCTCAGAGACGCTTACTACCATATCAAAAAGGCCAAAGCGTCCCGGGATCATCTGCGCTTCCGGCTGGGACCCAGTCATTTCCAATTTCGAGCTCTGCCCTTTGGTCTCACCTCAGCCCCCAGGGTGTTCACCAAATGCATGGCAGTTGTGGCGTCCCACCTGAGGCGGATAGGATTCCAGGTGTTTCCGTATCTGGACGACTGGCTCCTCACCACCACCACTAAGCATCGTCTTGTGCAATCCAGGGAGTACACAATCAAACTTTGTTCCCGTTTAGGAATCTCAGTCAATTTTGAAAAATCTGCCTTATCACCCTCACAGCATATCTCATTCATAGGGGCAGAGTTAGATACTACTACAATGCTGATCAAGCTCCCACAAACAAGAGTATCAGCCCTCTGAGACCAGGTCGCTATTCTTATTCAGAACAGAAAAGTTTTTGCGGCACAAGTGCTGAAAGTTCTAGGCATGATGTCAGCCACGCTGATTGCAGTTCCTCTGGGCAGGATGCACATGAGGATCCTCCAGTGGCTGCTCTTCGCACAGTGGTTGTTCCAACAGCTCCCTCTGTCACACCACATCTCGATCACGGAATCTTGCAAGCGGGATCTTCGATGGTGGCTAAACAGCCAGGATCTGACGATGGGTCGTCTGTTTGTATTACCCAGTCCTACAGCCACAGTAACCACGGACGCTTCCCTGATGGGGTGGGGAGGGGCTGTTCCAGAGGAGAACAGTCCAAGGAGAGTGGTCCAAGGTAGAGTACAATCTGCATATCAATGTTCTGGAGCTGAGAGCGGTGTTCCTAGCGTTGCAACACTTTCACGAATCTCTACCTCTAAGAACAGTGGCAGTTCAGACGGACAATATGTCGGTGGTCTGGTACATAAACAAGCAGGGTGGAACCAGATCTTACCCATTATGCAGAGAGGCCCTGAGAATTTGGCAATGGGCGGCGTCCACAGGTCATTTTCTGATAGCAACGCACATCCCGGGGTCATCCAGCGTCATTGCGGACAAGTTGAGCAGAGCCATCCTGTTGCCTCACGAGTGGTCCCTGAACAGTCAAGTAGCGGAAAGGATTTTCTGTAGATGGGGCCAGCCTTGCTGTGATCTTTTTACATCCCCCTTGAATGCCAAATGCAGAAGCTACTTTGCCCTTCTTCCCCCTCTGGAGGGTGCCCCCAGGGACACACTGGTACACGATTGGCCCCCAGGTCTCCTGTATGCTTTTCCTCCTGTCCCTTTGTTTCCCAAATTTCTACAGAAAGCCAGGAATCTGGAAAAGACGATCATACTCATAGGACCATTCTGGCCTCGACAGATCTGGTTTCCCTTCCTTCGTGCCCACCTGATGGAGGAACCATGGATTCTGGACCCAGAGCCAGATCTATTGACTCACTCGTCGGGGGTTCCTCATCCATCCTTTCAGTCTCTCAAACTGACAGCTTGGCTGCTCCACTTCCCAATTTAGCCAGGTCAAAGTTTTTGTCTCCTTCAGTACAACACATTTTAGTTTCTTCCCACAAACCTTCTACCAGAAAATTATACAAAAGCAAATGGGAACGTTTTGCTTACTGGGCATCAGCACAAGGATTAGATCCCTTGGTGGCCCCTATACACAAAATCCTAGAATTTTTATCCACACTGTTTCACGAAGGGGCCTCTACTTCTACAATAAGGGTGCAATTAGCAGCCATATCGAACTTCCATGTAGGTGAAGGGGGCTCTTCAGTTATGTCTCACAGGCTTTGTAGGGCTTTCATGAAGGGTACCTTTCACCTTCGGCCACCCATCCGCGAGCCGGTTTTTCCATGGAATTTGAATTTGATGTTGTCTCAGCTTATGCTACCACCTTTCGAACCAGCTTCAACCTGCTCACTTAAGTGTTTGTCATGGAAGACCCTCTTCCTTATTGCTGTTACCTCGGCTCATAGAATATCAGAGCTACAGGCATTGTCAGTCAGACCGCCATACATGATTTTTCACCCAGACAGAGTTTCCTTGCGTACAAATCCGTCTTTTCTCCCAAAGGTATGCTCTGTGCTTAACATTAACCAATCTATTGAACTCCCCACATTTTTCAAAAACCATTCAAACAAATTGGAATACATGCTACGCAAGTTGGATGTACATAGACAACTAAGATTTTATCTGGACAGAACAAAGGATTACAGAAAATTGGATCAGCTGTTCATGTCGTTCGCAGATAAAAAGGGCATGGCAGTAACCAAGCGGACATTATCTAAATGGCTTTCGGACTGCATAAATTTTGTTTATTCTGCTTCAAAGCAACCACTTCTGTTCAAGCCTAAGGCTCATTCTACCAGGGCCGTTTCTACTTCTTCAGCCCATGCCGCTCTTCTTCCATTGGATACTATTTGTGCAGCGGCTACGTGGGCAAAACCTCATACGTTTGTCACTCACTACAAAGTAGACAGGTCCTCCAAGGACAGAGCGTCCTTTGGTTCCACTGTACTCAGGAACGTTCTTCCATGAATCACCCAGGGTAACAGAGCTAGGGATGCTACCAGTGTGTAAGAACAAACTGCGAGATTGAACAATTTCACATAAAGAAGTTATGTTCTTACCATAACGTTCCATGTGAATTGTTCATCTCGCCTTTGTTCTTACATCCCCTCCCTCCTTCCCCCACCACGTTCTGGAAGAACGGGTACGACTAGTGCCTGGTTGGTATTCTCTAGGTTGCCTTCTCTACCTAGTCTTCAGTAAGTTGCTTATTAGCTATTTGATCTGTGGTTGGTTCTAGTATTCTTCAGTCTCAAGTGTATGATTGTGTGAGCGTTAGACGCAGTGATTAGTAGTGCATTCTGGTTCTTGCAAACTAGATCTGAGGGATGGTAGAGGAGGATCATGGGATATAGGCTGTGCCTCGAGCTTTCTCTTAGATGCAGAGCTTGTGAAGCGGCCGACTCGGTGCTGAGGGTCGGCTCCGAACCCCGTGTGTAAGAACAAAGGCGAGATGAACAATTCACATGGAACGTTATGGTAAGAACATAACTTCTTTTTTTTTTATACTGACCATATGATTACTCTAACTTGACCTATTTCTGTCTCTCTCTCTCTCTGTCTTAGATTAAAATGTCCTTACTGCCCCATGGAACAAAGTCCAGGAGATGCCAAACAGATTTTCTTCTGAAAAACAGTACAGACATTGCTAACAGTTTCCTATTTTAAGGGTACACTTCGGAAATGTTCAAATTCCTACAATTTCTGCTTTATCCACTGATATCAAATTACTATGTTTGTATAAGCTAGCACTACAGGTATCCTTTGCCAGTTTTTAGCTCTACAAGAATTAAACAATAAATTGCTCAGATAGGGCTTTACTGTAGTCTTGATCCATCATACTGATCAAGCCAAATACACCAGCAGTCACTATTTAATGCAGGGTTTTATATTTAAAATAAATATATAATGAGTTTTTACTTTATAAAGCAAGATGATTTTTTTGTTCTTCTGTATTTAATATTTTTGTTCTGACATTTGTTTAAATATTTGGTTATCTTTAAAGATGTGAAACATTTTTTGTTCTTATAATGTATATAATTGAAATGAACACTGATATGTGCTCACAGCTATCAGCTGTATAACTGATTGTACTTTTGCCGATGAAATAAGTTGTGGTATATAGTTTTTTTTTGGACATTTTCATCATCCACATAGAACTTAATAGCTGATGTGCATATACATTATATATGTATATCTATCTATATATATATATATATATATATATATATATATATATATATATATATATATATATATATATATATATATATATATATATATATATATATATATATATATATATATATATATAGATAGATATATATACACACACACACACACACTGTAAAGATAAAGTTTTACCTTAAATGGGATTTGTAAGTCACAGTTTTGTTAATTTAAAAAGCATATTATTGGAATGGATTAAAATTTGGGAGCTGTGTTCCTTGGTTTTGATAAAGTTTTCTTTGTGTTTAAGTAACATTTTATATAACTTCAGTAGAAATAATGTGCTTTAGCTTACCATTAACTGAATATTATACGGTAAAGTGTAATTTGCAGGTGGTGTCTCAGTCACTGAGTCATAGAAAATTTTTCTCCACCAGTTGGCAGCATAGAACACCTTTTAGTTTTCAGAAGTGCTGATCCCTGGCTTTCTCTAAAGCTACAGTAAACTCAGTTAACCAGCAAAAAAATATCGAAGAAATGCAGTGCAATTTTCATGTGTTGCACTTTCTATCCCCACCCCTACTCTCACAGAAGCATACCTTACATTTTTAGAGTTTTAAAAAGAAAGATAGGAATACATTCCCTTTCCCTAACCTAAGAACAAGTCAAACCAAACAAGTAGTAATAGGGTACAGTATTCAGCCTATTTTTAATAGTAACTCTCAAGCAACCAGAAACAATAGTTATCCGGCATCTACCAATTCCCATGGGTACCGGTTAACTGAGAGTTTACTGTATTCTTTTTTTTTTTTTTTTTTTTTTTTAACACCCAGTCATGTTATTCAGATTGCGGTGACTTCATTTGATAAATTAACATTTTTTATGCGTATGAAAGAACATTCTTGTCAGAGTTTGTGTTTTAGATATGAGAATACTACTGTTAAATATTTTCTGATCAAGTAACAGAGAACTTGAAGTAGTTCAGAGTTATGCTCTCTGTAGTATCATAATGTTGTACAGTCATAATGTAGAAGACTGTAAAAAGCAGCCCTTTAATTGAATAGGCAAGAGCAAGAAAAGGATCACTTGCCTTTTTAGTTAGCGTCTTACCCCCCACACCTCTTATGTAAATGAGTCATTGTCACTGAAAAGTCTTCTAAGGTAGTCCTGACAGAATACATAGACACAAAGTAGTACAACATTGGAAAAACCCATTTAATTTCTTGCCAGAAGGCTGACTTCTTTTCAGTGGTGCTTCCATTTATTGGCCTGATCTTTGGCTAAAGTTTCTTCTTAATTTGAAGTCAGTAGACATGGATGCCTTTTCATCTGTTGACCTGGTTGTAATGCTGGTAAAAATGCAAACAAAATATTATTTCTAGAGTCTGCTACACTAATTTTGTAGCACACTTTATTTACAGCATATTGAGAAAGTGAACAGAACAACAAGGTAGTAAAACTGGTTTTAAATTGTTGGTTAATATTCTGGACAGGTGTTAATATTTTAAAATCTTTAGTCCTCAAGAATGAAAAAGCAAATAATTTTCTTTGCTCACCAGGTTAGTCATACTAGATAGAACGCAGTTTCAGAGGAAATCTGAGGAGAAATCACCAGCAGCATCAACCTCCTTTTTCCCCATTTTCTACATGGGTTTGAGGAGTTGCGTCAATTGTCGCCATCTTTTTCATTTCATTGCCACTCTCCCACCTTCTTTAATGGTCATGCCTGAGTGTTGCAGGTCTACTCTCACACATTCCATACATCTTTCCTCATGACTTCTTCCTATCTGTCCCAGATCTTTTTCACCAGATTGTCCACAGCTTTCCTGCACATGTGCACAAACCACCATAATCTGTTTTATTTGACCTTCTCTACATTTGGCGCTATTTGGTTTCTTCTCGGATGTCCTGTTTTCTTAGTCTGTCCCACACTGTGCATCATACTACCTGTCTCAAGCACTTCATCTCCATCACCTCCAGCTTCCTCAACTCCTCTGTCTTTACTGCCCATGTTTCTGTACTGTACAGTAGTACTGGTTTCACCACTGTTTTGTACTTACTTTTAAGCTTCTTTGGTATTCTTCTGTCATCCACTATTCCTGATGCACACTGCCAGTTGGCTGCTGCCTCTCTTGTTCTAGCTTTGACCTCCTTATTCAGAATTCCATTCTCCGCAACCACCCATGCCTGTTCCACTCTTTTCCCTTTTATATCCATTTTCAGCTACCCTTGATTTCCCCCATTTGCCATCAGGATCTTGTCCTGTGTGTTGTTAGTTTCATACCATGTGCCTTCAGTTTTACATTCCATTCCCTTATTTGCTGAAGTTCATGTTAAGAGTCTGGTCATATTCCCATATCATCTACATACAGCAGATTTGATAATATGCCTCCTCTGATCCGTTTGCTAATGTAGTCCATCACCAGTATAAACAACAGTTGACTCTGAGCTGAACTCTGCACAATCACTCTCACTGGGAACACTGAGTTCGTACATGTGTCATTGGGTCCTTATACCTAATATGCACCAGTTATAGCAATATTTCTGGAAATTCAAACCTTCAAGGGACTGCCCAAATCAGGTTTTCTGGGACCTTGTCATGTGCTTTTTCCAAGTCTAGGAATGCCCAGTTTTAGACTCTCCTCATCTTCAGCTTCTTCTCAACTACCTGTCTCAATGCAAACAAGTCAGTTGTGCTTCATCATGATCTGAATTGTCAATTATCTACATTACAAATATGTCCTTATATCTAATATCAGCAGTGATATCTGCAATAAATTACACAACATTAGAAGCAGTAATACAGCAAGTGAATTCAAGAGGAAAACAACAATTTTAATATAGCTCTAGTAGTATCAAAGGTTCTCGCTGCGGTAGCATTGTCGCCTCACAGTCAGACGCTTTCCGGTTCGATTCTCAGCTAGAGCGTCTTCTGCGTGGAGACATGCGTGAATGGGCGTACCTTCGTTGAAGGGTGTGCGTCAGGGCTGGTAACTCGGCACGTAAAAATCAGCTACCAATCATGAGCGGACCAGAGCTCCGCTGTGGTGACCTCTAACCGGGAAAAGCCGAAAGACACAACAAAAAGTATCAAAGGTTCTCATCTCTGAAGGTGTTGGGATGGGGCTTACATGATTCTACTTGTACTCAGCACTTCAGAGAATCTATATTCTTTCTCATTTATGTGCTCTGCATAGACTGCATAATGTACTAACATTTCTTAGCTCTCTTCTCTAATTCATTTTGGAATATGTGTATGATAATGCACAGCATTCATGTATATAGCTTTCATTTTATTTCATCTTGCATCAGCTGCACGTTACTCTGTTCTGTATTACTTAATGTGAAAATGTAACCAAATATAACATGTATATTTTCTCTTTTCTGTTTTATAAAACTATCTCTCACTGCACAGAACCAATACTAGAGGCTCTGTTGCTTTGAAAAACAAAATTTTAAAAAGAATACCAGAACTCTGCAGTGTTGTGAAAGTAGTCTACACCAATAGACACTCCTGTAAGAGCTAAACATTTACTCAGATTATTACCCTCATAGCCATAAGCGCCTGACTCCAGATCTCTGACAATTGAAATATGAACCATCTTCAACAGTATCAGCCTGCTCTATGTCTCAGCAACAGTTATTTCAAGTAATGCAGAGATGTCAAGAGTTCTATAGCACTATAATTTTCTGTATCACATGGATCCCCTTCTGGACCTCCATGTGGTGGCTGTTAGTTTATAACTTAAGCTGTGGGATTCCAAAAGATCATAGATGCTTGATAACATGTTACTCAGAGCAGTTTTATATATATATATATATATATATATATATATATATATATATGAAGACTGTCATAGCCTTATGCCCAATTCCAAAAGGAAGAACTGGGTTTGCAACATCAAATTTTTGCAGAGCTTTACACCAGCAAAGCATGCCAATATAAAATCGTGAAGCAACAAAACCAGAGAACTTTGAGTGGTTTTGGCAAAGCAAGAACTCCAGTTCTAACAGGGACCTAGTACTGTGGCAGTACATAGTGGGAAGTCAGATGTCCTGCGGTTACAAATCCCATACATAGGTAGAGCTGTTCTGCTACTGCAAGGATGCCACTTGAGGGAGGCAAAGGTTCCAACAAGCATGGCATGATTGTGCACGAGTCTTTCCTGAATTTCACTGGGGACAGCTCACACATGTTAAAATAATTAGAAATGGTATTCCCTGGTGAGCTACTACCATCACATGTACTTCATGATCCATGGACAATAAATATGCATGCATACATGATAGCAATGCCACCCACAATGATTCTCGTATTCATCATATTTGTGCCACTGTTGTGCAGTACAGCCCCATGGCCATACAGTTTCACTTTTGTAGGACCAAATTTTCTGCAGGCAGGCTCAATCAAATGTCTCGGAGTAAACCTACACCTCCCCAATTCCAGCAGGGGGACATACATGCATTTCTTCAAACAAAGGTATCACTTTCTGCCACCTACACTACCACCACAGCAAAAGTGTGTCCTGAATGGTACCCCAAATCCTATAATTTTTGCACCATGCAAGCTACTTCACAGCAGTGCAGATCCAACTACAAGCATAATCCAAATACAGCATAACCCTAAATTTAGTAGCCTGACTATACATCCTATTGTTGAGGATCTGTTTTCCTCACCACTACTATAACTAGGTAATATGTTGCAGAACACCTTATGACTGATTCATGCAGCAAAGAACCCAAGGTATAATGCTGTTCCACGCCATATATGTAATAATATACAATTGCCCCAACTCAGCACATAAACTCTCTGTAAAATGTTCATAAATCATCAGTGGATATTCTCAGAGCATGAAAGCCTGTACAGGGCTCTGTTTAAAGCACTGTTAGTTGATAAAATGGATCTGCTTGCTATATCCTTTTATCTGAAGTAGTTAACTTCATTTTATCTGCAACCTGTGGGTATACAGATCCGTATCAGATCCGAGCTGGCAACTTTTTTCTAGCATCTGCTCCTCCCCTTACCCATAATGCCCTGCCATCTCCTATCTTCCCTCAGATCTTGTTTGCCATGCCAGTAGTGTGCATTGTGGTCTCCTTTGCCCTGAGCTTAGGCTTAGTAAGTAGTATTTTTTGCTGATATCTAGGTGTGCTTGAGTAAGATTTCCCTTCCTCCCCTTGTGTAGTATCTCGTTTGCTCATCGGTGTTAAAAAAAAAAAAAAAAAAAAAAAAAAAAAGTTTTTTGTATAGAGTAGTAGTTAGGACTGCCCTTCCCCTACCTGTGTGTGTGTGGTTTTTGGAGAGGTAGTGCTTGTACCTTGGAGTACAGGACTACGGCTGACCAGCAAAAGCCTGTCTTTAAAAAATGTACAGAGTGTAGCCATAAGCTTTCCCCAGCCGATGGTCACACACTGTGTGTGATTTGCTTAGGAGTGGCACATTTGTCCACTCAATGTGCTGTCTGTTCAGGTTTTAACCCTAGGGCCCTTAGGGATCATAAGGCCAAGCTATTTGCCAAAGGCCTTCTCCCTGCTGCCATGCTGGAATCTGCCTCTGCCTCTGTCTCTAGTGTACCACCTTCCACCCAGACAGGGACTCAACCTCCCTCTTCTTCTGGCGATGGGTCTTCAAAGGACAGATCTTCAGTCAGCGAGTCTGACAAAGAAAAAGAGAAGGAAAGGGAGAAAAAGGACAGGCATCGTAAGAGGTGTCCAGACAGGGTGCTCTTTCTCAGCCCCCCATCTAAGACCATGAGGCCTGTTTCTCCATGGCTCCAGGCTCCTCATTTCTCACCAGAGCCGTTGGAACATTCTGATCTGAGGCCTTCTTCCCCACTGCGCAGACCCGCCAGATTCGAGTCGGTGGCCTCTTTGAGGTCGACTCTGAGCCTTTTGGACATGGATATGGACAGGATGATGCGGGGATTTATTCAGACCCAAATTCAGATGGGAGTCTTGCCAGGCCCCTCTCCCTCTGGAGGGGGGACCTCCATGCTTCTTTTCCGCCCCATCTCTCCTTCCCCGTTCCATGCTTCAGCTTTAGGGCTCTTGGATCCGAGGTTTTTTGGAGCTGGTAGCTCAGTGCCGACTGTTCCTCCAACCTCGACTCCGGCTGTTAGAGTTCCTCGGATCTGGGGAGGGCTTCTCCCTCGGCCTTCGAAGTGGTGGAGAGAGTTCTCTCCCAGGGATTGAGACCCCATCCCAACCCATCGGATACCACTCAGGCCCCCCCTGGATATGGTGACTACTCCCTTCATCCTGTCTCAGGGACAGCCCATGCCAGAGGATCCCCAGGTCAATTTTCCTGAGGGAAACCCCTGCGGCTCGCGGATCCCCTTCTGAAAGTCCCACTGAAGAGGGTCACCGTAAGAGCAAGTGCAAAAGGGAGGCACTTGGATTCCCCCGAGTCCCTCACTACTGACACTGACTTAGATGAAGGAGAAGGTTCCCCCAGGTCACCTCCCGAAGACGTCTCCTTCGGAGAAATTGTGGAGATCCTCCGCCAGTAGGGAGGTTGGTCAGCCCCAAAATCTTCTGGGGATGAGCAAGTGTTCCTGGAGGCCTTTGGCACGGGCCCATCTATTTCCTGGGTGTCCCCACCAGCAGACCTCTTGGTGGACCTCATCACCACGAGGAAGGAGCCTGACACCGTAGAGCCCATCCCCAAACGCCCTGACAAGGTTTTATCTCCCCCTTCTGACAGACAACCTTGGGTGAAAGGAACCCCGATTGATGCTATGTTGGTCGCAGCGGCCACAAAGAAGGAACTAGCACAGGAGAGTTCCTTAGTCCACCCTCCAGACAAGGAGTCCAGGTCAGTGGATAGGCTTGAAAAGCGCGTGTACTCCTCAGTGACGTTTTCTATCTGTGCGCTGAATTATTTGGCACATGATTCGGCTTCAGCGAGACCTTGCTTCGGAATTCGCTGAGTCGCCCCCAGAGTTTTTATCGCCGCAGGACAGACAGCTGTTCTCGGCAAAAATGTCTACTCTGAAGTCAGTCTCAAACACGTCTATGCAGCTCCTTTCCCATGCCACGGAAGAAGCACTAGGGTGGCTGGGACAGGCATAGCCATGAGGCGTCATGCCTGGCTCAGATTGTGTCAGTTCGCGGACCCTTTCAAGGTGTCATTTATCAACGCTCCCTACGACGGTTCTTCCCTTTTTGGAATGACAGTACGGGACACACTTGTCCAGAGCGAAAAGGATGGGAAGACTTTGTCTGCTGTCGGAGTCCGCTTCTCTAACCCTCAGCAGTCCTTCTCTAGGAATCAAAGAGGGCAGAAGAAGATGTGGTTCTGAAAATCAGTTTTCCCGGGATTCTCAGGACAGCTATTCCCCCAGAGGCAGAGGGGAACAGGATCGATGCCGACCCAGAGGTAGAGGTGGTCCCAGGAATTTCAGGTCTAGGGAACCCTTCTCTGATAGACCCGGTCAGCAGCCCCTGAGGGGTTGTCCGACTGTCCTACTCTGGGGGCAGTCGGGGGACAATTGTCCTTACACCCAGCGGCATGGGAGTCCATTACGACAGATCGCTGGGTTCTTCAGATAATATCCACAAGTTACTCAATTCCTTTCGTTGTCCCTCCAAATATTACAAAACACCTCCCGGATGTTCCACCCGCTCACAGTGAGGCTGCAGGTTTCAAAGCTGCTTCTCAAACAAGCCATCGAAAAGGTCCCCCAGATCAGTCTGGATTAGACATCTACTCAAGGTTCTTTTTGGTGTCAAAAAAGATGGAGGACCTCAGGCCCATTCTAGACCTGTCAACATTAAACCTGTCTAGCTAAACAGAAATTCCGGATGGTCACCCTACAGTCCATTCTACCTTATCTCCGAGAGTGCGACTGGATGTGCTAGTTAGACCTTCAGGATGCTTACTACCATATCAAAATACACAGAAAGCTCCAGGAGGTTTCTGCGCTTCCGGCTGGAAGCCAGTCATTTTCAGTTCAGAGCCCTATGCTTTGGTCTCACCACAGCTCCCAGGGGTGTTCACCAAGGTAATGGCAGTTATAGAGGCTCACCTGAGGTTTCAGGGTATTCAGGTGTTTCCATACCTGGACGACTGGCTCTTCGCTGCGCCCAACAAGCATCACTTGTGTCTGGCCTGAGATTATTTCATTTGGTTAGCAAATCTACTGGGAATTACAGTCAATGTTCACAAATCCCATTTGCAACCAGTACAAGTTCTAGACTTCATTGGGGCACGGTTTGACACTTTGCAGATGAAGGTATTCTTAACTCCATACAGGATTCTACATCTCAGGTGCCACATATCTCATATAGCAAGCTCCAAGTCTTCAAAGGCAAGCGAGGTTCTCTGGGCTCTGGGCTCCATGGCTGCCGCCATATCTATTCTTCCTTATGCGCACCTTCACATGCGGGTTTTTCAATGGACTCTGGCTGTTCAGTGATCTTGGCTAGACCTGCCTATGGAATTTCCGATCAAGATCAGTCGCATCTGCTGGACATTTCTTCTTTGGTGGTTAAGCTTACCGGAGATATCAAAAGGACACCCCTTTGTGTCACCTCAGTCCAAACCACAGTGACCATGGATGCCTCCCAACTTGGGTGGGGGGGGACACTGTTCGAGAAGGACAGTCCAAGGCACATGGTCCCAGGCAGAGACCAATTTGCACATAAATGTTCTAGAGATGAGGACAGTGCTTTTAGCGTTGGAAGCCTTTCACACAGTCCTCCCTCTTGGATTGATTGCAATTCAGTCAGACAACATGTTGGTTGTCTGGTATATCAACAAGCAAGGGAGAACCAGATCCTACCCTCTATATCTCGAGGCCATGAGAGTATGGGAATGGGTGATTTTCACCAGTCTGTTTATGATAGCAATGCACATCCCGGGGCGCTCCAACATTTTAGCGGACAGATTGAGTCGGGCCATTTTGATGCCTTACGAGTGGTCTCTGAAACGGTCAGTAGCTGAGGAGATCTTCCTTGCATGGCGTCAGCCTTGCTGTGATCTCTTCGCATCTCCTTCCAACGCGAAGTGAAGCAAGTTCTTCGCGCTGATTCCCTCACCAGGGGAAGTCCCCAGAGATGTTCTAGTCCATGTTTGGCCCCCGGGCTTCTGTATGCTTATCCACCTTTACCACTCATTCCGAAATTTCTTCAGAAAGTTTGCCAACTACGGTGCAAAGTGATCCACATTGTCCCGTTCTGGCCTCGTCAGGTTTGGTTCCCATTCTTTTGGTCTCATCTCTTAGCTCCCCCGTGGGTTCTGGATCCCTGCCTTGATCTAATTTCCCATCCGTCGGGGACACGTCCGTCCGATCTGGGCAGCCTCAGGCTAACAGCTTGGTTGCTCCAATTCCGTTAATTGCCAGGACTCCCAGTCTTTCATCCCCAAGACTCCACTAGGAAACTTTCTTGCAGTAAATGGAAGTGCTTTTCCATATGGGCCTCAGAGAAAAAGAGATCCCTTTACAGCCCCGTTCCAGCTGTGTTGGACTTTCTGTCTGGTATCTTTCAGCAAGGAGCTAGTTTCTCCACAGTGAAAGTACAATTGGCAGCCATTTTCAGTTTTCACGGTGGTGAAGACAACATGGCTTTAGCCTCCTGTAGGCTGTGTAAGGCTTTTCTTAAAGGTACTTTTCTGTTACGGCCTCCTGTCAAGGATTCTGTACCTCCTTGGGACCTTACTTTCATTTTACAGGCATTGGTGGCTCCTCCTTTCGAGCCTGCAGCTTCGGTGGACTTGAAATTTTTGTCCTGGAAGACAGCTTTCCTAGTCGCCATCACATCGGTTAGGAGAGTTTCTGAGCTTCAAGCTTTGTCTGCTGTGCCTCCGTATTTGGCCTTCCATAAGGATAGGGTCTCCCTCCGTACTAACCCTTCCTTCTTACCTAAAGTAGCAAACCTAAACCAATCCATTAATCTGCCAGTTTTCTTTCCCAACTTCCAAAATAAAGGTGAATACAAACTCCCAATTGTTAGATGTTCATAGACAACTTCGTTTTTATCTTCATAGAACAAAGTCTTTCCGCAAGACTGACCAATTGTTTGTTTCCTTTTCCAAATCTTTTATGGGAAAAGCTATTTCTAAAGTTTCTTTAGCCAGATGGATCACTCTTTGCATTTCACATGCCTACAAAGCAAAAGGTTTATCTCCTCCTGGTATAGTTAAGGCTCACTCTGCCAGGTCCATGATGACTTCTGCTGCTTCTTGGTCTAGGGTGCCTTTCGACGATATTTGTGCAGCAGCGACATGGGCCAATTCACATACCTTCATTTCCCATTACAAACTGGATCTGATTTCGAGGGGTAGAGCATCCTTTGGCTCTGCGGTGCTCGGGAATATCCTTCCATAAGGGCCTCCCAGGATCGGAGTAGCTGGGGACTCTGTCCCACAGGTTGCAGATAAAATGAAGTTAACTACTTCAGATAAAGAAGTTATGTACTCACCATAACGTTCCATCTGAGTAGTTATACTTCATTTTTCTGCAACATTCCTTCCCTCCGTCCCCCAGACCTTATCCTGTTTTTCAAGGTTGGTTTATTGGGTTGAGTTGCATATATATTTTTAGTTACAGCAAACTCGATCTGAGGGAAGATAGGAGATGGCAGAGCATTATGGGTAAGGGGAGGAGCTCAGAGCGTGGAGCAGATGCTAGATAAAAGTTGCCGGCTCGCAGAAAAATGAAGTATAACTACTCAGATGGAACGTTATGGTAAGTACATAACTTCTTTTTTATCAGAGTGAATATGACACCCCAATACAAGATAATCTGCTTATTTACTCCTACAAACTTTTCTATGAAACCTATTACCATGCCTAGGCGAACTTCATAATGCTTAGGTAATATTTGATCAATTTAGTACACCATTAGAAAATGTCAACTCTTTCAAGAATCTCAGAATATGTATAAACTCCAGTGTTAAAGTTCAACTACATCTGGACAATACATGAAAAAGATCAATACACTCCTTTTATGGACTAACAACATCTCTCCCTTTCTTTAATACTCTGCCAGGTCAGCCACTGTCTACCTGGTGAATCTGGGCATCTTGGGGCAATGCAGCAATTGCCTCATGTACACAGACAACCCTCTCCTCCTACCACCAACATTACAACCTGTGAGAAATGCACTTATGTAGCCAAACTAGAAGCAAAGCTCTCTTCACCCAAGACTGGACTTGACAGTCAAGAGGAGAAGGTAAACACTTGCACCACACCACACTCATCACATAGTCCCTCAAAACCTACACCACCAAAACGCACACTTAGAAACACAAAACACACACCTACATTCGCGGAAGCTCTCAATAAAAATCTGCTCAAGCAACAGAGACCTCCAAAGCAGAAACGCAAGCAACCTCCACCCCCCCCAACACAACCCAAATGACACACGCCCACAAACTCCGTGTGCTACTCAACCACAGTCCGTAAGGCATAACAACGTACCCAACACTCTAGTCATAGCTGACTCTATAGTCAGGCACACTGATGTTCCATCCACCAGGCTAAACAAGGAGAAAGTTACTGTCTGCTGCCTGTCAGGTGCCAGGATCCGCCTAAATGCACGCACTCAGGTCACTCCACAAGTACAAATATGACTCTGTCATTGTCCACGTTGGTGTAAATGACCTGAGACGTACCTCCCTGGACTACATGAAAAGAGACATGGAGGAGCTCTCTGATCTTGTAGCCCAGGCAGGTATTACCTTAGCCCTGAGTAGCATCCTGCTATCACCCAGAATGATACAGTGCAAGGACAAAATTATTGACTTCAACAATTGGCTAAGCTTCTAGTGTCTTTCTAAGGGGATCCAGTATCTGTCCCCCTGGGATGACATGATCGACAGACCATGATGCTTTGCCAGAGATGGCCTGCAATTGTCGCTCTTGGGATTCCAGATACTGGCTAAGGCTCTTGCCACCCCTATAGTGCCTTTTTAGGCAAGGTTCAAATGTCAAATTCACCACCTTAACAAGTACAAGCAAGCAAAATCTGAGGGTAATGCTACTCGATGCTAGACGTCTAAACCTCAAAATACATTCACTCTTAAAATGGAGAACATCGACATCTGTGCAGTGACAGAGACCTGGTTCAAGGCTCCAGAGAGCACCCCTGCATTACCAGGCTGTAATTCATACCACATCTTTCGGCCGCCTAACTTGGACCGAAGCACTAAAGGCGGAGGCGTGTCCATATTCATTAAGGGTATCCACACCTGCAGGCTAGTTGTTCAGCATAATGCATCCGAGATTATCCAAGTGCAACTAACTCTGGGCAAGACCGCAATCCAAACTGTAACTTGCTACAGATCCCCCACCATACCCCAGGATTCCCACTCCTCATTTCTTGATACACTGGAAAATATTAGAGTACAACCCAACAGCCCAGTAATGGATGATTTCAACTACCCCACTATTAACTGGGAAAACTACTCCTGTACCAACTCTTTGCTCAATGTTTTCTGGAATTCATAAATTCCAATGCCTTGGATCAACTTATCCACACCCCCACCAGGGGCAGCAATATCCTAGACCTGGTCATTACCAACATGGGCGGCCGGTGTTCCACACCAGAGGACAATTCCTCGTTGGTCAGATCTGACCACAAGCTAATCACCCTAGACATCCAAATCCCACCCCCACCCCCATTAGGGAAACCACCGTAAAAAATTTCTCCAAAGCCAACTTCACGCTTCTTAAGACAGAAGTGGCATTGCTATGTCAAGAATCTTAATGGCAACACTCAGATCTGCTCTGAGTTACAGCACAATGGCACTAAATATACAGAACCAACTGATATTGCCAACGTCCTGGCAGATAGATAGGTTCAGTGCTAACTTTACCAGCCTCTCACCCCCTAAAGGACCCATCTCTGTACCGGAAGAATGCAAAGTTCCTGTAATCACAGCTGCACAGGTAAAAACCACACTCTCCAAAGCCAAGAACACAGCATCCGTGAGACCTGATAACATCCCAGGTTGCACTCTACACAAACTACAGAATGAACTGGTACCGCACCTAAGCACCATGTTCAGTCATAGCCTCACCTCAGGCTTTATGCCCACTGAATGGCACACAGCGACAGTTATCACACTCCACAAAGGGGGAGCCACCACGGACCCCGGGAACTACTGTGCCATTAGCGTAACGAGCCTGGTCTGCAAGGCCATGGAATGTATCATCATGGATCTTGTACACAAAGACATTGGTAATCTCCAAACTCTGGTCCCCACCCAGTTCAGATTTGTAAAAGGCAGATCATCTCCTAAACCTGATAGACTTCTTTGAAGCAGTCACCAAAGCCGTAGACGAGGGTAAGGTGGTTCACACAGCCTATCTAAATCTTGCCAAAGTTTTGACAACATCCCCCACTCTGGAATTATAGATAAGCTCACTAAACTAGGTATAAATCCCTATGTCCCAAGATGAGTTGCCAACTGGCTCATTGACAGAACCCACACTATGAAAGTAGCAGACTTCAAATCCAACTTCAGACCAGTGACAAGTGTAGTACCACAGTGTTCAGTCCTGGATCCTCTCCTGTTTGGTATCTACTTTTCTGAAGTACAGGCTAACACAGAAGGTCCTTGGCTAATAAAGTTTGCAGATGACTGCAAACTAGGAGCCATAATCGAAACTCCTAACAATGTGGGCATCCTACAAAAGGGCCTCATGGAGACAGATGCCTGGTATCAAAGCCATGGCCTCAAGTTTGTTGCCAAAAAGTGCATAATCATCCCCTTTGGTAAAAACTGTACCCATGAGCTACCACATAGGTGATAGTCTACGTAACATCAAAAGTGTGATATGACCTTGGGACACAGGTGGACAGTAGTCTCTCCTTTGATAATCACATCGCCACAGTAGTCAGGAAATCCTTCTACGTGGCAAACCATCACAAAAGGTTTCTCATCCAGAAAAAGAGGTCATTGTTCCTCTCTACTTGTCACTCATTAGACCCATTATAGAGTACAATGCCCCTTTTGGTATGTACCTCACAAGACATCTACAACAACTGGAAAGGCCACAGAAATAGCTCACAAAGAGGATTACCAGCCTCAAACAGATGCCCTACGCAGACCGTCTCAAAAAACTCTAACTTTACTCCGTTGCATATCTCCTACTCAGAGGCGATCTCTGCCTAACATACAAAGCTATGTCAAACCCAGAGCTGTTGGACATGCTCCAGTTAAAGAAATCCCAATCCCTCTGAGCTACACATTCTAGGGACCTAAACCTTGTCACTACAATAAACAGAACATGCTGGAGGGATAGATTTCTGTCCCAGAGACTTCCCATACTCTGGAACAAACTACCGATCTGTATCAAACAAAGCTCATTAGCATTCTTCAAGAAAAATCTTGATGATTGGATGGGAAATAGGAAATTCACCTTGGGGATCACCTCTGTGGCTCTGCTCGATGGGCACAGGAAAATAATTTTCTTGGGTGGCGAAAGCCAGGGTACCTTTTTGGCTAGTCTTATATAGGTCCTAGGGCAAATAGCCTAGTACCTACCTATGAAGTCACCTTGAAGATAGGCTTCCCTTAGTTGCTGGTGCTGCCTCTAAAAACAGCATTTCAAAAATCCAACCTATCACAATCAAAATCTGCTATTTCGTCATCCTCTCTATTAAAGCAAACACCACTGCATAACTATGGACAAAGCTAAATGGCTTCCAGTCAAGCAAAGAGTTGAGTTAACTGCTTCTTTCCTATCAACTGTTCAAGCTCCTTAATGAACAGACATTTTCCCATTAACATCTAAACTTAGAAGAGAAAATCCATCCTATAATCTGATGCACACCAGGCACTCAGGCTTACTGCTGCAAATGACTCAATGCAAACTGCTTACCACAAACCTTTGCTTCTCCAGACTACGTTCCAAAGTCTGGAAACTCCTTTCCTCCTATATCAAAGACACTTCTTCCTTTCCCTGCTTTCATGCTTATCTAAAATTCCACCTAATAAATCAAGTTAAGTGCAACTGCATTCCTTCACTTTACATAACTCTGTCCTCTCTGTATACTGCCTTAAAAATTTCTTTGCCTATTTGTCACGCAACTCTCCATGGACTTTTCCATTTTGTATGTTATAAATTATCAATTACATCATGCTACTGTACACATGTAAATAAATGTGCTTAATACTGATACTGCATTTGTCTAATTTACTGTATGCTTGTCAGAAGTTGTACATGTTTTCTTTTTTTACATTTCCTACGTTATTTTAAAATGTTCTTGCACTCACAGGCTTTGCATACACAAGCACAGCATTAAGGTCTCTAAAATACCCTGCCAGGGCAGGTCTACCTGCATACATATCCCAATGAATGGTGACAGTGACCTTTTATACATTTATATTGGTTAACTAATAAAACTAGATTTGTCCAAAGGTGGACCATGCATGCATATCAATGATGTACTAGAGTATATGCCCAGGGTTCCTCAATAATTCATATGCTTGACAGATCAAGTAGTATCCTTCTATATCCTGCAATGACTTCCCCTCGATAAAAATCAAAATATTGCAGACATGTAACGAATTTGAAATGCTCGACATCGGGCAGAACTGTCCTCCTGAAAGACAGGAGTTGGGTGTCATAAAGGATGGGGTATTACAGCGAAAAGATGATTTATCCAAAGCATCAAAAACATATTCTACTCTAAATATTTTCACAGAGTTTTGCAGCCCAATATTTAAAAAACTATGGAAATATTTAAGATGCAAAAATATAGCTTTATACATTATTTTGCAAGAAAATAAACATGACTTTATCTAAACTCCATGGATGGTAATATTTTATTGGACAGCTTCACTAACACCCACTGACACTGAAAGCTGATTTCATCTTCACATAAAAGAAAATAGACCGTCACGACAGCAATGGGTTATGTGCCCAGTCACTCCAGGAACCTTCTTGGTGACCAACAGATCATCATTCGCAGGTAGGGGTGGTCATCTTTCCCAGTTGTCAATATCCCCCATCCCCGCTCAGCAAACAGAAATAATCCACATCTGAAGTTGTTAATATTCTTCCTATTCATCACTGATGGGTTCATTTCCGAGCCCACCTTATATACCAAGCTTGTGTGCACCAAAAACTCTCGAGCTAAGCTGCTACCCACAATGCTTTTCACTCAGTTACCTCGGATCTCGTTTGCTGTGCAGCCATATAGCAGTGTTTCACTGAGCTGTCCAGCTAAGTGATTTATCTTATATATTTACAAGTTTTTGTGAAAAATTTTTCTCGTTAGTTGTTCTTTGATATCTTTTTATACTCTGCTCTACCCACAGGGTATCCCTTTTGTACCATTGTTGGTATTTTGAACTTTCTATCCTTGTGGTATCCTATTACCATTGTTGGTATTTTCTCTCTCTTTACTTTCTTCAATTTCCTCACTCTTTCCTTTTTGTGTGAGAGTGTTTGCTGTTATGTCTGAGAAGAAGGTAACTACGGGGTTTAAACACTGCTGCTCTTGCAGTGGTAAACTTCCGAATAGCGACCTTCATGAAGAGAGTCTGTACTGTTTGAGGGTTCTGCATTTGTCGGCGAAACCCCCATGTGATATTTGTGCTAGCTTCAGTCAGTGGATGCTGAATGAACGTCAGAATAAACTGATTCTGAATGGCCTGCTTTCATCGCCTTTTTCTGAGGCTGTTTCTGTAACGGAGGTCTCATCCCCTCGTTCTGTGGACAAGAAACGTCCTAGCTCGGACCCCTCTTCACCAGCTGGTGACAGAGGTAAAAGCCATAAGCACAAGGCTCAAAAGGCTTCCTCCGAGCACTGTACTGAATCTTCTGTTCCGACTACATTGGTTCTGAGTTCGGCTCCAGTGAAGCTTTCCGAGGACGCCTCGTCGGCGCCTAACCCAGCACCGATGACTATGACACCAGCAACTACGTCAGTTCCAATCAGTTTGTCTGCTTCTGTCTTGGCACTGACGTCACCCACCTCCGCTCCGATGTCGGTTCCGACTACTTCGGAGCCATTCTTGACATCCACCCCTGTTGTGACCTTGGCTCAGAGCCCGTTCTTGGCTCCAACCATTCCGATGTTGCCGGTTTCTAAGCTAGAATCGTTGGTGCCGTTCTATGATGCACCATGGACCTTGATACTCATCTGTGAACCCATTTGCCGAACAAGCCTGCAGCCCCTTTTTGGACCAGCCTGATTCCCCCTCAGGGGCATCGGTAAGATCCACCAGGAGCCTTTCAGATTTGGATGTGGTGCGCCTTTTTGACCAGCTGCTGACCAGGGGAATTTCAAATTTGCCTAGACCTTATCCCACTACAGGCTTTGGGTCTATTACTACAGCGACCCCTACATAACTCTCCTCCATTGGATCCTTCAGTTCCAAGGCTCATATACCCGATGTTTTTGAGGGGACCCCCTTCCTCGGTGCCGACAACGACTCTGTCTGAGGCCCTTTGGGTGTAGGTTCTGTTGGAACCCACCCTCCATCAATTTCATGCATGGGGGGTGGAACCTCCAGTTCTGGTCTCTGTTCCGACTGTGTTGTCGGTCCTGGCTTTGGATCCGAGGGTGACTACTGCCCAGAGTTTGCTTGAGGCTCCGCCCCTGGGGGCAGACCGTGTGGGGCGGGGTGTGACCCCTGTTCCGGTTTTGTCTTCTTCGGTTCCGGGCTCACACTCCTCTTCGGATGGGCCCGCTTTCCAGGTGATGGAGAGGATGCTTGCTTCTAGCAATCCTCCCACATTGGTTATCACCCCAGTTCTTTCTGAGCCCGCAGCTGTCAAAGGCCACCCCCCCAGGACTCCGAGAGCACAAGGCCCAGGAAATTCCTGTACAGGGTATTTCCCTTTCCGAGTCTTCTTCGGATGCTCCCACCCAAGAACCCCCTCGGAAATGGGAGTGCAAGAGAGGAAACACATGGACTCCCCAGAAGAGTCCCTCACAGAAGATACGGACTACGATGATGGGGAAGGACCCCCCCCATGGTCACCCCTTGACTGTCTCCTTTGGAGACATCATGGAAATCTTGAAACAGAGGGGTGGCTTGAAGCCCTCCAATCCTTCCTCTGAGGAATCTGTATTCCCACAGGCCTTTCGCTCTCGGCCTTCCACTTCTTGGGTGACCAACCCCTCCCGCTGATCATTTGGTTAAGCTCAAAGTGCAGCGGGCCGTGGAAGAACCCAGACTCTGTTGAGGCCATCCCCAGGAGATCAGACAAGGTACTCTCCCCTCCAGAGGATCAACTCCATTGGTCTAGAGGCTTGCCACTGAATGCTATGGTGGTGGTGGTAGCCACGAAAAAGGACCTTGCTGAAGATAGTCCTGCTGTCCACCCAGGCAGTGGACAGGTTAGGGAAGTGAGTTTTTGTGTCAGTGACCTACCTTTACAGTCAGGTCTCTGAACTTTCTGGCATATTTTATGAGGCTGCAGAGAGATCTCATCCCCGAACTGTCCGGAACCATCGCAGGCCAAGTATCGGATGGAACACGAGATAAAAGTAGCGTCCCAACTTGCCACCCTAGAGTCAATATCCAATTCATGCATGAGGTTGCTGTTACATGCAACTGAAGGAGCGGCTAGAGCTGTGGGTGCAGGCGTAGTCATGAGATGCCACGGCTGAATGTGCATTTGTGACCTCGCGGACTCCTTCAAGTCTTCCTTTTTATATGCCCCTATCGAACCATCAGCTCTGTTTGGTGCTAAGGTCAAGGATACATTAGCCAGGTGCGAGTAAGACTGGGAAGACCTTGTCTGCCATAGGCCTACGCTTTTCCAAATCTTAGCAATCCTTCTCCAGGAATCAAGAGGAGCGGTAAGATGTGGCACAAGAAGTCTCAAGGTCCTTTCCATGACGCACGTGGTGAGGACTCCCCCAGAGGCAGAGGGGGTTCCAATAATGGAAGACGCCCCTTTCGGGGCAGAGGGGGTCCCCGGAACCAGGGCTCCAGACATTCCTTTTTGGGAAACTGTATCAGTGCTCCTGAAGCGCTGCCCGATTGCTTTCCTCTGGAAGCAGTCGGGACGTGTTTTTCTTTGCACCAAGCTGCCTGGCTCTCTATTACAAATGATCAGTAGGTGCAGAGAATACTTACCAGAGGGCTACCACATTCCCCTAATATCTTAGCCAAGACCTTCAAAATCCCTTCCCGTTCCACCCAGTCAAAGGGAGGAGGCAGCTTCCGAAATACGAAACCTATGTCAAAAACGAGCCATCCAACAGCCCCTCCTTTTGCCCTCTTTCCCCCTCTCGGGGAGTCACCGAGAGACGCTTTGATTCACGATTGGCCCACAGGTCTACTTTATGCTTATCCTCCGATTCCTCTGATTCCCCTTGTTCCAAGGAAAGCTATTCGGTTGAGAAATAAGTGATCCTCATTGCCTCGTTCTGGCCTCGTCAAGTATGGTTTCCTTTCCTCTGACCTCATCTGCTACAACCTCCTTGGATCCTAGACACTCGTCAGGACCTCATGTCTCACCAACAAGGGCGGACTTCCCCCGAATCTGTCCACTCTCAAGCTGACAGCTTGGTTTCTCCACTTCCGTTAGTTGCCAGGCAAGAAACCCTCTCTTCACCCATACATGATATTATCTTGGCCTCTCATAAATCATCCACCAGGAAACTTTACAGGGACAAATGGAAAAGATTCTCTATTTGGTCACATAATCGGAAGCTAGATCTGTTCTTGGCCCCCGTAGCCACTATTTCTCATTACCTGGCTGAACTGTTTGACAGTGGGGCGTCAGCTTCCACCGTTCAAGTCCATCTAGCAGCTGTTTCCAACTTCCATGATGGTTCAGATGGAGTCCCGCTTATTTCCTCTCATCTCTACAAGACTTTCCTCAAGGGCATTTTCCACAGCAGGCCTCCCATTAGGCAGCTGGTGGAGGCATGGAATCTCTCCTGGGTTCTACAGTCTTTCTCTGACCCCTTTTGAGCCTGCTGCAACATGTGATCTAAAATTCCTGTCATGGAAATCCTTATTTCTGGTGGCCGTCACCTCAGCCAGACGAATTTCTGAATTACAAGCATTATGTATCAAGAGCCCTTATCTGATCTTTCATAAGGACAGAGTATCACTTCATACTAACCCATCCTTTCTCCCCAAATTGGTTTCTGACTTTTTGATTAACCAGTCCATTGAGCTTCCCTGTGTTCTTCCCAAATTATTCTAACAAGGGGGACTACTGTATACATTCCTTGGATGTTCATAGACAATTACGTTTCTATCTGGACAGAACTAAATCCTTTCACAAGTCGGACCAGCTTTTCATTTCCTTTGCGGGTCCTAGAATGGGAGGTGCAGTATCGAAAGTTACTTTGTCTAAATGGCTCGGGGATTGCATTGCCTTCTCATATTCGCTTACGGATGGATCTAAGCCTGGCCAAATCAAAGCTCACTCAACTAGGGCTATTGCAGCATCGGTTGCCTTCCACTCTAGGACCTCCATGGAGGACATTTGTGCAACTGCCATTTGGGCTAAACCCCATACCTTTATCAAGCATTACAAATTGGATCTGATCTCCAGGGGAGGAGTGGCCTTGGGTTCAATGGTTCTCAGGAATGTTCTTCCATAAGGACCACCCAGGTTCTCCAAGTAGCTGGGGACTCGGTCCAATCAGTGATGAATAGGAAGATTAATAACTTCAGATAAAGAAGTTATGTCTTAACATAATGTTCCATCTGAGTTGTTGATCTTCTTCCAGTCATCACACCCTCCCACTTGACCCCCTCCAAAGGTTCCTGGCGGATCTTCTGGGTCTTTGTGGTGTCTTAGGCTTTCTGCGCAGAGATGGCCTCTGACTTATTTCTTCTTCTAGATGTTGCATGCAAACTTGATCTGAGGTAACTGAGTGAAGGGCATTGTGGATAGCAGCTTAGCTCGAGAGTTTTTGGTGCACACAAGCTTGGTATAAGGCCGACTCTGTTCTGATGGCTCAGAACCGAACCCATCAGTGATGACTGGAAGATCAACAACTCAGATGGAACATTATGGTAAGACATAACTTCTTTTTTAGCCCAAAACTGGTTGGTATCATTAATTTGCTTCCAGAAGAAAATTGGATTTGTTCCTTATAGGGTCATCGAGGTAATAAAAATAAAAGCAGAAATAAAAATTCCACAACCCTAAACTCTCACCTCTCTCTCTATTATCCACTGGTCCTTCTCTGCTCTACATTTAAATCAAAGTACTGCTGCTACTGATTGTTTCTCACTCTTCCCAGCACGCAAAACGCTGGGAGAGTGAGAACCAGTCAGTAGCCATCCACGTCGCATACGTGATTGCGGACGTGGCAGTCCGATCCCCTTCCATTTCTATGCAGTTACGAACTGTATAGACTTCTGGGCATCACAGTGATGCCTTCTCTCCTTAATCTGGGTGGCTTTTACAGCAGCCCAGATTTCAGAAACTATTTTTTTTTTTAACCGGGAACTCGCCGAGCAAACGCAGTTAAGACTTCCGGGACTTCAGCGAGTCAGTCAGACTCGCAGCTAAGTAGCTAGCCAGTAGCAGTACAGACAGCAGTAGTATAATTATACAAATAAATATTTTATTTTTTAAAAATGTTCTTTCTTTTTTTTTCTTTCTTTTCACAGCTGTGGGGGGGTGCAGTCTTGCAGTCCGATGGCACGAGCCGCCACTGCCCAAAGCTTAGGCGTTAGTCCCGTATTTGAGTATTCCTGAAAGACCTATGAGGGTTGACCAGCTCAGCACCTTGTGGCACCTCATTCTTAGTTTAAAGGTCTTTATTTTTATTTTTGACAAAACATGCCAACACATGATGAGCTACCATTATTTTACTATATTTAAGAAAACACTTTCACGTGAACTTGATCAGGTCCATCTAACAGAGTGGTTTACTCTTTGATAATTGAAAATGCCTGCTTTTATAAAGCTATCACCGACTTTATTAGCCTATTTTATATCACATGTAATAAGAAAGGATGTATCTCCTTTCGTGGGTCTCATGTTTCTTGTGGTCACTTTCTTGAAGCAAATTATGAAATCTTTATTACAGAACTTTTTCCAGTTTCACTTGTCCTTAATGCTTGTATCATATGTACTATGAGAGGCTGATCCCACTTTTATGGAAAGTGGCCTGCTTGCAATATCCTGTTCATAGGTTGGTACTAGGCTATCGGCCCTAGGGCCTATACAAGGCTAGCCATAACAATTCCCTGGATATTTCTTCCCACAATATATACTTCCCTGGACCCCTGTCTAGCAGGGTGACTGACATGATCCCGGGGTTAATTTCCTATCTCCCATCCAATCGTCAAGGTTCCTTTTGAAGATGACCAAGGAGGCGCTCTGCTTGACATGTATGGGCAGTCTATTCCAGAGAATGGGGAGTCTCTGGGTCAGGAACCTATTCCTCCACCATGTTGTGTTCATTGTGATGACAAGGTTTAGATCCCTGAAGCATGTGGCTCTGAGATATTGGGATTTCTTTAAGTGGAGCGTGTCCAACAGCTCAGGGTTTTGACGTGGCCTTGTATATTAAGCAGAGATTGCCTCTGAGTAGACGATATGCCACAGAGTATAGCTGGAGTTTTCTTTAGATGGTCAGCATAGGGCATCTGCCTTAGGCCTGTGATTCTTTTAGTGAGGTAAAATTTCTGCATCCTTTTCAGCTGTTGCAGATGTCTTGTGAGGTACATATCAAATAGGGTGTTGTACTCTATAATGGGTCTAAAGAGGAATGAGTACAGTGCGACATTGACCTCCTTCTTTTCTGGATGAAAAGCCCTTAGAGATGAGGTGTGCCACATAGAAGGATTTCCTGACTGTTGTGGCAATGTGGTTATCGAAGGTGAGACCACTGTCCACCTGTGTCCCTAAGTCTGTCATCACACTTTCGGTGTTTAGCTTACTGCCACCTCTGTGGTAATTCATGGGTACATGTTTTTTCCCAAAGGGGATAACTGTACATTTCTTGGCATTAAGTTGAACCCTTGGCTCTGGCACCAAGCATCTGTTTCTATAAGGCCCCTTTGTAGAATAGCCACATCATTTGGGGATTCAATAATGGCTCCCAGTTTGCAGTCATCTGCGAACTTTGTTAGCCAGAGTCTCTTAGTTTTGGCCTGTTCAGAGAAGTAGATGCCAAACAAGAGTGGCCCCAGGACTGAACCCTGAGGTACTCTACTTGTCATTTGTCTGGAGCTGGATTTGGAGTCTGCTACTTTTACAGTCTGGGTTCTGTCAGTAACTCAGTTGGCAACCCATCAAGTGACGTAAGTGATTTATGCGCAGCTTAGTAAGTTTATCTATGATTCCAGCATGGGGGATGGTGTTGAAGGCCTTGGCCAGGTCCAGATAGGCTGCGTGGACCGCCTTACCCTCATCCACAGCTCTGGAGACTGATTCGAAGAAGTCAGTCAGGTTCAGGAGACAAGACTGGCCCTTCACGAACCCAAACTGCGTGGGGTCCAGTGTTTGAAGGTTGCCAGTGTCTTTGTTTATAAGTTCCATGATAATGTGTTCCATGCCCTTGCAGATCAGGCTCGTCAGACTGATGGGACAGTAGATGTCCTTCAAGGATGCATCTGCAGTCATCACATATGGGTTGTCCTGCCTCAGGCAGCCCTTCGGTCGGCCGGATTCCAAAGTCTGGGTCCGGCATCGGCTGATGTCGCCCTTTCCCCGACGTCAGAGCGCCTGGGGTATAAAAGTGTCAGCCGACGCCATTTTCCTCAGTCTTTCTTGCCGCGTGGTGCCCGAAGCAGAAGCAGTTCGCAAGTGCCGGTTGGCCAGCTCCTGTAATTCAGCTAAACCGAAGACTTCAAAAGCTAAGTATCCCGTTGGGGACTCTTTCTTGCCTCAGCCGATGTCAGATAAAATTAATAATTGTTCAACTTGTGGGAAACAAATACCTCATAAGGATTTCCACTCTTACTGCCTCCCCTGCCTAGGCCCAGACCATGACGTCTCGGCCTGTTCAGCCTGTGCTTCCTTCAACCGACGCACTCTTAGACGTCGGGCGGAGTTTGCAGAGGAATTTTTTGGGGCTAGTTTTGCTTACAATATGCCGTCAGAGACTCCGACTTCACAAGGACCGACACACGTGGGCCGCGGTTTCGGCTGAAGCCACGGCCAGGCCTACCGCGAGTGTCTCGGTCTCGGCTGATACTGAGTCCTTGGTAGTTCCGACCACCGAAACCATACAGCCGACAACCTCTGCCCCGGAGGCCCCTACTGTATCGGTTATTGAATCTCCATTAAAAACTGGTGTCCTGGAACCTACCGACACCATTCCTCTAGACAAAACTACACCAGCACGTGGTGCAGCCAGGCCTCCTGCATCCATGTCCATAAAGGCATTCTCTAGGGCTAAAGCTGCTAAACTTTCAAAATCCTTGCCTCCCAGGGTTATCCCTCAGGGATCCACTACAGGTTCTCAGATCCTTAGTCTAGCAGAGGACCTTATTTCATTAATTAGGGGGCTCACAGCCTCATCCGGACAGGGGCTCTCAACCTCCTACAGAAAAAAGGCCCAGGGTTGAGCCCTCTGATCCCCACTCCTCAGATGAGGCCTCTGATGGCTCTACTCTCTTGGACTACCAGGAGGAGGCTTTTTCGGCCTACGAGGATTCTGATGCTGAGGAATCTATCCCTTCGGCCTCCCCTCCTGAAGAGCTGTCCTTTGGGGAAACTCTGCACACTATGAGAGAGCATTTCCAATGGCAGGGCCAGGAATTCTCTGATTCCAGAAAGAGATTAAGGACCTTCTTGCATTTGCCTCAGCATAGACCTTTGGCTATTCCCCCTGTTTTGAATGTCATTGATGATGTTTACTTTGAGTCTAGCACAACCCCTGACACTCTCCCTCCGGCTCCTGCCAAACCCGATAGGTACTACAGGGTCCCGGAATCACATCTTTTCCTTTATAAGGCTCACTTTGCTGATCCAGAAACTATTTCCCAGGGCCCTAAAGGGGTTGCAGCTGCCACTACAAAAAATCCACTCCCCTCTGAAAAAGGAGTCCAGGGCTTTAGAGCGATGGGGTAAAAAAGTGTATACTTCTGCTACCCTTTCTATGAGGGCTTTAAATTGTCAATTTCATATGATACAGTACCAAGAGTATTTGTTAGATGAATTGCATAAAAAACTGTCTTCACCTGAACCCCTAGATCGCAAATCACTTCAGGATCTGGTACATAACTCTCAACAGGTTAGCAACCATTTCTTGCAGTGTGGTTATGATGCATTGGAAGCTTCATGTAGGTCAGCTATGACAGATGCAGTCATATGTAGGCATGCTTGGCTGAAGGAGCAATCTCTGCCAGACCATGTTAAAGCAAAGCTACTGGATGCTCCACTGCTCAGGAGGTCTTAAAGAAATTTGAAGAAAAGGCAAAATCTGTACAAACAGTCAAAGATTTTCTGCAAGTCCAACCACCAAGATTCAGCAGAAATTGGCCTTCCAAAAATTGGTCCTTTCCAGACACAGACAGATTTCAGAGAGGCAAGAACAGGCGTGCCAGAGGTAGAGGGCAAGCTAGAGGCTCCTACAGAGGACGTCAATGGCAGCCTCCCAACCAGAGAGGTAGTGCAGGGCCTACAACTGCTGCACAAGGACAGACTCAATGACTTTACTTTGACACCGCCAACCAGGGCTCAATTGGAAGCACCTTTGGGCGGAAAGCTTTCCTTATTCTCAGACAATTGGCACAGTATTACAAGGGACAAATGGACACTACAAATAATAGACAAAGGATACAGGTTCCATTTCCACACATTACCAAAAAGAAAAGGCATGCCAGACCTGCCACCAAATCAAACGGCAGAGGCTTTGAAACAAATCTCCAAATTAATGCAAATGAAAGCTATAGAAAAGGTTCCTCTCTCAGAACAAGGCCAAGGATTTTATTCCAGACTATTCCTTGTTCCAAGAAAAGAAAAGCAATGGAGGCCTATTCTCGACTTGTCCGCACTGAGTACTTATCTCATTGTGCCAAAATTCAAAATGCTGACTCTACAGCAACTCCTTCCCATGCTGGGCAAGGGGTCTTGGCTGGTAACTCTGGACCTCAAGGAGGCATACCTGCATGTCCCTATCAGAGAAAGTTGCAGAAGACACCTCATATTTCTTGCAGGTTCAGAGCACTATCAATTCTCAGCATTGCCCTTTGGCTTATCTACTGCGCCCAGAGTATTCACGAAATGCCTGGCATCAGTAATTGCACACTGCAGACTTCAGGGGATGCAAATATACTCATAACTGAACAACTGCCTTATACAAGCGGACAGCCAACAAATTTTGGTAAAACACTTGAATTATGCCATCCACCTACTTCAGGCCTTGGGATATACAGTCAACATTCACAAGTCAAGACTTGTTCATCCCAAAGAATAACTTTTCTGGGTGCGAATCTAGACACAACCACCCAAATGGCTTTCCTCACAGAAGAAAAACAAAGTCAACTACTGGATTACTTCAAAAATCTGTCGACAAACTCAGCTGACTGCAAGGAAAATCCTGCAGGCCCTGGGTTACATGGCTTCTTGCATTCTTCTGATTCCACAAGCAAGGCTACATATGAGGAAACTACAATGGTACCTAAGGAGTTTATGGACTCAGCACAGTCACAGCTTGGAAACTTTGATACCACTCATCCCATGCCTTCAAAGGGAATTTCTGTGGTGGGCTCAAGCAAGCCAGTCAAACAGGGGTTTGCCCTTCAGCAAACCAATAGCCAGCCAAACCATTACAACGGACGCTTCAGACCACGGATGGGGAGCGCACATGGAGGAAAGGTACATTCAAGGACTATGGTCACAAAAAGAGCTACGCATGCACATAAACCAAAAGGAAATGCTGGCAGTGATACATGCAATCGAGGCCTTCAAGCTATTTCTACATCAAGGCCACCTACTAATAAGGACAGACAGCACCACAGTTATGTGGTACATAAACAAGCAAGGGGGTACCCATTCCTACCCTCTTTGCAGACTGGCAATGAATCTATGGGAACTTTCCTTGACACTCAATATAGAACTGCAATCCCAGTTTGTGCCAGGAAAAGACAATATACTGGTGGACAGCTTAAGCAGGAACATCATGGATGCACACGAATGGATGCTGCACCCAGACATCTTCCTTCAGATAACACAATCATGGGGGAGGCCGGACATAGACCTCTTTGCCTCCCCACACAATCATCAGCTGAAGAAATTCTGCTCAAGGACATACCACCCACAAGCATGGAAAGTGGACGCCCTCTCTTTCAGCTGGAGAACTCTTAACAGTGTATGCATTCCCACCTCTTCCATTAATGACCAAGATCTTACTGAAGATCAGGGCAGAGCAGCCAAGAGTGATTCTGATAGCTCCGGACTGGCCAAGACAGCACTGGTACACATTGCTAAGGAGCATGTCACGCACTAAACCATGGCCTCTTCCACAATGGCCACTTCTCCTGACACAGCACAGTTACAAAACTCTGCATTCCAACCTGAAAACATTGCAACTAACAGCCTGGAAAATACCTTGATTCATCCCCAGGATAAGCTATCCAAGAGAGTGAAGGATATCATCATGGAAGCTCGCAGGCCTTCCACAAGAAAGGCATACTCAGCAAAATGGAAAAGATTTCACACTTGGAGCACCACAAAGGGCCTAGATGCGAAAGTTATGAACATGGCACATATCCTGGAATACTTGGCAGAAATGCTCCACAATGGCCTGTCTTACTCTTCCATTAAAATTCATGCTTCAGCAATTTCAGCAGAGTACAATACTGATCCACCTGTCTTCTCTCATCCTCTCCTAAGACAGTTTCTAAGAGGAATTAAAAGCATCAACCCTCCGAGGAAACCACCAGTGCCTACTTGGGACCTTAACTTCGTGTTGGAAAAACTAACACTGCCTCCCTTTGAACCAGCAGCATCTGCAGAACTACAGTTCCTGTCTTGGAAGACTGCCTTCCTTCTGGCCATAACCTCAGCAAGAAGAGTATCTGAGTTGCAGGCCCTCATGGCAGTACAGCCATTTCTTATTTTTCATCAAGACAGAGTCTCATTGAGAACCAATCCTTCATTTATGCCAAAGGTGGTATCCAGGGTCTCATTAAACCAAGCTATTCACCTGCCTACCTTCTTTCAAAATCCTCAAAACAAAGAGGAAACGCTTCTGCACACCCTGGACATACACAGACAGTTGCGCTACTACTTGGACAGAACTAAAAGTTACAGAAAAACTGACCAGCTGTTTGTAGCATATGCTTCTGGTGCACAAGGAAAAGCAATTTCAAAACAGACAATTTCAAAATGGATAGGGAATTGCATTTGTTTTTGTTACTCCTTTCATGGAAAAACTGTGCCAGCTAACATTAGACCTCATTCGACCAGAGCCACAGCCACCTCCACAGCCTTCTTAAGAGGGGTGGCTACCAAGGACATTTTAGAAGCTGCTACATGGAGCTCCGTGCATACTTTTTCCAAGCATTACAACTTACCTTTATATTCCAGATGCAGAGCAGGCTTTGCTACGGCAGTCCTGCAGGGCATCTTAGCTACACCATCCTTTACTTAGATCCTCCACCCCCAGATTGGCTATGGTATTCTACCCATATGTGATGACTGCAGATGCATCCTTGAAGGACATAGTACAGTTTTGTACCTACCATAAATGTAGATGTCCGATAGGTATGCATCTGCAGTCAGGTTTTCCCTCCCTCCTTCCCCTCTGTGGTATTTCTTGGGTAATTTTCCCTCTCATAGCTATCTGGGGTTATCTATTATGGTGTATTTGTTTTTATATATATATATATATATATATATATATATATATATATATATATATATATATATATATATATATATATATATATGTATATATATTTCTGTGCATGTTTGGAATCTATTGCATTTCTCCAAATTTAGCCTTCCTTAGAGGGCACCTGGCATCTGGGGCAAGAAAAACAGGAAAATGGTGTCGGCTGACGCTTTTATACCCCAGGCGCTCTGACGTCGGGGAAAGGGCGACATCAGCCGACGCCGGACCCAGGCTTTGGAATCCGGCCGACCAAAGGGCTGCCTGAGGCAGGACAACCCATATTTGATGACTGCAGATGCATACCTATCGGACATCTACATTTATGGTAGGTACAAAACTGTACTTTCCCGGGATCCAAGGTGGGTCCTCCCCCTTGTGGAGTGGGATAACTCTAGCTGTGCGCCAGTCAGTGGGCACAAAGCTTGAGGTGAGGCTATGATTAAACATGACACTTAGGTGAGGTGCCAGTTCATTTTGTAGTTCATGTAGTACACTGCCCGGGATGTCATCTGGTCCCATGGATGCTATATTCTTAGCTTTGGAGAGTGCGGTTTCTACCTATGTGGTCAGGATTACCGGAATTTTCCAATCTTTTGGTACTGAAATGGGCCCTTTAGGGGATGAGAGGGGGGTGAAGTTGGCACTAAATCGATCTGCCAGAATATTGGCAATATCCTTGGGATCAGTATATTTAATGCCATTCTGTTGTAGCTCAGAGCAGATCTGAGCATTGCCATTTAGATTCTTGACAACTATAGAATGCCTTGTGGTTGTCTGGAATCTTTGCCAATTTTATTTTCATAACTAGCTTTGGAGGATTTTATGAGGGATCTCAGCTTCTTACTGGGGCTGGTAAGGGAGTTTTTTGCATCCTGGGATTTTCCTCTTTTCTGCAACAGTTTCTTCCTTCTCTTGTATAGTTTGTTTATGGCAGGGGACCACCAGATTGTCTTCCTTTTTTAGAGGAGAGCATCTTGGTTCTATTTGGGATGGCACGATTCATGCACGAGTGGATGTACTCGTACAGTGCCTTAGTGTAGGATTCAGCAGTCGAACTTTTAGATCCCATCTGCATGGGTGAAGATTCAAACCCTGCACCCTTACCACAGGAAGCAGCTCATTAATATGTCAGATGTTACTCCTCTGCGCTAACTGGCAGGCTCAACCCATTATTTGACTGTTCTGCCTCTTTTGGCTGTGCATAGTAAATGTAATCTAATCTGTAACAAGATGTATTGAGAAGTTTACTCACCACTATGGATAGTGTTAGCAGACAGTGACTCAATCGAAATTACACCTGTGGAGACTGTTAAGTTTAATTTCCAAACTGTGCAGATCTTAATACAAGATGACATTCCAACAAGTCAAATAATGATGCTCTGATGCACTCCAGTAATAGACATGTGGCTGCAATGGAGTCTAATGCACACACTGAAGAAAATGGGGATTACGTGTGGAGTTAGCTAATAGAGCTAGGCTACAGGAAAACAGCTAGGACAAAATACAAAAAAGGCAATTTCTTAGCTGAACTGCAAATACACTAGCATGTGTAACATGACATGCCTATATCTTGTGATAATTTAATAATGGTATTAAAACATTAGTAATACTCAAACACAAGAGCTGTATATGACCAGCCATCAACAAAACAGTCATGCTCTGCACCATTTTTTTTTTGTTTCTGGAATTCAAGTCCACTGACTATATCAGGGCCTGCCATGGCAGTTTGGGGGGGGGGCCCAGTGAACTTCATTTCAAGGCCCCCCAAACTAGACAATATCCACATCAAATTAAAGATACCTTCTGTTGTTCCTTTTACACAGTATCTTAATATCCATTGATCTACATATGGCACTGTCTGCACATAATAAACCCTGTAAATAATGAATGTTCAACCTGTACATATAAGCCTTTAGTTGCAGTGTTATTAAAACATCAAAGCAACCAACTTCCCAGAGGTGACCCAAGCCACAACACTGAACAAGCTTATTGCATATGTCAGATAAACATCATTGTATTAATAGCCATGACACTGGCATCTACAGGCAGCTAAAAAACATACTTTTACTATGCATGAAATAGTTTCATACCATTTTGAAACTTGTTTTCTGAAAGATCATGTCATGTTGTACAGTTACTATGTTCACATGCTATATGTGCCTCAGGCTACACTCCTCACAAGACCTACTCTCTCATCTAGTGTCTCCATGAGTTTTACTTTAAAGCTAATGCTGATCTGCTCAACTCCCCAAGTGATTTGAGGTAGTAATGTTTCACCAGTCAAACAGAACTGCAACACAAGCATTTTCTGTTGCCAGGCATACAAGCACACTCCTGGGTCAGAATTAGCACATTCTCATTCAGATTTCTGGAGTGGGAAAATGGACAGACAGTGTGGTTCCAGTGTAGCACTGTTGATGGTGTGAACTGTCATTTCTCCATTTTTTAAACCACAACTAACTTCCAAGAGGACAGGGTCATTATCAGTCCATGTACCATACTTGTAATGACTGTGGCTCAACTGGTAGCACACCTGCCTTGGGTGCTTGAAGATCAGAAGGCTCTTGTCTTATTCTTACTCTGGGTACTTGGATTAATTTTCCAAAACCACAAAAAAGGTTTGAGTGAATTGTGAATGAGAATACATCATTACCAAAATTCTGAACTTGGATTTCACTGATATATGTACTTGTGTTTCAGAAAAAAGGGATGATTAAGCTACACAAAAGGCACTGATGAAAAAGTTATTAAAAAAAAGCATTCATTCTTTCATTTTCAGATAAAATACCATTGTTAATAGTTTAATGTAAGGAATAGCTTCTCAAGCTTGAAAACAAAAATTCTACTCCTCTCATAGAACTTTAGCAAGATGCTTGATAAAACTGTAACAAACAGCTTGCTGCATTAAATGTACACACACTTTACATGATAAGCACTTTAGTGCTTCAGCCATAACCACAAATACAGTACATCAGTCACACCTGCCTATTGCTCACCCTGACAGCTTGCACTCAGGTAGCCACCCTCTTTACTCGCTGATATGTTTATTTTTTATTTGTTTCATTTTGATAATTTTATAAGTGGGCTGGTCTGAAGACCCTTCTCTTCCACAACCCAGTCACAAAGAATGCATATTGATTAGGCAAACAGAGTTGACCTGAAGAATACATAAACATGTGTTTATCTTTCGGCTTTTCCTGGTTAGGGGTCGCCACAGCGTAACTCCGGTCCGCTAATGATTGGCAGTAGATTTTTATGTGCCGAGTTGCCGGCCCTGACGCACAACCTTCAATGAAGGTATGCCCATTCACGCATGTCTCCACACACAAGACGCTCTAGCTGAGAATCGAACAGGACAACATCTTACTGTGAGGCGACAACAATACAGCAGCACCATACATAAACATTAATGAGGTAAAATATATAGAAGTAAAATGTGTATGGTAATTTCCAGAAAATTAACAACTATTAGGAGGGGTCATAGTCATTAATTCAGATACTCATATTGTAAACATTTAGCAAATAGAAAAAAGTCAACAAATATTTAGTCGGCATTTGGGTACTATAAGGACAAGTCTGATGAAATGAGCAGTGGAGAGCTGCAATGGGCAGAGAAAAGCAGAGACAGTCTGATTTAGCCATTGTCATGAAAACAATTGCATACAGCTGTGTTTTGTAGACATTCGTTAAGTTGTTTTGTAAAAGGGTATTTAGCTGTGTTTCTAAATAGCAGGTCTGAGCTTACTGAAAGTTTTTTTTTTTTTTTTTTTTTTAACCTAATGTTCTGAATCACTGTTTGCTTAGGTAGAGCATCTAGGATTATTAAATACATTTAGTTAAAGCTTTTGAGTTTATGTAGTATTATCTAGTAATACATACCCTGCAAAGCCCAGTCATGGCAAAGTGAGATTACCACAATCTAGATGATGGTAATAATATAAGACTGTTATTTTTGGACAGTTTCAAGAGTCAGATAGTGATCCACAAGATATAGAGTGAAAAAGACAAGAGTCAAAGCATTTGAAAAGATACAATATGAAGTATGTTAGACAGTGCCCAAAGGAAAGAAAGTGGGATTGTTAGGTTACTGTACTAGCAGCCTTGTCTTTTATCTCAACACTGTCATAAATATATAGTCAACTGCTGCTGTTGATGTTTTAATGTGAAATGATGCTTTGTCATAGGTGCGGTAAGCAATCCACTGTTGAATCAAGGAAATAAGTTGAAACTTCTGTGTGTACTATGTTAAATATTACAAATCTCTTCATGCGGATGATGCATAATGCAGCCAATGGAACAGTTAGGGCAGAGGACATAGACATCACTCTAAGATGTCATGCCTGGCCTACCATTTATGACTTTGCAGGTAGTTTTAAGGCATCCTTCACCAGTGCCCTCTTCGATGGTTTCACCTTGTTTGGACCTGTGGTAAAAGACGGATTGAGGTATGAGCACGAAGGTAGAACCCTGTCTGCTCCAGGTGTTAGATTTTCAGACCCATCAAAGATCCTTTAAAAGGAATCAGAAGGGGTCCATGCCTTTATGATTTAGAAAACTCTAGCATCAAGGTTTTGATTCCTCAGAGAGGAGGTAGCCATGGCAGAGCCATTCCCTTCATTGTATACTGACCAAGAGGTCATGAAGGCCTACAAAATTAGAGATTTTGGCAACCCATTTTGAGCCAACGTATTCACTGTTCCTGAAGGTTTTCCTGAATGCCTATATCTGGAGGCAGTCTGGGGCCATTTTACTCTCCACTCAGCTGTGTGGAATGGTCATCATTTAAAACAAATGGGTAAGAGAGGTAGCATCCATTGGCTATATCACACCTTTTTTCCATCTCTAACACCACTCTTAAGTATTCAACTGCGGTACCACCTTTAACATTCTTGTAAGAAAAGCGCAGTCTGGGTCTGAACTGTCTGCAAACAGCTACAGTTAACTTTGAACCTAACACCACTCTTAAGTATTCAACTGCAGTACCACCTTTAACATTCTTGTAATTAAAGCGCAGTCCGGGTCTGAACGGTCTGCAAACAGCTACAGTTATCTTTGAGTATGTGTCTACCTGTTTGAGCTAGTATTCATTTTCCCCTGGAGAGCACTCTGCTTTGGCTTGTAAGCAGCCCTCCCCACCACTACCACCACACACACACACACACACACACACACACACACACATCTTCCACTTTCTCTTATTCCCTTCTGTTGGCAAATAGTATCCATAACTGATCAATACTGTGTGTTTGTTAATTTAAACTATGACCACAGTAGCCTACTGATACAAGGTTATCCTGTTTTTCCACCCGAGAAATTAAGAAATGACTTAGTTTCAGAGCAGTCCTTGGTCAATTGTGATTGTTTCTTAACACATACTTGTCTTTGCTTTGGCTCATTAGCAGCAGTACAAAGAGCTGCCTGCTCACATCCTTATTCTCCCCTCCCCCTTCCCTGTTTATTACCTTAAGACAATCCCAAAGTTGTTAAATATTACCTGTGGCAGGCACAATTTTTAAAACTACAATCCACTCTGCTACAGGCCCCATGAAGGCTCAGTGTCTCTCCAGTAAATGTTTTACAATTGTAAATGCCTATTTATGTTGAATTGTATTAGACATTTTACAACTGTATATGTTTATGTTGAATTGTGTTAGACATCTAATATGATTTATGCTTTATTGGATATTACTATGGCATGCTAGCATTTGTATGCACCAAGTTGTTTTTAGTATAATAGTATGTATGGTCTATTTGCATAGCTGCACCTTGTTCACTAATGTTATTCATGTAATTGTGTTGTGTGTAGACAGCTCATACTAGTGTCTAATTATTTATATATAATTGTGCTGTTACTGGTGGATAGAATCACATTAGAGAACCACGACAGATTGCTGCTCGCTATATTTTTATCTGTGACTGCATAACTGTCTGGGTTTTTTTTTTCTTCTAATGTTCTTCCAATTGGCTCAGTATCTGCATATACTAAGTAGTTGGTTCAAGACATTGTCCTGCATGCAGTAGCTATTTGCTCAGTGTGTTTTTTATAATCTTTAATATATATTTACCATCACAAAAGTGCTTATTCCTCTCTGTACTCTTCTTTTCTAGACCTAACACCACTCTTAAGTATTCAACTGTGGTACCACCTTTAACATTCTTGTAAGAAAAGCGCAGTCCAGGTCTGAACTGTCTGCAAACAGCTACAGTTAACTTTGAGTATGTCTATACGTGTTTGAGCCAATATTCATTTTCCCCTGGAGAGCACTCTGCTTTGGCTTGTAAGCAGCCCTCCCCCCACCACACACACACACATTATGTTCCACTTTCTCTTATTCCCTTCTGTTAGCAAATAGTATCCATAACTGATCAATACTGTGTGTTTGTTAATTTAAACTATGACCACAGTAGCCTACTGATACAAGGTTATCCTGTTTTTCCACCTGAGAAATTAAGAAATGACTTGCAGTTTCAGAGCAGTCCTTGGTCAATTGTGATAGTTTCTCAACACATACTTGTCTTTGCTTTGTGATTTTTTCCAGCCCCCTCGTATGAGCAACTAACAGGCCCTATTGCTATTCTCTCTCCACTCTCCAAAATACTAGAGAGATGCATACACTCTCAGGTCTCAGACTACCTCCTTACTAACAACCTCCTTTCCAGTACTCAGCATGGTTTCCGACCAAACCATAGCACCACCACTGCCTTACTCTCCTTTGCTAAAACTATCCTTCAGCATAAAAACAACGGCTATCTCTCCTCTGCTACTTTCCTAGACCTATCTAAAGCATTTGACATGGTCCCACACAAACAACTTATCTCTGTCCTCAATAACCTATCCTTCTCACAATCCGTCACCAACTGGTTTCAGAGTTACCTGTCTGACCGCCAACAATCCATTGTATGGCAAAATGAAATATCCCCCCAACTACCTGTCTCCATAGGGGTTCCCCAAGGATCCATCCTCGGACCCCTACTCTTCTCTGTTTACACCAATAATCTAGCCTCTGCCACCAAACATGGCACACTCATACAATACGCAGATGACTCGACCATCATCTGCTCAGCCCAGTCCCTACCAAAACTGCAAAAAGTCACACAGGAACCCTTTTCCTCTGTTGAAACATGGTTATCCGATGCCCAATTAATACTCAACCCAAACAAAACTACTCATCTTCCAACCCACCAAACATACTCAAAACAACTCTCACTTTAACATCACAGCAAAAGACGAACACCACTATATACCCAACTGAACACACCAAATTGCTAGGAGTGGAAATAGACAATAAACTAAAATTTGACATTCAGATATCCATGACTATAAAAAAAGTCCACAAAAAACTAGGAGCGTTATACAGAAATAAGCAACTTCTCACCAAAGCAGCAAAGATTTCAATAGCAAATTCCCACCTTATCTCCACCCTACTTTATGCCCCTCCAATATATACCAACCTAAGGCAATGTGATCTAAACAAGCTAGAGACCTGCTACAACAAAATCGCCAAATTCGCCACAGGGGCATCCTACCGTAGTCACCACTGTCTCTCACTTGCTGAACTGGGCAGGCTTGAACTTCCCTCACCTCCTTCAGTGGTATCAACTCTCACTCGCCCACAAACTAGTAAACCATCCATTAAATGTCCCATCCCTCCAGAATCTACTCCAACCCTATCGCACCACCAGACCACTAAGATCCAGCAACAAAAATCACTTGCAGATCACTAAAGCCAATAACTCTGCTGGTGAAGCACTATTCTGTTGCGCCATAGCCAAATTATGGAACTCACTCCCACCCACAATTACCTCTGTACCATCATGCACCCACTTCAAAACTTTACTAAAAGCGCACCTAAAAACATGCTGGCTATGCCCTTGCAACTCCCACTCTAATATCATCCACCCCATCCAACCACTACCTTTCTTTCCACTCCACTAACTACCTTGATTATAGCAAGCTCAGATGCTCGTAAGCCTAGTACTTATTATACAGCAGGAACTTCTCATTGTAACATTTGTTAATGTCTGTTATGTACTTCGCAGATAAAGATTCTAGTTGTCTACTGATATACTATGTTCTTCATCTGTAAATATGTTGTAAGTAATTGCCATGTTAAATTGTTAATCGCTATGTAATCCAATGTAACTACTGTCTGTTTATTCTACTGTGGAGCTTTTCTCCCAGGGCCTCCGCTGAAAATGGACCTATGTCCAGTCGGACACTCCCGGTCAACAAATTTAAATAAATAAAATAAATAATAAATAAATAAAATCTCCCTCCACCTCAGTCTCAGCTGCTGTGATGTTTTCCCCATTAGCTCAAAGCAGCAAAGAGAGGTCTTGTTCTTTTACAAATAGAGCTATCCAAGAGGTTGCAGCAAACCAGTTAATTACTGGAATCTATTTCCACATTTGTTTTAGTTCCAAAGAAAAACAAGATCATAAGGACAGTTTTAGAGCTTGGTGGTCTAAATTCCTATTTAAAGAAGATCCCATTCAGAATGGTCACAGTGCATATTATTTTGTTCTATTTGGAGGCAGATCATCAGATGTGCTTAATAGACCTTCAGGATGTCTGTCTCCACTTCAGGATTGCCAAGACATCTGGACAGTTTCTGCACTTTCAGATGGGAACCAATCAGTTATGTAGTCCTATATCGCCGTAATTCTTGCTGGATGGGTTTGGAGCTAATATTCAGCTCCGACTCAGCCAATACTAAAGCTCAAGAGGTTTTACTAGCTTGAGGCTAGCCACTATCCCATGGTGCCTCACGGCAATTCCCCAGATCTCGTTTGCCGCGAAAGCTTCGAGGTTGTGTCTTACTGGCTCATTGGCTAAGTAAAATGATTTTTTACTATATTTAGTCCTTTTCTACTCTTTTTCAATCTGATATATACATATATATATATATATATATATATATATATATATATATATATAATATAGTTTCTTTTCTCTTGTGCGACTGTTTTTGAAAGTTTTTCAACCTCTATTCCCCCTTAGGACTACATGGTCCGTTTAAGTTAGAGGGCCTTTCCTCCCTGTGTGTGTGAGAGACTGTTAAAAAAAAATCATCTTCTCTTCTCACCTTTATTGTTAATACTTTTACTGTTATCTTTTTGTCTTGGTGTCAAAGAATGTCTAAAGATAAGGATCACAAGGATCATCACCCTTCGGGGTTCAAAAAATGTGATAGGTGTGCACAGAAAATGTCTCTTACAGACAGCCACACCAGTTGTGTATATTTATTTATTTATTTTATTTTACATTTGTTAACCGGGAAAGATCCAACTGGACCAGGTCCATTTTCAGTGGATGCTCGGGGAGAAAAGCTCCATGTTTGACAAGAAGAATGACAAGTAAAAATAAACAAAAAATAAGCAATATAGTAAACTGTAGGACAAGTAAATAATAAGCAAAAAATACATATGAAAGAATCTAGCACAATGCTTCATACAGGGTTACATGAGAATAGCAGTATCTTACAATATCTGTAGACAAAATATTACAAGAGAAGGTAGAGACTACATTTGCTATTAATAGATTGTTTACATTTTCTAATAAGTGTACTGAGAAAGAGGTAAAAGGCCAGTGTGGCTTGATAGGGAGTGAGTGTATGTAAGTGTGGAAGCGCTAGTGAAAAATAATATTAAGATTGTTGTGGAGGAGGAGTGTGGATATAGTAATTTTCAAGTAATACATGGACAGAGCCAGTTTTTCCTGAGATGTGGTTTTAATAGTTTTTTAAAGTTATAGTTTGTTGTTGTTGAGGATATATTAGAATGAAGGTTGTTCCATTTTTTAGCTATAATGTGGGAGAAAAGGGCTTTGCCAGCAGTGTTTGCAGATGTGATACTTAGGAGAGGTTTGTTTGATGAGCGGAGAGGGTGACTAGGAGAGTAGGAGGTTAGTAGCTGTTGTAGGGCTGAAGTTTTCTCTGGGTAGTTTATGATGTTGTAGGCATAAGTAAGATGTAAGTGAGATAGTAGGTGAGGGAATTCTAGCCATTGTAATTGTTTTATTACTTGGCAGTGATGTTTTCTGAAAGGGGAGTTGTTAGTAAACTTGACTATTTTATTATAACATAACTCTAGTTTGTCCAGAAGAGATTTTTTGATACGTCAGTATTGGAGCAGTGTATGTAAGTGTTGATAGGAGGTGAGTTTGTGCTAGAGTGAGTCTTGCTTTGTCTTTGAGGAAGTTTTTGTGTCTATAAAGGTTTCTCATTTTTTATGAACTTTCTGTATAGTTTGAGCTATGTGGAAATCAAAGGATAGGTTGTTGTCTATTTCTATCCCTAGGAGCTTTGTATGGGTGCATGGGGAAATGATAGTTCCGCTTTTAGATAAGATGGAAAAATCACTGGGAGTAGTTTTTGTTTTAAGGGTGAACCAGAGAAGTTTTGTTTTGTTGGGATTTAGGATAAGTTGGATGTCTGTGATCCAAGTTTCTATAGAAGAGAATGATTCTTGGGCTTGTTCTAGCAAGATGTTGATAGATGGGCCTGCGCAGATGAGTGTCGAATCATCTGCGTACTGTATTAGCGAGGCTTGTTTTGAGGCAGTATGTAAGTTGTTAGTAAAAATAGAGAACAGAAGTGGGCCTAATATTGAGATTTGTGGTACCCCTATAGAGTTTGGGAGAGGGGGGATAGTTGATTTTGCCATTGCACAGATTGTTTCCTATCTGATAAATAACTTTTGAACCAGGAGATAGTGGAGGAAGTAAAGGATAGTGAGTGGAGGGTATCCAATATGTGAGGCCATGTCAAATGCCTTTGACAGGTCCAAGAAGATTGCAGATACATAGTTATTGTTGTTTCTCTTATAGTTAATTTGATTGGTAAAGAAGAGAATGATAGAAGTTGTACTGTGGTGAGGTCGAAACCATGTTGGGTGTGGGAGAGAAGATTGTTTGTTTTCAGGTATTGCATGGTTTGGTAATGTATGCATTTCTCTAAGAGCTTGGATAGGGGGGATAGTATAGCTATAGGCCAATAGTTGGAAAAGTCATAAGATTTTCCACCTTTATGTAGAGGTATAATGTAGGATATTTTCCATAGTTGAGGTACATATGCTTCTTGAATGGATCTGTTTATTAGGATTGATACTGGGTAGGATAGGGAGTCCACTGCGATTTTTAGGAATTTTGCAGGTATTCTGTCTGCTGCCATAGTAGTGGGCTTTAGGATTTGAAGGAGTTGTTTAATTTTAGATGTAGGGACAGGTGAGAGAGAGAAAGATGGAAGATTAGTGGTACTGGATAAGGGGGTTTCAGCAATTGTGGGTGATGAGTTGTTGGAGTTTTGTATTTGGTTGGACAGAGATTGGATTGAGTTTATGAAATAATAAAACTGGGAAGCTGTATCATTTTTGTTTTCTTTGGAGGTGGAAGGAGTGGGGGTAGTGATAGTGCCAGGTTTCAGAAGGGAGTTGATACTGTGCCAGAACTTTTGGGGGTTGTTTGGGTGTTTGTTTTGTAGATCTAAGAAGTAGTTTTGTTTGTCTAGTTTAGTATATTTTTTAGCTAGGTTCCTGAGTTGATTATAGTTTTGTTTAATTTGAGAGGTGTTTTCTTGTTTCCATTTCTTCCAGGCCTTATCTCTAGTTTTTAGTAGGGCCCTTGTGTCCCTACTTAACTAGGGAGCATAGTTAGTTTTTGTTTTGATTTTTCTTTCTGGTGCGATGGAGTTTAGAACTGAAATGAATGTTTTATTAAAGTATTCTACTGCCTGATCAAGGTGAAGGGTTTTTAGAGGCTGCCAATTACATTGCTTTAATATGCTATTTAGGCTGTCTGAGGTACAGTTTCGATCATCTCTGATTAGTCTATAGGTAATGGGTTTTTGACTAGTTGTATTTTTTCTTAGGAGAAAAGTGGGTATATGGTCACTGAGTGTAGCTGGTAAACATCCAGTCTGATAGTGATGTTTAGGGTTATTGACTAGTGTCCACTCTATAATTGGTTTGTTTTTGGTTTCTTTTATCAATTATGGTAGGTTCCAGAATTAGTTGGCTGAAACCATAGAGGTTTATTTGGTTGGTTGGGTTACTAGAGCTGCAAGCTAGCCAGTCAGTATTAAGGTCTCCTAGTAAGATAGTTTCTTGAGGGGAATTCAGATTTAGCCAATGAAGAATTTCTTCTATGACTGGTGAGTTATTTCCGGGAGGGATATAGCAGCATAGGATGTTAAATGTTTTATTTTTGTTGAAAGATAGGGTAGAGGCTATGATTTCAGCATTAGGAAAAGTAGGTAGAGGGGTATGGAATGGCTTTAGATTTATTTCATTTTTAAACAGTATTGCTACTCCACCACCTTTCTTATTAGTTCTATCTTGCCTTATGATGTTATAGCCTGGTGGTAGGATTTCTTCACTAGGGATATGTGGTTTTAGCCATGACTCAGTAACAGAATATCAGGAGAGTAGTGAGTAATAAAGGCCTGCAGTTATTGGAGTTTGTTGGAAATACTTCGTGTTGATGTTAATTATTAGTAAATCAGTTTGACATTTCTTAGGGAGATCATAGGAAGAGGGTCCTGGGTTTGGGTGAATGTCACCAGCTATAAGGAGTATAATGTTGATTTTGAAAAGGTGTTTGATGGCTTGGCTTAGTGTAGAGAGGGATATATAAGCTGTGTTTTTATTGGGGGTTGAAAGTGTGTTGGACTTTGGGGTGTGTAGGATAATACTAGTGTTAAATAGTGTTGGACGTGCTTGAAAATGTATGTGGGGGCGTTTAGAATTTATAGTGTGTGTTGTATGGAAGGAGGTATTGACTAGGGGAATGCGTGTTTGAATGGATGTGTTGTATGATAGGGATATTATATGATATCCCTTATACCAAAAGAGAGGAATAGTTAAGGGACAACTAGTCAGATTATCCCGTATGACATCAGAGGAAGAAGATTATAAATCTGAATGTCATAAATTATTCCAGATGTTTTTAGACAGGGGTTACCCTTATGAATTCATTTCTAACGTCAGGGAAGAAGTGGATTTAGGTAGAAATGGATGGTATCAGCCTATATTGGGTTCAGGGGAAACATTTATTATTACTGACACTTCTGAACCTATATCTGATTTCAACAAAGCATTCATCACCGAGTATAGTTCCAACTCGGGAGTTATTAGGAATATTATAAAAAATGAATTGGACAATTTCAGAGAAATTACTGATTTGGAACATCTCAGTGATAAAATTGTGAGGACAGTATTCAAAAGGGGTAGAAACATAAAAAATCTGTTGGAGCAGCATCCCCATCTACACAACAATTCTAACAAACGTCCAGGGACTTATAGATGCGGCTCTTGTACGCAATGCCAATATATGGCACATTATGATGAACTTTATCTTGCAGCCAGAAACAAATCTATTAGGGCCACCAAGTTTTCTAATTGCAACAGCCAGGGGGTGGTGTATTTGGCTATCTGTTTGACCTGCCCCGCTTTTACGTGGGCAAAACAGAACGCACACTCAAAAGAAGGATTTATGAGCATACATACGAAATGCAAAAACATAATTTGAAGAATGCCCTTTACAGACACCTCATGATATGTTCTACTGCCAAATACCAGTTTTTTGTATTGGAAACTGTAGTGAAGGATCCCAGGGGTGGACCTTGGGAAATTATATTAGAACAAAGAGAAACGTATTGGCAGATTCTATTGGAGTCCTACAGGGAGCCAGGCTTAAATGAACATATATCGATTAAACCTTTACTTAAGTTAAAAGCCTGTTGTATTTAATAAGACTCCATATCAAATTTTATAATATATATACTTTTTAAAGTGCACGATACAAGATTTTAAATTTATTTTAACATTTATAGTTTATATATAGCAACAATATAATATACTTGATTATTTTTAGCAATTGCCAACACCTCAGGATTTTAAACATGAAAAACAGCAACTTGTGGGTATATACAATTTCATGTGGTTTACTGTTTGTTTAAAATTAACTTATCAATTTATGTCAATTGAAAGATTGGTAACATATTCATGTATAAAATCTCCTGGAATGTACTTTTCAATTGTATCTGAGGAAGTCATAGTGTTGACAAAAACGTTTTTCATATTGGAATTTGCCTTCGTTTATTTGCTTTCATTCAATAAAGCCTTTGGAATTCATTTGGATATTTATTGGTGTTCCGGTACCTCCATACACTGTTTTTTTGTGGTTTGCTTGTTTCACCAGTGTTTAGGCTTTCTTCTTGTTCATAGGGAAATTAGGGCTAGTAGGAGTGGGGGTAAAAGGATTTGCATTGTGATGTAATTTGGAATGGTACACTTCCCGTACCTATCCATCGTCCTGGACTCCTTGTTAGGAGGATGGATATTAGAAGGCAACTCAGATAATTCCTTCTTGGTGGATATTGTCTTGGCGAAGCCCATTTACAGGAACCCTGCACCTACTGTCATGCTTTTTAGCACAAGAGTTTTGAATGAAAGGAAGAGAAAACTCAGTGACAGGGGTCACATGGCCCGTTCCTTCCAGGAACAGCTGGAACTTGGTCAGGCAGCTCCAAAGTCCTCAAAAGGAAAATCATCGGCCCCGGCTTCGGAGCTGACAAAAAAGACTAAAGCGTCTGAACCAAGAAGTTCCGGTTCTGATTCTGCTTCATCTTTGGTGCCGTTGATTTCATCAGTTCCGAGACAGTCTTCGGTACCAAAAATTTTGCCCGACATCAAGACTGTATCTCCTACATTGAGATCTCCTATTTTGGAGAGAAGGAGGTCTCCTTCTGTCTCCACCAGATCCTTCAGGACCCTATCAGATGAGGACATTGAGAGGGTGGTGAAGAGGTTGCTTTCAGATCCAGCTCTGGCTAAAAAATTGGCCCCTCCAGACCCAAAGGTCTCTGAGTCGACCCCCTTACCAACCACTGTTCCTCCGACTGCTTCGCTCTCGGAGCCTATTATTTCAGGTTCCTCTGTCTTTGAACCTTCAGCTCCGGGGATTCAACCTGTTTCCTCAGAGCCAATTGCTCTATCCTCGATGGCTCAGTCTGGAGCTGAGGGTTGTGGGAGCTGACGCTCTCATGTCGACTCCGAGGAGGACAGTCACCCTGGGTTCTCGTCGGAACCGACCCTCCCTCTCGGAGCCTCGACTCGACTCAGCTTAGCTCCCACTTCTGCTTCGGAGCCGTTCCCTCTTGCTAGGAGTCGGCCATCTGCCCCCTTCGGAGCGGAGGTTTTTGGAGGGGGGGGGGAGGCTTTTGAAGCTATAGAGAAGGCTTTATCCTCTGCCAAAGCCATTCCTTTTGAACCTGTGTCCCACCAGCAGCAGACCGCAACCTCTTCCCCCTGCTACCCCCACAGCATAGGCAACCAGAGGCCCAAGTAGCCCCACCCCCCCGAGACCTCCCCAGATTATCCCACTGGAGAGCTCCGTCGGAAGAGGCTATGTTAGAGGAAACATGTCGACTCCCCTGAGTCTGTCATGTCAGATACTGATTGAGGAATCAGAAGGTTCCCCCTCTGAGGATGTCTCCTTTTCTGACATCCTAGAAATCCTTAGACAGAAGGGTGATGGGAAGTACTCTAACCCTACTGAGGATGAATCAGTGTATCTTGAGGCCTTTGGCTCCCGACCTTCCACCTCCTGGGTGACACTGCCTTATGACCAAGTTTTGGGAGTCATATCACGGAAAGCATGGACCTCTCCAGATTCAGTGGAAGCCGTCCTGAGGAGGCCAAACAAATTTATGACAGCATCTGAGGGCAAGTCTTTCCTTAGTAAGAGAGTTCCAGTTGATGCTATGGTGGTGGTAGCTGCCACCAAGAAGGGAATTATCTGAGACGTCTTCTAATATCCATCCTCCTAACAAGGAGTCCAGGAAGCGTACTTTTTGTTCAGCAGCATTTACATTGATCGCTGAATTACCTGACTCATTTTACTCGTCTTCAGAGGGATCCCCTGTAAGAGTTAGGAGATACCCTCCAGGGTTCAGTAGCTCCGGGTTCCATGGATAAGGTTTGTATGCAGCTCTCCACCCTTATTTCCATAGCTAACTCCTCCATGAGGCTGAGCTCATATGCAGCAAATGGAGCGAGTAGGGCAGCTGCTGCAGGAATATCCCTCAGGAGACATTCGTGGATGCGTCTTCAAGTCTTCCTTCACTAATGTTCCCTTTGATGGTTCATCTCTTCTTGGACCCCTAGTGAAAGAGACTTTGACTAGATGCGAGCAGGAAGGGAAAATCTTATCTGCCATTGGACTTCATTTCTCTCTCCTGTCCAGACCCTATCCCAAGGGTAATACAGGAGGGAAAATGTGGTTCCGCAAATCCCAAAAAGGTTTTCCTCAGGCACAAGGTCAACCCTCCCCCAGAGGCAGAGGGGGAGGATATAATGGAAGATGCCACCCTCACAGCAGAGGAGGTCCGCAACATCAGGAAGACAGAGAAGCTTTCTCTGATCGTCCCTTCCATCGACCCTGAGGAGTTGCCTGACTGTCCATCTCTGGAGGCAGTCGGGGGTCGTATATCGCTGTACCCAAGCGTCTGGCTAACTATCACTCAAGATTGTAGTGTACACACAATCATATCCAGAGGTTACCTGATTCTCTATTTCTGAACCCCCAACAAACCGGTCTCTTCCAGACGTACCACCCATCCAACTAGACCGTGCAACATCAAAGGTCATCTCGTTGCTGCAAAAAAGAGTTATCCAAGAAGTCCCCACAGAGCAAGTAAGATCCGGAACTTACTCTCGATTCTTTTTAGTTCCAAAAAAAAAAAAGAGAGACACTGGAGATCAATTCTAGATCTCAGCAGGCTCAACAAGCATGTATGGAAATCAAAGTTCCGAATGGTCACTCTGCAGTCGATATTTCCCTTTATCGGGAAAGATAACTGGATGTGCTCAATCGATCTCCAGGATGCATACTACCACATCAAAATGGACAGGCAGTCCAGGAGAGACAACGCTTCCGGCTGAGAGCTAGTCCTTTTCAGTTCAGAACACTGCCCTTTGGCCTCACTACAACCCCCAGAGTGTTCACCAAATGCATGTCAGTGGTAACAGCTCACCTGAGATGTCATGGATTCCAGGTGTTTCTGTACCTAAATGACTGGCTCCTCACTGCTGCCACCAAGCATCAACTCATAAGGACCAGGGACGAGACTCTATCCTTGTGCACTAGTCTAGGCATCACTGCCAACTTGCAAAAGTCAGTCTCATCTCCCTCGCAGCATATTGTATATCTAGGCTCAGAAATAGACACAACCACCATGTCAGTAAAGCTAACACAAGAAAAGAGTGGAATCTCTACACAGTCAGGTCAGAGCCTTGCTAAACAGAGTCCAGGCCAGAGTAGTCCTTCAAGCCCTAGGGACTATGGCTTCCACCATCCTATTAGTTCCTCTTGCTCGTCTACATATGAGGATTCTCCAGTGGATACTGTTTGCACAATGGTTGATGCAAGACCTTCTATTGTCTCACCAGATATTAATAAACGGATGCAGAAAGGATCTGACATGGTGGTTACACACAAAACAACTTGTCCTAGGTCGTCCACTTGTTCCTCTCCAAGAGAAAGCAGTTTTGACCACGGACGCTTCCCAGATAGGGTGGGGGGGCATTATCTGGGAATGACAGTCCAAGGTACTTGGCAGAACCACAAGAGCCACTTGCACATCAGTGTTCTGGACATGGGATTGGTGCTATATGTGTTGCAAGCACTTCACACCTCCCTTCCCATCGGGACAATTGTGATTCAGTCAGACAACATGTCTGTCGTGTGGTACATATCAAGCAGGGGGGAAACCAAGTCTTACCCACTTTGCCAAGAGACCTTAAGAGTTTGGAAATCGGTGATGGATACTCGATGCTTCCTGATAGCAACGCATATCCTGGGGAAATCCAACGTAATAGCGGACAAACTCAGCCGAGCAATTCTGATGCCTCACAAGTAGTCCCTGAATCCAATGGTTGCGAAAGAGATCTTTCACAGATGGGGCCAGCCTTGCTGCGATCTGTTTGCCACACACCTGAACACCAAATGCAGCAGCTACTTTGCCCTCATTTCCCCATCCGGGGATATCACCCAGAGATGCTCTAGTTTACGACTGGCCCCCAGGACTTCTTTATGCCTTTCCTCCCTTTCCACTCATCCCCAAAGTAATACAGAAAGCAAGACAGTTGAGGAGTTCCTTGATCCTCATTGCTCCTTACTGGCCTCGACAAGTTTGGTTTCCTTTCCTGTGGCCCTACCTCTTGGAGGAACCATGGATTCTAGACCCATCTCAAGATCTCCCGATTCATCAATTGGGACAGTTCCATCCCTCCATCCACACCCGTAAATTGACAGCATGGCTGCTCCAATTCCACGAATAGCCAGGTGTATTCCCTTATCCCCAGCGGTCAAACACATTCTAATCTCATCCCATAAACCTTCCACTCAGAAACTATGTTCTAACAAATGGAAAAGGTCTTCCCTTTGGGCTATGAATTGGGGCTTGGATCCATATACAGCTCCTTTAGAATCTATTTTATCCTTCCTAACAACAATTTTTTAAGAAGGAGCGGCAGCCACTACAGTTAGAGTTTAATTAGCTGACATTTCCAATTTCCATTTTGGTTTCATGGGAAATCCAATCATGCAGCACTCCCTGTGTAAAACGTTCTTAAAAGGAGTTCTTCTTAGGCCCCCAATAAAACAGCCATTAGAACCCTGGGACTTGAACTTAGTCCTCTCATCTTTGATGTCTGCACCCTTTGAGCCATCCTTGTCGTCGGACTTAAAATTGTTATCATGGAAAAGCTTGTTCTTGATAGCCATAACATCTGCTAGGAGAGTTTCAGAACTACAAGCTCTAACTATTCAACCTCCTTACATTATCTTTCACAAGGATAGAGTCTCTCTCAGGACAAACCCTTCCTTTCTTCCTAAAGTATGCTCAGAGCACAATCTGAATACTACAATTGAGCTACCTGTGTTTTTTCCAAACCGCTCTAATAAATCAGAGTATAGACTACACCAGCTAAGTGGTGCAGTGGTTCACAGCAAGAGGTTCTCGGTTCGATCCTCGGCTGGGGTGCCCCACATCCCAAAGAGATGCTGCAGGTGGATTGGACACTCTAAATTGGCCCGAGGTGGTGCCTTCTGTGGAAGCTGGCACTGCCATTCAATGACAAGGTGATCGGAAAAGCCGAAAGAAGAAGAAGAAGAAGATAGACTACACCAGCTAGATTTCCACAGGATACTCCAGTTTTATATACACAGGACTAAAGAATTCATGAAATCTGATCAACTTTTTGTTTCCTTTTCTGACAAAAGGAAAGGCTTACCTGTTTCTAAAATTACTCTTTCGAAATGGCTTTCGGATTGCATATCCTTTGCTTATCAACAAGCTGGTAGACAATTACTTGTCAAAGTTAAAGGTCACTCTACTAGGGCTGTAGTTACATTATGTGCCTTTAGATCTAGGTTCCCAATTGATACTATTTGTGCAGCAGCTACTTGGGCAAGACCCCATACATTTGCTACTCATTACAAATTGGATTTGCCTCCCGGGACAGGTCATCCTTTGGGTCCACTGTGCTGAAGTGCCTCTTCACTTGAGCCACACGGGATAAAGGTGCTAGGGACGCTGTCCCATCCAGCAAGAATTACGGCGAGATAGGACTACATAACATAAAGAAGTTATGTACTTACCATAACGTTCCATGTTTGTAGTCCATCTTGCCTATATTCTTGCGTCCCTCCCTCCAATCCCCTTCCTGTTTCTGGGAGATCTGGTGGACCTTTTTGGTGCTGCCTGACATTGTTCTTTTATTGTCCACCTGGAATGGATTATATTTCTAATCCTTTGCTGTATTCATGCAACTTCTTTCATATTCTTACCTGATAGGAATTTATTGCTTTCTTGCAAACTAGATCTGGGGAATTGCCTTAAGGCACCATGGGATAGGGACTAGCCTCGAGCTAATAAAAGCTCTCGAGCTTTAGTATCGGCCGAGTCTGAGCCGAATATTGGCTAAGAACCCATCCAGCAAGAATATAGGCGAGATGGACTACAAACATGGAACATTATGGTAAGTACATAACTTCTTTTTTTCAGTTCATAGCCCTGCTCTTCAGTTACACCACAGCCCCCAGGAAGTTCACCAAGTGTGTTGCAGTAATCACAGCCCACCTGAGACCCAAAAAGATCGGAGTCATCACATGCTTTAGATGGTTGGCTCCTTGTTGCAACAACCAGTCTGTAGTAACAATCGGAGATTAATTATTGCAGCTCTGCCTGTCCTTAAGTTTTTCTGTAAACTAAGAAAAATGTTTCTTTAACAACATCGTTATTGCCTTCATTGGGTGTCATCTGGACATGAAAACTTACACAGACAGCCTTCCTCAAGATAGAATTCAGTCCCTCACAGCTACAAACCAAAGACTGTACAAAAATGCTTTCCACCAGCCTCATTGGTTCACAAAGTCATAGGATTGATGACATTCCCATGCAAGTTTTCGCGGTAGAGTTTTGCAGTGGATGCTCAGTGTGCAGTAGTCTTAACTTTCAGATCACAACTCTGTATCTGTACACATAACCTAGCTTTGCAGGTTTAATCTCAGATGGTGGTTAAGATCTCCATCAATCTTTGTAGGATAGTCTTTCATTCTCCCACCTCCATCAGTAACTGTTACCATGGAGGTCTCCTGTCTGGGGTGGTGGCACATCTTGAAGGGAAAATGGTCTGAGAGGACATGGACTCAGAGGCCAGTGTACATGTTAACATCTTAGACATGAGGGTAGTTCTGCTTGCATTGCAAGAATTTCAGAACACTCTCCCACCTGGAATGATAGACTGTCAAATGAAACAGCATGTCTGTGGTATAATGTTTAAACAAGCAAGGAACCAAATTGTAAGCCTTTTGCAGACAGGCCAAGAGTGTGGGGCAATTGGCAATCACTTTGCATCAGTTTCTGATCATAAAGCACATGCCATGGAAAGCCAGTTGTCCAGAGAGTGGGCTTATTAGGACTCCCCTGATGTGTCCTGAGGGGTGTCTCAATGCCTTAGTAGTTCAGCATATCTTCAGTTGCTTGGGCCCAGCCGCCTTGTGACATTGTAATGTCTCCATCCATCACCAAGTGCAGCATATACTTCACCCAGATTCCTCTGAGGGTCAGTCATCGAGTCAGTCAGTGCCCCCCCCCCCCAGAATTTCAATATGCTTTTCCCCAGTCCCCTTCATTTCCAAATTTCTACAGAAAGCAGTAACATGTAAAGCAGCAGTATTCTTCATTGCCCCATTCTGTTCCAGCCAACTCTGGTTCCCCTTGCTAAGGTCTTACTTAAAGGAGAACCCATGGCTTCCAACTCCCTCTCTGTTACCCATCTGGGCAGCCTCACCTAGACTTAACAAAACCTCTTGATAGCTACATGGTTTCTCCAGTTCTGTTGATGGCCAAGAATCCTATCTGATACTGTCAGTTTTTCATCTTGTACTCGTATATGGGTTCTGATCCAATCCATTGGATCCAACTTGGCCATTACCAAGCTTGTGAAACCAAAAAGCTCTTGGATACCTCCCCTTAGCTACAGTGCACCTCTCTCTGCCTGTTACCTCAGATCTCGTTTGCCACTTCGTGAAGACTTGGTCTAAACTTTCTAACTCTGGGATAGTTCGGTGATGATTACAATGTTTTTCTTTTTCTTACCTACTTGTACATTTTCTGTGTGATTAGGTTTTTCTCATCTCCCCTTGTTCTCTGAACTCTTCTTTCCAGTAGTAACCATTTTTTATTAGGTTATGTTCTCTCTCTCTCTGTCCCTTTTTCCACTAGTAACCATTTTGTACTAGGTTACTGTCCCTTTCTCCCCTATACCTTTTGCAGTATCCTTACTACTAGTAGTAGTTTACTTTCCCCTTCTTTCCTTATTCAAAACAAAACAAAAAAAAAAAAGAAACTCTCCTCTCTCTGAGAGATTTGTTTTGTGTGCCCTTTTATGTGCGTGTGTTCTCGGCCTTCCCTTTCTTCTTTATGGCTGGGAAACAAGATAAGTCAGTGGACTTTAAGAAACGAAGCAAGTGCGGTCACAAAATTCCTTCAGTGACTTGCACTCCCTGTGCGTATACTGTCTGGGGCTCCTTCATCTGCAGGAAGAGTGCGGTACTTGCCACTTCTTAAACCACAGGGCCTTGGTTGGAAGGAAGAATAAACTAATTTTGAGGGACATGCTATCATCTTCATTTGGCTAGGTCATTTCTGGTAGTGACCCTAAATCTGTGACTACATATAAATATAAGTCAAGTCATTTGAGCCCCTCTTCTTTTTCCTCTAAACGTTATGACAGAGGAAAAAAGAGGCCTTCCTCTGCTCCTACAGATCCTTCAGAACCAAGATTTAAGACTTGGAAACATTGTAAATCTCCTGACTCAGTGGCTTGGTCAGAACCTTCAGTGCCAAGCATCTCTCCATTGGATCCAGCTCCTTTGGCCCTTTGTCTTTTGGGTAATGATAAATCAGATCCATTGAGGTCAGATCCAACCACAAGTCTCTCTAAACCAGTTGTGACTCTTCCAAGGACTCTGTACTCCCTAGGCCCTGTGCCTTTGAGGGTATCATTCCCCTTTTTTAACAGACCTAGATATTTGGGAATGGCATGATGGTTAGGGTGCTTACCTCACAGACAAGTTGCAGGGTTTGATTCTCACTTGGGGTAATTGGCTAGGCTTAAAATGGTCTGCAAAGGCAGTTAGCCTAGTACCAATCTATGAACCTATAAATCTCCTTCAGCATCCTCTTCCCATTCAACCAGGAGCCTTACAGAAGAAGACGTGAAATGAATGGTGCAGAAAATATTGTGGGTGCAGGGCATCACTAAGTCCCCCCCGGCCTTGACCCAAATGGTCTAAGGTTTACCCAAGCCATCCACTCTCCCTCTTAACTCCTCCTGGATCTGATACACTGGGTGTCTCAGATCCGAAGATGTTCCTTTCCTTGGAGCAGACCTTTGCTCTGAGCTTTTCGGAGCAGGCAAGAGCCTTTCAGGCCACATGTGCACTCAACCCCCAGACTTTCAGAGCAGTCGATGCACCTTGGGGCTTCTGAACAGGTGACCTCGGCGCTGGTTTGTAGCCCAGGCAAGCTGTCTTCTGAGCTGGAGAGGACCCGATCCCACAGACATGGCTTGTCAGAGCCAGAGTCCCTCTCCACTCAGGAGGGGGTCAGCTTTTGGAGCTGTGGAGAGGGCTATAGCTGCCACCACATCTAGAAAGTCACCTGTCTCCTTGGATCCTCAATTCCCTCAATGTCCCCTGTGCACATCTGACCAGGACATTCCACAGGGACAATGGGACCATAGGTGCCAGGATACCCATCAGGGTACCCCTGCCTCTTCTAATACCTCCCCAAAATATTCCACTGAGGTGGTCCCTCAGAAGTGACCTTGCAAATGGAATCATTTGGACTCCAAGGAGAAGTTAGCCACAGAGGGCAATCACCTCGATGAGGAAGAGGGATCCCCAAAGTCACCTCCTGAGGAAGTTTCCTTTGGGAAAATCCTAGAGATTTTAAAATGGGTGGCTGGCAGTCCAGTAATCCTTCAGCTGAGAAGTCTGTATACCTGGCAGTCTTTGGTTCCTGACAATCTACCTCCTGGGTCACTCCATCCACTGATGAGCTCACAGAACTGATCTCTTGGTGGGCGTGGGAGAGCCCAGATTCCATCAAACCTACTTCACAGAGAGCAAACAAAATAATTACCGCTCCAGTTGACAAGGCTTTTTGGATGAAAGGGGTTGCAGTAGTTCCCATGGTCATGGCAGCAGCGACCAAAAAGGAATTGTCAGAAGAGAGTTTCACTATTCATCCTCCTAATAAGGATTCCAGGATGATGGGTAGATGCTGGAAACAAGTTTTTTCTTCAGCAACATTTTGCCTTACGATCACTGAATTACCTTTCCCATTTCACCAGGTTGCAAAGGGATCTGATCCAGGAACTATCAGATACATTTGAATGAGCAGTAGCTGGGGGAGCATGAGAAAAGGTGGCTTCTCAGTTAGCGACCCTATACTCTGTAGTGAACTCTTCCTTGAGACTCATTGTGCATGCAGCTGGAACAAGTAGGGTGTTTCCATACTTAGACTGGCTCATATCCACCCAGACCAGGAATCCACTTATATGTGCAAGAGAGAGACTGTTCTTCAGTTCTCTACTGAACTAGGTATAACCGTAAATTACCAAAAATCTCACTTGTATCCTTCTCAAACACTGGAGTTCATAGGAACATTGCTGGACACCGCTCAGATGATTGCACAACATCCACCCTCCAGAGTGTTGACAGTCTGGTGCCAAACACACAGATTGCTCCTGAACAAGAAGATAGCTGCCTGTCATGTTTTACAGGCTTTAGGATCAATGGCTGCTGCTGTAGTTTTAGTTCTGTTGGCCAGATTTTACATGCAAATACTACAATGGCTTCCAGCTGCCCAATGGTCAATTATTCACAAACCATTGTCTTACTAAGTTCTCATAACGGACACATGCAAAAGATCCCTTTCATGGTGGATTCATTCAGCACACTTGAAGCAAGGTTGACCCTTTGTTCCCCCTCAGCCACAGTGACCACGGATGCTTCCCAGATGGGGTGGGAGGATATTATCTGGAAAAGATGGTCCAAGGCACCTGGTCTGCCGACGAGGTCAAATTTGCACATAAACGTCCCGGAGATGAGGGTAGTGCTTCTGGCATTATAGGCATTTCAGACTGCTCTTCCTCTGGAAACAGTGACAACATGTCTTTGGTCTGGTACATAAACAAGGAGGAACCAGATCATGCCCTCTGTGTCAAGAAGCACTCGAGCGTGGCAATGGGCAATCTCATCCAACTGCTTTCTTGTAGCAACACACATTCCAGGAAAGTCCAACGTGATAGCGGACAAATTGAGCAGATCCATTCTCATGCCTCACGAGTGGTCCCTCGAACAGACAGTAGCAAAAAAACATTTTCCGCAGATGGGGCCAGCCTTGCTGCAACCTCTTTGCATGTCCCTTATACAACAAATGTATTTACATTTGTTGACCGGGAGAGTCCGACTGGATGCAGGTCCATTTTCAGCGGAGGCCCAGGGAGAAAAGCTCCACATTAGTATTACTGACATATACTTTTAGAGGAAAAAAATTGCATTTAAAAATTCTAGACATTGAACTAGCTGTAGGACATAATACAAGATAAAACATAGTTTTAAAAACAGCTGTAGAACGTAATACAGGTTTAAGACATAGTGACAGAAGTTGAACATAGTTAGATGTAGAACATAATTCTTTAGTGTCAGCTGAATATTTAGGTACATAACAGACAGTTACACTTGTAGCTACAAAAAGTACTTACTATATGGTAGGTAGTTAGATTTGAGAGCAACTAAGCTAGCTAGAAATAAGGTAGTTAGTGGGGTGCAAAAGGAGCTAGTGGGTGGGTGATTTTAGAAGGGTTGCAAGGACATAACCACCATGTTTTTAAGTGTGCTTTTAATAAAGATTTGAAGTGGATGGCAGAAGTTGTAGAGGTAATTGAGGCTGGGAGGGAGTTCCATGATTTTGCTATAGTGCAGGAGAAAAGTGCTTCTCCAGCAGAGTTATTGGGTCTTGTGACCTGTAGGAGGTTTTTGTTGCTGGACCTTAGTGGTAAGAGGGCTGGAGTAGATTCTGGCGGGATGGGACTTTTAGTGGATGGTTTACTAGTTTGTGGGTGATTGTGAGTTGGTACCATTGAAGGAGGTGAGGTAGCTCTAGCCAGCCTAGTTCTGCCAGTGCCAGACAGTGGTGACTACAGCAAGAAGCCCCTGTGGTGAATTTGGCGATTTTGTTGGAGAAAGTTTCGAGCTTATTTAGGTTGCATTGTCTTAGGCTAGTATATATTGGAGAGGCATAAAGTAGGGTGGCGATAAGGTGAGAATTTGTTACTGAAATCTTTGCAGCTTTGGTAAGTAGTTGCTGATTTCTATATAATGCTCCTAGTTTTTTGTGCATTTTTTTGATGGTCATGGATATGTGAATATCAAAGTTCAGTTTGTTGTCTATTTCGACTCCTAGCAACTTGGTATGTTCTGTGGGATGGATAGTGGTATTGTCTTTTGGTGTGATGTTAAAGTGAGATGTGTCTTGGGTAGTTTTGGTGGGTTGGAAGATTAGTAATTTAGTTTTGTTTGGGTTGAGTATTAATTGGGCATGGGATAGCCAAGTTTCCACAGAGGAAAATGCATCCTGTGTGACTTTTTGCAGTTTGGGTAGGGAGTGGGCTGAGCAGATGATGGTTGAGTCATCTGCGTATTGTATGTGTGTGCCATGTATGGTGTCGGAGGCTAGATTATTGGCGAAAATAGAGAAGAGTAGGGGTCCAAGGATGGACCCTTGGGGAACCCCTATGGAGCCAGGTAATTGGGGGGATAGGTTGTCATTCCATACAATAAATTGTTGGCGGTCAGAGAGGTAGCTCAAACCAGTTGGTGACTGATTGAGAGAAGGATAGGCTTTTGAGAAGAGAGTTGAGTTGTGTGTGTGGTACCATGTCAAAGGCTTTAGAAAGGTCTAGGAAAGTAGCTGAGGAGAGATAAACCAGTATGTTTATGTTGTAGGATAGTGTTAGTGAAAGAGAGTAAGGCAGTGGTGGTGCTATGGTTTGGTCGGAAACCGTGTTGGGTGTTGGAGAGGAGGTTGTTAGCAATGAGGTGATCTGAGACCTGAGAATGGATGCATCTCTCTAGTATTTTGGAGAGTGGAGAGAGAATAGCTATGGGGCAGTAGATGGTTAGCTCTCTGGAGGGGCCACCTTTGAGGAGTGGAATTATGTGTGATACTTTCCATAGTGTAGGAATGTAACTTTCTGACAGAGATCTGTTAATCAAGATAGATACTGTGTAGGCTAGAATGTCAGCTGCGAGTTGTAGGTATTCACTTGGGAGGTTGTCTGCTGCTAATTTGGTGGGTTTAAGTTTAGTCAATAGTTTTATTTTGTAGGTAGGAACAGGAGAGAACTAGAAGCTAGTGGGGAGATTGTTAGTTGGAGTGGGTTTGAGGAGGGGGGGGTTGTGTTGTTTAGCTAGTGATAGCACAGTTTGTGTGAAATGTGTGTTGAAAGAGTTAGCAATATTTTCGGAGGAGTGAGTGATGTTAGGAGTAGGGGTACTTACTTTACCTAGGTGGAGGATGGAGTTTATTGGGGACCAGAATTGTTTGGGGTTATGTTGGGAGGAGGTAAGGGCAGACTGGTAGTATTGGATTTTGTTCTGTTTTATTAGCTTTTTGACTCTGTTACATAGTTCTTGGAATTTCTGTCTACTAGAGGGTGTTTTGGTTTTGCGCCATTGCTCCCAGGTTTTATCCGTTTTTCATTTCTGACCTAGTAGTTTTCTGAAGTCATGGGGATGGTTGAGCTCTGGTTCGGGAACATCTTATGGGGGCATGATAATTAAGGATGCTTAGGAAGGTGTTATTAAAGTAGTCAACCGCTTCATCTAGGCTGAGGTATTTTAGAGGTTGCCAGTTACATTTTTTAAGGGCTAAGCTGAATGAGAGGGTTGACTTTTTTTTTTTTGCGTATTTGACAGTTTTCACTTGGTATAGGTCTTTTCTGAGTAGGAGTGTTTGGGGAGTGATCACTGAAGGCTGTCTGATAGGCAGCCTGCTATATATGACTGCGGGCTCTTATTGACTAGTATCCAATCCAGGGTAGTGTATTTGTTGGAGTTTTTATTTATCCTAGTAAGAGACTGAACTAGTTGGGTGAAGCCATGAAGGTTTACATGATGGGTTAGGTGATTGCTAGAACAGGCTTGCCAGTCAATGTTGAAGTCTCCTAAAATTAGAGATCTGAAGTAGGAACTTCATTTGTCAGCAACCTGTGGGATACGGATCCGATCTCGGATCCGAGCCGGCAACTTCTATCATAGCATAGATCCGAGCTCCTAGCTCCTTCCCCTTACCCATAATCCCCTGCCTGCCCTAACTGACCTCAGATCTAGTTTGCCACTCTTCAAGCAACAGCTAGGTTCAGAGCTCTTGGCGTTTTGTGAGAAAAAAAGTTTTGTATTTTTTCTTTCTGAGTGACTGGTTGTGTGTGTGGTAGGTTTACTGTTACTCCTTTTTATATCTTATATGCTTTTGATTTAATTTAAGAATATTTCTCCCTCCCCCGCTGGTCGTAGCATGTGTGTGTGACTGAGTGTTAGGGGCCTAGTGAGTGTGCTTTTCTACAGTATGTCGGAGGCCCCTAAGGCAATTTTTTCGAAATGCACCGAGTGTGGTCACAAGCTTTCACCGGCTGATGGCCACACTCGGTGCGTTAGGTGCCTTGGGGTTGAACACCTCTCTTCGGGTTGCGCGATTTGTGCGGCGTTCAACCCCAGGGCACTCAAGGATCGAAGGTCAAAGCTAGTTCTGGCGGGCCTTCTACCCCCAGACTCTGCTTCGGCCTCCGGTGCTTCGGTGCCCGCTACCCCCCCGGTAGCGGTCACTCCTGCCTCCCTTCCTCCGACCGGGACTCAACCTCCCGCTTCGGCTCCGGAGGATAGGGAGGCCAGGAAAGAGAAGCGGTGGGAGAAGCACCTTAAGTGGTGGGCCGAGGACTCTTCATCGGCCCCGCCCACCAAGAGGGCTTCCCCGTCCAAGTCTTTTCAATCTCCTCCTCCTCGGATCCGATCCCCTTGTTTCTCCCCGGGACCCGAGGAGGAGGTGATCCGGTCCCCGTCGAGGTCATCGAGGCAACACTCCAGGTCTGCCTCAGTGGCCTCGTCGAGGTCCACATTTAGCATGTCTGATGCGGATATGGACCAGATGATGAGGAGATTCATCCAGGCCCAGATGCAGATGGGAGTGCTCTTGCCCCCCCCCCCTCTGGGGGGGAGCTCGACCCCTTTTTTCGCTCCTATAGCTCCTTCTCCGACCCGCATTCCGGGCTCTGAGCCGAGCCACGTTGGATCCGGGGGTAGGTCGGAGCCGACCGTGCTGGCACGTCGGCTCAGACTATTCCCTCGAATTTGTCGGATCCGACCTCTCGGGGCCGAGCTTCGGATCCGAGGGATTCGGTGTACTTTTGGCTCCGTCCCGGTCGGAGCACACTGGTCCTTCGGATCCGATGTTCTCGGCGCCGGGTCCGATCCCCGCTTCGGATCCGAGTGGGAGTCGGATCTCAGATCCATCTGAGAGCGGCTCCCCCTCAGCTTTTGCTGCGATGGAGAGGGCACTGTCGAGTGCTTCCAGGCCTCCAGTCCTGACTTCGGCTCCCTCCCGCACTCCTTCTCATCTGGTCCTGGCTCCCCTCACCCGGCCCTCGGGGCAGCCTGCCTCAGCACCTTTAGGAGTTCCAGTGGAACAGGATACAGCCCGTGAGGACTCCTCGGACAGCCCCCCCGAGGAGATTCCCCACAAGGCAAAGTGCAAAAGGAGGCACATGGACTCCCCTGAGAGTCTCACAGAAGATACGGACTTGGATGAAGGGGAAGGTTCCCCTAGATCACCCCCTGAGGATGTCTCCTTTGGAGACATCATGGAAATGCTCAAAATCAGGGGTGGGTGGTCTGCCCCCAAGGCTTCCTCTGATGAGTCCATATTCCTTGAGGCGTTTGAGGCAGGACCATCTACCTCTTGGGTGTCCCCTCCACCCGACCCCCTGGTGGATCTCATATCCTCTAGGGCTTGGAAGGAACCAGACACCGTAGAGCCGATCCCCAAGCGCCCAGACAAATGTTTGAGCCCCCCTGCAGAGAGATCACATTGGAGCAGAGGTCCCCCTATGGATGCCATGTTGGTGGCTGCAGCCACCAAGAAAGAGTTGGCTCAGGAGAGCCCCACGGTTCATCCTCCGAGCAAGGAGTCTCGAGCGATGGACCATCTTGGGAAGCGGGCCTTCAGTTCAGCGACCTTCTCTATGAGGGCCTTGAACTACATGGCACACGTTATTAGGATGCAGCGGGATGTAATTAAGGAATACGCTGCTCCCCCCCGGGGTCCATGTCGAAGGGAGACAAGGATTTGTACTCTTCCCGAATGGCCACCCTCTGCTCTATCTCTAATACCTCTATGCGGCTATTGCTCATGCTCATGCTACAGAGGGAGCCGCTAGAGCAGGCGGAGTTGGGCTTGTCATGAGGAGACAGGCCTGGCTCCGTCACTGTGACTTCTTGGAACCCTTTAAGGCGTCATTCGCGAATGCCCCTTTTGATGTTTTTGCACTGTTCGGCAAAACCGTTCGCGACACACTTGTCCAGAGCGAGAAAGACGGGAAGACCTTGTCTGCCATCAGAGTCCGCTTCTCTGCACCCCAGAGGTCCTTTTCCAAGAACCAAAAGGGTCAGAAGAAGATGTGGTTCTGAAAATCGCATCAATCTCAGTCTGCTCAGGACAACCAGTCCTCTCGTGGCAGAGGAGGACAGGGAGGACGCCACCCCAGAGGCAGAGGGGGTCCGAGGAATTTTGGGTCCAGAGAACCTTTCTCTGAGAGGCCCCCGCAGAACCCCTGAGGGGTTTCCCGACTGCTCCACTCTGGAGGCAGTTGGGGGGCGTTTTTCGTAGCACCTGGCAAAATGGGAGTCCATAACAA